>NC_090890.1:32027797-32040297 GCF_036669925.1 Montipora capricornis | reverse complement strand
CACAAACCGACTGTGCCACCTTTGCTGTTACATTAGTGAAGTTGCGCGCCGTTCCTCTCCTGAATGCGTCTATATTGGCCTTATGTGTTCCAGAGATCGTCTTCATTTGTTGTTTAGAATGTTCACATGCTCTGCAAATGTCCTAACTCTTAGGCTGAAATAACCCAAACCTTTACAAAAGTGCTAACCTTAGGCCAGTCATTATCTAAGGTCAGCATTTTTGTAAAACCGTTTGAGTTGTTTCGGCTATAGTACCCTTCACCCCCAACCCCTCTCCCCCTACCTCCTGTGCAACATTCCCAGATGCTGTGGCATTCTTTATAGCTTCCACCTTACAAATGTAGCTTCTACAGTATTGATATCGCTTCCATTGATGACATGACCACAATAGGTGACTTCTGGCACCATGAAGAAGCACTTCTCTTTTCGCAGCAGCAATCCAGCTTCTGACAACCTCTTGAGTGCTGCTTCTAAGTTGGCAAGGTGATTGTTGTCATCCTTCTTACTAACCAGAATGTCATCCGTTGACCTCTGAAAAATTCTAGGTACCAAGGAGACTCCAAAGGGTAGTCTATTATACTGAAATAAACCTTTGTTTGTGTTGATTGTTGTAAATTTCTGAGATTCCTCATCCAGGGTCATCTGCTGATAAGCTTGGCATATATCAACCACCACCTCCCTGGGTAGCCAAAAGATTCTCTGTCTTCGGTATTGGATAGTTATTTGGTTAAGAAACTTGGTTAACCGTCAGTTTGTAGTCCCCACAAATTCTTACGGTCCCATTTGGTTTTGCAACAGGTACAATATTATTGGCACTGCCCATTCATAAAATTCCACGGGTGATTATTCCTTCTTGCTCAGTAATCTGAAAACTTAGGGGCCAGCTGGCCCCTAGGTTTTTTCCTGAAAGTCTAGCATGGTATTGTTTTCAATGCACCAGTGTCGATTTCCATCATTGTAATTTTCTTTCCACACAGTTCAAGATCCACTTGGCAAGACTTCTTCCGATTGCTGGAGAGATGATACACTGTGCATGGCATACATCTTGATTGGTGCTTTCTTCTTCAACAAAATGTGTTTTTGTTTACTTTCTAGTGCCTATCTTGCTTTGGAGGTTTCCTCAACGAACTTGAGCCATGTGGCCCTCCTTCTGACATTTACTGGTATAGCTTACTTCATCCTTGTATTTACAGCTTGAGGGATCATTTCTTTCCACAAAAGTGATGTCATTATCATTTTAACTGATTTGGAGGTTTAAAATCTTCGTTTACTTTGTTTATGTTATGATCATTGCTGGGTGATTCTTGCTGTAGCAATTTCCACTCCTTTTTTGAATGACAGCTCGCATTCGGCCAACAATCATCAGTGAATGTGGTCGTTGTTAATTCCACAAACGAGTCTATCCCGTAGAATGTCTTTGGATGTTGCTCTGAGAGCCTTCTGAGTCCGGCTACGAACTCTGCAACATTTTCCCTCTCGAGGCGATTTCTGCTATGGAATTTGAATTGCTTGATGATTACACTTGGCTTTGGTGAGAAGTAGTTTTCCAGCTTTTTGTAGGTCACTTTTAAATTCGCATCTCCTGGTTGCTGTGGCTGTAACAAATTACAAATTAAGCCATAAGTTTTACATCCACAAACGCTCAACAGAGTAGCCAGGGCTTTGTTTCTTGCATCTTTGATTTTGTTTGTGGTGAAGTACTGCTTGAGTCTTTCGGCGTATCAAGTCCACGATTCTTCTGACTCTATAATTTCTCCCACATTCCCATATGTTGCCATATTTTCCCTGTCACCAATGTAGTAAATTGGGGAGACACCAGTTTCTGTGGTCACCACTCATATTGCATGATTCAAGAAGAACTAACTATTTACAATGAATGATATCAGATTACTGACAGCCCCTACGCATGTAACTCAGTTATGAAAAGATTACAACAGAGGTGTATGATGATGATCAGATATTGTGCCTGCAAGCTGTAATGAGATTGTAAAAATCTTGAAAGGATCTTTAGGTAGGCTTTTAATGAGTTTGGTGACATTATTAGTCATTATACACGCTAGTTTTGCTGGTATAGTGGTCATCAACCGCACCTTCCTTCTCTGTGATAGTAAGTGGGCTGAGTTCCTGATTCCAAAGGTTTTCTCCCGGTACTCTGGTTTCCCCCCCCCCCCCCCCTTCCCCTCATGCTATCCCCTTCAGGCTCAAAACAGAGTTCCAGTAAAATTGAGGAAAATGAAAAAAAACTACCTGACAAATGAACCTACTCAAATGAATGTTGGAGAAGTCATATCAAATAAATGTCTAATAATTTAGTGATAAATATAGTATAAATATGCATGTACGACTAATAGTATAGTATAAATAATAGTTTAACTTTGCAGGGTTTTTCAGGTAGCTCTTTAGTCATAAGAATTTACACCATAATATTTGCTGTAATAGTGAAAAGGAGCCCAGTTCAAAATACCATTTCACATCTTTCAAAAATCAAGATCTCTGGGAATATCTTATTCCTCTTGTACATATTAGGTCAATCTCATTGAAACCAAACTCTGCAACACCAATGGGCAATACCACTGACTTATAACGTCAGCAGCTAAACATGATCCCAGATCTTTTATGCAATATACACTAGCTAGAAGATTATTCAAACTCTAAACAATCTCTATCTTTGTGACATTATACTGCTATTTCTAAGTATTTTTGGTTGTCATCTTTCAGCAATGGTAATGGTACATTTTTCATTTTTGGGACGAAGCCAAGATGTAAACTTACAATGCACCACTCATAGTCTTTTGTCCAATATGTCGCGTGCCCTTTGTATTCGGCCTGAAAATTTGAGCCACGTACAATGCCAAGAAGATGCATCCTGTTGGTTCAATATAACTGTCCAAATGCCAGATAAGAAGGAACTGCTGGATAAGCTACGTTATGAGGCTATTGGTAAAGCAAAATGGTTGCAAGATTGTGCAGTCAAGGCAGTGAGGATTGGTGATGAGGCACAAATACTGCTGCAGCCCATAACATCTTCTACGTTTATGATGACTGATTCATCGACAGGTGAAAAGAAAATGTTACGGTTTTTAATGGCTCCAAGATTTTTAGCTCATGGGAGGGGGAGGGTATTAAGAATTCATTTGGGCTCTTATAAATAGAATGGCAAGGGCAGATGAAAAGATGTGTGGGTGTGCACTGTGGTTTTGCCATACCAAGCTATTTACATGTGGTGGAATCTTTGTATAACCCATTATTCCAGACCTTGCAATCCCCCATGGATCAAATTAAGTATTTAAATGTGGCCTGAAGCCACCATACTGATTTTTCTGAAAAACAGCAATGGTGTTTTGAAAAGTAAAAAAAAAAAATTTAAAATACAAAACATCTTGGTCCCCCTCATTAATAATAATAATAATAATAATAATAATAATAATAATAAATTATTATTAGTATTAGTAGTAGTAGTATTATGATTATTATAAGTAGTAGTATTATAATTATTATTATTATTATTATTACTTTTCAAAAGATCTGGAAAGAAGCAGACTAACAACAATTTTTATAAAAGTGACGACACATTTGAAATTAAAGACATGTTTCGGTCGTGCAACGACCATCTTCAGTTGAAAGTAGAATTAATTTGAAGTTACATTTGAATTTATAATATGCTAAACAAAGATAAATAACAACGTGAAATAAATTGGGAATCTAACAAAATAGCCAAAGGTAACAAAAAAAGAGTGTACAATGGAACATGTTGATTAGAACGAGAGAGTTAAATTAACGTGATATAATTGCTTATTTAAAGAAGGTTGCTCCGTAAAAAATTCAAATCTAACTCCGCTTTGCGGGCTTTAATCGAGGCCTTTTCTAACTTTCGGAGATCTGTGATGATGGTACCACCAGGATATTTAGCTGCTATGTCGTGGATTAAATTTCCAAAAGATCTGGAAAGAAGCAGACTAACAACAATTTTTATAAAAGTGACGACACATTTGAAATTAAAGACATGTTTCGGTCGTGCAACGACCATCTTCAGTTGAAAGTAGAATTAATTTGAAGTTACATTTGAATTTATAATATGCTAAACAAAGATAAATAACAACGTGAAATAAATTGGGAATCTAACAAAATAGCCAAAGGTAACAAAAAAAGAGTGTACAATGGAACATGTTGATTAGAACGAGAGAGTTAAATTAACGTGATATAATTGCTTATTTAAAGAAGGTTGCTCCGTAAAAAATTCAAATCTAACTCCGCTTTGCGGGCTTTAATCGAGGCCTTTTCTAACTTTCGGAGATCTGTGATGATGGTACCACCAGGATATTTAGCTGCTATGTCGTGGATTAAATTTCCAAAAGATCTGGAAAGAAGCAGACTAACAACAATTTTTATAAAAGTGACGACACATTTGAAATTAAAGACATGTTTCGGTCGTGCAACGACCATCTTCAGTTGAAAGTAGAATTAATTTGAAGTTACATTTGAATTTATAATATGCTAAACAAAGATAAATAACAACGTGAAATAAATTGGGAATCTAACAAAATAGCCAAAGGTAACAAAAAAAGAGTGTACAATGGAACATGTTGATTAGAACGAGAGAGTTAAATTAACGTGATATAATTGCTTATTTAAAGAAGGTTGCTCCGTAAAAAATTCAAATCTAACTCCGCTTTGCGGGCTTTAATCGAGGCCTTTTCTAACTTTCGGAGATCTGTGATGATGGTACCACCAGGATATTTAGCTGCTATGTCGTGGATTAAATTTCCAAAAGATCTGGAAAGAAGCAGACTAACAACAATTTTTATAAAAGTGACGACACATTTGAAATTAAAGACATGTTTCGGTCGTGCAACGACCATCTTCAGTTGAAAGTAGAATTAATTTGAAGTTACATTTGAATTTATAATATGCTAAACAAAGATAAATAACAACGTGAAATAAATTGGGAATCTAACAAAATAGCCAAAGGTAACAAAAAAAGAGTGTACAATGGAACATGTTGATTAGAACGAGAGAGTTAAATTAACGTGATATAATTGCTTATTTAAAGAAGGTTGCTCCGTAAGGTTGCAGCTAAATATCCTGGTGGTACCATCATCACAGATCTCCGAAAGTTAGAAAAGGCCTCGATTAAAGCCCGCAAAGCGGAGTTAGATTTGAATTTTTTACGGAGCAACCTTCTTTAAATAAGCAATTATATCACGTTAATTTAACTCTCTCGTTCTAATCAACATGTTCCATTGTACACTCTTTTTTTGTTACCTTTGGCTATTTTGTTAGATTCCCAATTTATTTCACGTTGTTATTTATCTTTGTTTAGCATATTATAAATTCAAATGTAACTTCAAATTAATTCTACTTTCAACTGAAGATGGTCGTTGCACGACCGAAACATGTCTTTAATTTCAAATGTGTCGTCACTTTTATAAAAATTGTTGTTAGTCTGCTTCTTTCCAGATCTTTTGGAAATTTAATCCACGACATAGCAGCTAAATATCCTGGTGGTACCATCATCACAGATCTCCGAAAGTTAGAAAAGGCCTCGATTAAAGCCCGCAAAGCGGAGTTAGATTTGAATTTTTTACGGAGCAACCTTCTTTAAATAAGCAATTATATCACGTTAATTTAACTCTCTCGTTCTAATCAACATGTTCCATTGTACACTCTTTTTTTGTTACCTTTGGCTATTTTGTTAGATTCCCAATTTATTTCACGTTGTTATTTATCTTTGTTTAGCATATTATAAATTCAAATGTAACTTCAAATTAATTCTACTTTCAACTGAAGATGGTCGTTGCACGACCGAAACATGTCTTTAATTTCAAATGTGTCGTCACTTTTATAAAAATTATTATTATTTTATTTATTTTTTTTTTCATAGTTTTTCTATGTTTAAGGGTCCTGAATTTTAGTAAGGCCCATGTGGAAAGTGAAGTGAAAATGAACCCTTTTACCTTTAGACAAGCTATGTTGATGAGTAAAAAATTAAATTGTCTGTCATTAGACAGAGTAAAATCTGTAAACTTGTCTCACTGTTAGGATGGAAAGGGCTGAAGGGGCATAGATGTAGCTAACCCTGAGTCTCATCCCTGAATCATTCCCCATTCACCAGTTAAATCTTCTGGCATTAGAGAGAGTAAAATCTACAAGAGTTATGCTTTGAAGGGATGCGTTGAAGTTTTGAGTGGACATAGTTGTTGTTACCCCATTGCCTTCTATGGGTGAAACTTGATAGATTTTACTCTCCCAAACGCCAGACGATTTTACTTGTCAGTGGATTATGGGGGGAGGGCAGGGTTTTTGGATTTAATGGTTCTACAAATTATACATCCACTCAAAAACTCCTTTAACCCACTAATGCTCAAAGTAATGCGTGACATATCACAGTCGCGTTACCTGCGCAGTAACGTTGCGCACAAACAATTAGTGCGAACGTCCTTAATTAACCCATCAACGTCCAAACCGGCCGAAACCGCCCAGTATTTTACTCTGTATAACGCTGGATGATTTTACTCGTCAATGGAGAACCCTTGGGGGTCAGTGGGTTAAGGGTGGTCCTTGGACTGTGTTCATAGATGGACACAAATGGACAAGATTGAAACGGATTGCATTTGGGTAATCTTGAAAAAAGTGGGCCTGATGTTACTTACAGAATTTATTATTAATAGACTGGTATATTGTATTTTCTAGATGATCAATGCATACACAATGATAAAAAACTGGATCTGATTGTTGCCGTGGATTGTGCAACCGGAAATCCAGTTGTGCTGAAGAGACTGAGGAGGCAGTTGATCAGTGCAATCAATTCTGTATTTGAAATACTTAAAGACCTTGATTTTCGCCTGGCATTAATTAGTTATCAAAACCACCTGGACATGACACACCATGGCCAAGGGGCAGGTTTTGTGCACAATACTGCTATCCTTGAGAGATTTACAAGTAATAAAGAGGAAATGAAGAACAACATCAACAGTCTTCGATGTATGGGAAGGAAAGGTCACCAGAAAGGTTTGGCTGATGGTCTAGCATTAGCAGTACATCTAAGTGAGGGCATCAGCACTGGGGATCCTCAGCGCTGCCGCAAGGAAGCTGTTAAAGTTTGTGTATTACTACGTAAGTTCCTCTTTAGAAGCATGACCTTGGCTAACCTTGATTATCTTTATGTGCCGAGCTCGATTTTTAGATCATCACAGTTATTTCACGTTACTCTTGAAGCATTAACAAAAAGATTGCCCGGTTTGAACAAGATTTCAATCAGCAAGTTCATTATTAAGCCTTCATAATTTACGAGCCTAACAGCCTATCAAAACACCTATACAATGCCACGTGCATGAGCTTTACATCCTGATAAAACACTCCTCGTCAGTATCTTTATATAAAGAATACTAATAAGGCATAGTTTGTTTTTCTGATATGCCGCCTAATATTCTCCTCTCACAATTTGAATCATTGTTCTGAGTTCAGTGGGACACGCTTTCAAAATTTGACACATCATTCTTCTGTTGTTTGTGTGTGGAGTTTATATCACTCCTTTGGAAATCATCAATTGCATGTATAATTTACATGATGGCCTGATTAATCTGCTAGCTTGATGCACCATCTCCCAATTGCTGCAGGTCTAAAGCACAGGTCAGTGTACATGTCACTGTGCTACAGATAATAAACAACACTATAAAAAGGGTCTCCTAGCCCTAATAACTCTACAAAAAAAATAACGTTGTTTCAGGTCTAGGGAAAACGTTTGGCCTCGTTGTTCATCAGTGGAGAAGGGACTTCCAGTCTTGGCCTGTGGAATGTGACCTCTATTTTAGACCCGCCTATCCTATTGTAGGGACAAAATTACAAAAATTGGAGTCGAATAAACTGAATTTGGAATTTTGACGTTTTGACTTCTATTATTATTGCAGCTTTGGAAGACTGCAGGGGAAACCTCGACATTTTTAGGTGTAATCATGGCCACGACGTGACCAAGCTATGCGATAAACTGGCTGAGAATTCCGTCACGCTGTACACCATCCTGGGAAAAGGAAGAAAACCGGGAGCATTAGTTCCAGGCCCTGCTCATCAACTAATGGAAGCATTCTATACAGGAATTTCCCTGAAGACTGGTGGCCAGTTTATATCGACGCAAAATACAAAGCTTATTTCACCGGTAAGAACAGCTTGCACATTCATCGGTCGTGTGATACTCCAAGGCTAATAAAGTTATTTTCTAGAAATTCACGAACGAGTTAGTTAGTTAGTTAAGCCCTTGGCTCCAAGTTGGAGCATGGGCCATCAACAAAAAGCCTCCAGAGACGTCTCTTTTCTGCCAACTGTTGCAGCTCCTTCCAGTTCTTCCCGAGGATCTTCATCTCTTTTCCGTATCCCTTCTCCAGCCCCGTCTCTTCCCCGTACAACAGCACAGATGTTACATTAGAGTTGAATATTTTCAGCTTAGTTGATGTAGATATGCTGCCAGAGCTCCAGATCTGCTTAAGAGAGTGGAAGGCTCCTCTTGCCTTATTAATCCTATTTGCAACATCCGCGTCAGTTCCTCCACTTGTGTCTACTACGCTCCCAAGGTATGTGAAGGAGTCCACCTCTTCAATATCGGCATCATTCACTCTGATCTTCCTGTTTGAGCCTGAATTGATCTTCAAGACTTTGGTCTTTGCGGTGTTGATAACAAGGCCAGCTCTTCTTGACCTTTCTTCCAGAATGGTGGTTTTGTTCTGCATTTGGGCCCCTGAGTGAGATAGTAAAGCAATATCATCCGCATAATCGAGGTCATCAAGCTGCTGGGTGAGAGTCCATTGTATTCCGTTCCTGTGGCCCGTCGTCGACGACTTCATTATCCAATCAATTGCCAGGAGGAATAAGAACGGTGAGAGAAGGCATCCTTGCCTTACTCCAGTTTTAACTTCGAAGCTCTCCGACAACTGTCCTTCATGAATAACTTTACATGTGGTGCCTTCGTAAGAGTTTTTTATGATGTTAATAAACTTCTGCGGAATTCCATAATGAGCTAGTAATTTCCAAAGAAAGGGGCGATCCAGACTATCGAAGGCCTTTTGGTAATCCACGAAATTGATGTACAAGGACGAGTTCCATTCAATGGATTGCTCTACGATGATACGTAGTGTAGCAATCTGGTCTGCGCATGATCTAGCTTGCCTGAAACCAGCTTGATGGTCCCTCAAACTTCCATCCACTGCAGATCTTAACCGCTCCAACATAATTCGGTTGAAGACTTTACTTGCTATACATAACAAAGTAATACCTCGATAATTATCACACTCCCTGAGGTTCCCCTTCTTAGGAAGTTTAACTATAAGACCCTCTTTCCACTCAGTGGGTGATTTCTCGTCCTCCCAGATGCTCTTGAATAGTTCATAAAAGACCTCTGTGGTGGTGTTGATGTCTGCTTTGAATACTTCCGCAGGAATGTTGTCGGTACCTGCTGCCTTTCCGTCCTTCATCTTCCTAATAGCACTACTAATCTCTCTTCTTGAAGGTATGGCGCAGTTAACTGGGAGTAGATGATCAGCTTCTGGGATATCGGTTCCTCCAACTGGGGGTGGCCTGTTCAGGACCTCTCCAAAATGTTCGACCCATCTATGCAGCTGTTCCTCAGTGGTGGTCAGAATATTTCCTTGTTTGTCCTTGATGGTATGATTAACATGACCAACTTTCCCAGCTAGCTTTCTGGTGGTATAATACAGGTCTGTCAAGTTCCCTTTTGCTGCGGCATCCTCCGCCTCCTTTGCCAGGTTCTCTATATAACATCTCTTGTCCTTTCGAGCACTCTTTCTAGCTTCCTTATGCGCAACATCGTAATCCTTTTGCGCCTGTGCCTTTTCTGCCCGCGTCCGACTGTTGTTAACCCGCTCTTTCTTGCACTTCCTTTCTCTCACTTTCTTTAGGGTATCCATTGAGATCCATTCCTTGTTTCTGGACTGCTGCCTTCCTAAAGTGTCATCACATGTATTAATCCATGAGCTCTTTAGATGTTCCCAGAGCGTGTCAATTGTGCCGTCTTCGTCTTCTATGTCTTCCAGTGCTTGGAACCGGTTCCTAAGGTTGATTTGGAAAGCTTCTACAACAGAAGGATTCCTCAGGTGTGTCACGTTATATTTGGCTCTATTTTGCTGTTGAGCCTGACACCATTTTAGCTTTAGTTTTAGGGTGGCTACTAGCAGATGATGGTCGCTGCCGGCGTCTGCTCCCCGCATAGCCCTGACATCATGTAAAGATCTTCTAAACTGTCGGGCAATGCAAAAATGATCTATCTGGTTCTCGGTGATGTTATCCGGGGAGCACCACGTGGCTTTGTGGATCCTTTTGTGAGGAAAGATACTCCCACCAATCACCAGGTCATTGTTGGCGCAAAGGTCCACGAACGAGCTTTTCCTAAAATATTCGGGCCTATGGCCTTTCAGGTCAAATGCTAGCATACGTCTGTTTTTGCCCCACTCCCTCCCCCCAAAAAGAGGATGGGGCGCAGTAGGGTGAGAGGAGGTTTCAGTGACGTGGGGTTTTTAAAGGCACGCGTTTGTGGCTTGTTCATATTTTCTGTTGGATTATCAACTTTGGGTTAAGAATACACGACAGCACCTCTCCCAATTCCCTCGCCAAAAATGCCCGTCCTAACAAAGAAAAATGGTCTGGTTACGAACCTGGGATGCCCTTGACCGAAATTCAGGAACGTTCAATGTGGTTGAAAAGAATTGAACGACGAGTAAACATAGTTTTGGTGTTTATTTCACTCTAAAACTGAACGCAGTAAGGTCGACCATGTAGTCTCGGTTACAACTTACCGAAACTGTAACACGAGCTCAGAACGTTTCATTCCTTTTATGGGAGAAAACGCTTGCTTATTTTGAAAATTTCTGCAGTTGGTTAACAAAGTGTTCACTGTGCCATTTTTTGTACCTCATTTATCAGAGAGTCGTCTGACTTCTTTTGCCTAGATAATTTTGCATGCAGTCAGGGGGGATATTTCCATGGAGCGTCTTTTTGGCACAGCCTACGACATTGTATTTCAAGAAATTAAGACCCAAGATGGAGACGTAGACCTGGAAAAGTTAACCAAGAAACTTAAAGAAGGACTGAATGAAAGGTTTTGTCGTGTAAACCTATTAACAGCTAATGGAGCGGTCATCGGTCCTACCTCGGAGCCTGCAAGGAAGTTTTCATTAGATGTTGGGATCGACAATGCTTGTAAAACGTTTCGGAGTGAATTGAGAAGAATGGCACAATACGTCGAAAATGCACCAGAAACGCCCAGTGATGTGAACATGGAAGCAGACAGTTCCCAAGGTTCTTCAACGGAGAGTGAAATGACCACCGACGCTTCAGAGAGGATGCTGAGGAAGGTTGTTCAACGTAAGAAACGTTACTAAGGATTTTTAAGCTGCATTAGGGAGCTTAAGGACGGTACCTATTATTGTTATTGCGCACACGTTCTGCGCATCTCGAGATACTCGGGTTTCCTATGGGTGATGCTTATTAATACAGGGATATTTTTCGCAGTTTAAAACTATCCGGAGAAAGTAGACCTTAGTAAGTACTCTTGGTATCCAAAGAGAAAATTGGGGGTAACCATGCATTTTTAAGAGATAATTAAGCTTCAATTTCAGAAAGAACGCCATACATTGCTTTGTATTTTAAATCTTTTTACAAATATTATTCATGAATTATCTTTGGAAAATGCGTGGTTCCCCCCCAATTTTCTTGTTGGATTTCAATAACACTTGTTAAGATCTGCAATTCCCGCATAATCATAAACCGGGGCAAAAATATTATTGAATTAGTAGGCACCGTCGACGACGACGGCTACGAGAACGTTGTCCAGAAATATGAGGGAGTTTAAGAAATGACGACGGCTACGGCAACGACAACGGTAAAAGCAATAAAGTCAGTGGTTAAAAGGGGAAAAAGAATCTTGCTGCACTTGAGGCACGCATTTTATTGCGGTACTCTGCGATGACAACAATGGTTGAGGTCGCATTAGGGAGTAAACACTAGTGTTACTTCAAGGTTCTATTGTTCAGTGTTTCCCTAGGGATTAAAAACACCAGTGAGTTGATGCTAGAGTAGTGTAAACATTGGTGTTACATTGTGTTTCTCTCAAGTGTGACCGCAACCAATGTGAAATCACCAAATTTTAGCTCGCAAAAGTTCCTACTTTACGACGATCTTCGACGCGGTTGTTAACGAGAACGCCACGAAAAAATATCATTGGTTAAAAGAGGAAAAAGAATCGTGCTGCACGTGCGCACGCATTTTAGCAAATATTCGTGCGGTACTCTGCACAACAACCACGTGAAATCACCTAATTTGAAGTTTTGACGACAACGCGAGCGCGCAAATGCAAATCTACATTCTACATTTTTACTCTGAAACCGCTCGTATCAATTTCTCTTTAGGATAATTCGCCCACATTTTGAGGTGACGTTTTCGTTGACGTTGACGAAAACGTCACCTCAAAATATCACTTTGCTTTATCATAAGTCTTT
>NC_090890.1:32020297-32022797 GCF_036669925.1 Montipora capricornis | reverse complement strand
AGGCTGAAAAAAGACAACTGTGATAAAATATGATGTTCCTTCAGAGCATTTTTGGTGCAACCATCCAATTGACCGCTCGGTTTTCTTATCTCAAATTCCTTTAAGTAAGCTACAGATAACGACTTAGCACTGACACAGAGGGGAAGGGTGGGGGGAAGGGGTGGTGTTTCCTCCATTGGCAACGATCTTGTTCCGAACGGAGGGGGGTATTTATCAGTATTATCATTTTTTTCATGAAGTCTAATGAATGGTTTAATCCACATAATGCCTAGTTTTTGTAGGAGTTATTACCTGAGGAGGGTTTTGTTTTACTTCATGAAAGACTTCCTTCACTCTGTGCCAGACGTCAATCATGTGAAATTTGTGCACAATTCGCTCAGTAGGGGACCACTCTCGGCCCAGTCCATCATCACCAAGACCTATCTTGCTCATTACAGCGTCAATGATGTTCATTGTGTCTGTACTGAAATCTTCCTCAGTGGGGTCCTCTGGGGCATAGGGCAACACCAGGTGTTCCTGAAATTGTATTCAGTCACTGTGTGTTATCCAAGTTCCTTTGCTTTGTCTTTGTCCTCTAAACCTCTCTTTCAAGCTGAATTTTAATATATCGAAAAAGGCCCATTCACATCCGCGTAAAAGCTACCCTATGCCTCATGATGGATAAGTTATTTCTTATTCATAAATGGCGGCCAATTTATAATTCT
Source organism: Montipora capricornis (assembly GCF_036669925.1). Lineage (NCBI taxonomy): Eukaryota > Metazoa > Cnidaria > Anthozoa > Scleractinia > Acroporidae > Montipora > Montipora capricornis. Next base: position 32,022,093 of record NC_090890.1, on the reverse strand, counting down.
TTTGTCGAAGTGCAAATTAGCCTACCAAGCCTCGATACCATACAGTGAATTGAAAAGAATTCTTGCTCTAAAATGAGGCTTGGTAGGCTAATTTGCACGTGGACAAAAGAATTATAAATGTGACCGCCATTTGTGAATACGGTCTATAGGTGGAAAAAAAAATGCGTAAGCTGTGGGGTAATCTGATGGAGAAATTTTAGGAAGACCTTAGACAGCAATGACCAAAACCAGGTTGTTGACCAGCGGTTTTCGTTAAAACAATGGGGTAAGTACTTCATGTATCCCTTATTATACGCGTGGGAATACATTATAATTTAAATACACTATAATAGGGGATACATGAAGTACCTAAGAACAATGGTTTCACAGTCTCGCGGGCTCAGAAAACCTGGTTGTGGTCATTAGACAGCGTAACTGGTGGGATTGTTGGCGCGAGGGGCAAATTAACGAGCGGCAAAAGCCACGCGAAGAATGGGGAGGGGCGCCCCTCCCTAATCTCGTACCCAGATCTCACTCTGTCACTGGACAGAGTGAGATCTGGGTACGAGATTAGCCCCTCCCCTCTCCTCCCATTCTCCGAGCCAATAATACCGCCAGCTACGCAGGCCAGAGAAATGTTTGCTAGCGCCACTGAAGGGGAGGAGAGTGGGGAACTTGTTCGCACCGTCGTTGAGTAGACTTGCGAAAACAGAGCGAATTTGACTGTAAGGGCGTATAAAAGGTCGAGAGACCCAAGGGGCTTCTAAGGCCAACAGAATGCCTCGCACGGGAGCACGCAGTTATCCAAATGATTTAATCCGCGTGCGGCGGCTTTTACGCGAAGGAGAATAATAGTAGAACTACATTATGGTTAAAGTTATTTCATTAAAGGCATTTCTGGGTCGAGTGCATGAAGCGTAAAATGTGTACGCGTATGAGAATACTGTGTAATGAAAAACCTTGGTGGCCGCTTAGTCTCAAATAAGGGAAGATTAATGAAATCTTGATATTGCAATTGGATACTTTTCGTTCCAACACGTACCAAGAACGAACACGTAGTGGAGTGAGCGTCATCAAAATTCACAAAAATCCTTTACGGGTTTTTTTTTTGCATTCATTTTGTTCAGTTCATTTACCAACGGCGTCACATGTGGGCTGAGTTTGTTGGTTTTCTACTTTGCTTGGAGAGTGTTTTTCTCCGAGTACTCCGGTTTTCCCCAACCTACAATTTGACATTAGTTGATTTGATTTGGTTTGTATGCACGGCGTTCGTACGGGTCATGGAAGATCTGGAAAGTCATGAAAAGTATTTAACAATTTCATTTTCCAAGCCTGGAAAGTCATGGAATTTTATGGTCGGTCATAAATCGAAAATTAATCATCGCAGTGTCAAAGCAAGGACAAAATGAAATAAAGACGAGTTTCTATCAAACAATCGGAAGTTTCCGTCTGTTGGGCGTAAAGAGATTGTTAATTTTATTCAAATTTGATCTGCGTAATATCCTAAAGTAAGGATAGTTTTGAAAAGGTCATGGAACAATTCGTGCTTAAAAGAGTACGAACCCTGATGCAGTGTTTCAATTACTCTAAATACACTTGACACTTAAAGTTCATCATCATCATCACTGAGCTTACCTCATCCTTAATATCATGGTTAACGGTTGGTACGCGGTTGTCTGCCGTCGCTCGAGGGTTAAACAAACGAAGTCCTTGCACAGTCATTGAGTGGATTGAGTGAGCGATGGTTTTGTTAAAATTGTCGGACAAATCGTAAGACACGTACAGCTCGCGGCAGGTAGATTCAGCCGCAGCTGAAG
>NC_090890.1:31927797-32015297 GCF_036669925.1 Montipora capricornis | reverse complement strand
AAGAAGCATATCTGCGAAATGTGAGTGGCTAGCACTTTTTACGAGCGGAGATATGGCCTGAAGTGTTCGTTCAAGATACTGGTTTCCCAAATGTACATCATGATTGTGCTACTCATCTTAACCTTTATAGGGTTAAATCAAACACTTGAGTCCCAAGTTATGAAGCAAAATTCGAATCTAATCAACACAACTTAGCTTTCTCTTAGTACAGTGGCACCAACACTTAACGTCGTCTAACTGCGGAATCTCCTGAACTGCTGAAGCATCCACGTGCTTTCTGCCCACAAGCTTCTGGTTGCCGGAATGGTGTTGACATTTTGCAAGTTATTTCGGTAAAACCAAAGAAAGAAAAAGCAAAAATCTGGCTTTACGGAACTGACATCGCTATTTCGGAAAAAGCGCCGCTGGCTGACGCCAGGTCAAAAGTTCACACCAGCAACCTCTGATTGGTGGATTTTCACTGTTCTAGTGTGTCAATCTTCTTTCGGGAAAAACAGAGAGGTTGTCAAGTTTGTAAAGTCAATTTTATTTACCAGCATTCGGGCGATCTAAAACAGACCATGATCGATGAAACAATCACCGCCACGCTAGCTGGTTTTCCTAGCAAGACTTGTAATAAATCCCACTTAAAGACGAAGGAATTAATATAATTAATTTTAAGAATTAATAAGAAATTAGAATCAAACAAAAGTGAACACCGTGCTTATAGGCACTGAGTTCGAGAATATAAACGGTCTATGATCACAAAGATGAACAAAGGGGCAAAAATCAGGGGGTCTTAGTTTTCGGGTCTTAGTTTTCGGGTCTTAGGTTTCGGGTCTTCGTTTTCGGGTCTTAGGTCTTAGGTCTTAATTTTCGGGGGTCTTAGTTTTCGCAACAACCATGAGAGATGGTCTGAGACTAGCTTTGCAAACCAACAACAACAAACATGGATATCTTAAGGACGTTTGTGCCAATTGTTTCTGCGCATCCTTACTGCGCACGCAAATGCACACGCCAGGTCATACACGAGCGCGCGCGCTACATGTAAGTAATAAAAATGAGAAATGATAGGTCAAAAGGCCATTGCTATAGCTTTGCCTGGATTTAACGGTCTTGGACGTTCGGTGACCCCTATTTTTCTTTCCAGAAACGGATTTTATTTACAATCATCTCCACGTTGTCCAAAAATGAACAAAAAATCAATGTGGGAAGTTAAAAAAATTTCAAGATTTTTGCTCACGGGACATCAAATCCTGCCATCTTGTGGCTGCAAGGCGCGTGAAACTGTGGTCCCTAAATGCGAACTTGATCTTTAAGGAACCTCACCAGTTGACTAAATTCACTTAATAAAGTCCACTTAAACAATATTTGGCAGAGAAGATTTCACTTCAAAGATTTAATTGCAATATATTTGGGGTTACAGACACTGGCCTTATTCGCTAACGAAGCCCGATTTTGTCACATTTTGGGTGTTTTTCCAGGCATGTTCTCTCCAAAACGAAGTCGGTCACCCCCCATTTTTTTTACATTTCTGACACAACTAACTCATCATCTTACAGTGGTAAAAGTTTCAGAAAAAAATCAATGTTGAACAATTTTCGCACGAACGTCCTTAAGTGAACATCATGGAGGTTCAATTTGATGTTGGTTCTCCTCTCTGTTCTGACAACATTTTCTCTAAATGTAAATTCTTGCTTGTCCCTGTCATCAAAAGGTAGTACAAAGACATACATGTACCAATATGTCGCTGTTCAGATTCATCATCGAATCAGTTGACATTTAGCCTCTCTGTGGAGTTTCCATTTATTGATTAGTCAGAGTGCATCAAATCGATACACCTCCCAAGGTTAAAATGGTTTTACCTAAAGAAAATTTCAAGATTTTCACTGAAAAATGCTAAGTTAATGTCAACAGATGGGTCAAGAATATACCGGTAAATGAACTCCATAAAGCCCCAGCTACAAGTTCAAACATTGTTATAAAACATTTGTTGGATAAACGATGTTACAACATGTATATGTCGCATGTATTTTTTTGCCGGAAGAATGTTTTGTTTTTTGATAAAACTTTTTCTCCAACATACAGCAAATGTTGAAGGGTGTAGCCGCCCTTTCAACAATTTTGTATTGCAAAGAACATTCAGAGTGAAGGCCCCGGTCTCCAATCTGAGAACCATGAGCAATCCAAAATGGCCGAGGTGACTAAGGTGATGTGTTCTCAACAATGTTATATGGGTATCCAACATTATTAGAAGCATTCTTATAACTATGTTGGGATGTGTTCTTCCAACAATGTTACAATGTTTAGCCAGAGCTTAAGATAGCAAACTATTATGAAACTGTAGAGATGATATTTTATTTTTTTTGTAATGGTGACTCAGGGATGCTCGGAAAAACTCGGAGTGCTTCTTAGCAGGAGTTGAACCTATGACCTTTAGATTACTAGATTAGATGCTCTACCAGTCCTAGCAGTTTAGGACAATAAAATTTGTCACCTGAACTTGGTTTAATGGCCTGGCTCCCGTGAGTCTAGAACAGCTCAGTGGCAGAGCATCATAATAATTTAGTAATTTGAAGGTCATGGGTAAACTCCTGCAAAGAAGTACTTGCATTTTCTCCTAGTACAGTGGAACCCCGCTATAAGGAAGACCCTGTTATAACAAACATCATCTGAAAGCCTGGCAGAATTGCAGTAAAATATGGGGAAACGAACCCTGCTATAACAAACCCTGCTATAATGAAATTCCCGCTATAACTAATAAGATTTTCACGGTCCCAACGCACAATTCACCCAGTTATAACAAATATTTTGTCCGGCCGCGCACAACAGTCAGTGAAAATGGTAGATTTGAGTAGAAATCACAGCTTGCTTTATTCCGGTTTTGACAAATTCTTGCATTGTACTATTGCAGTGTTGAATTTATCATTCAGCTTGCCGACAGGTTAATTCTGAATTTTAAAGTTAATTGAAAGTGTTCTTGAATTTGATGTCTGGGTTGTCAGTGCGTTACACTCACAGTTTACAGTATCAAATGAATAAAAATAATGTTTTCTACATACAGTATTACGTACAGCATTGAATTTTTGGTAATTGTTATTTATTAAATTACCCCGCTATAATAAATATTTTGGCTATTAACCAGATAATTCGTTGGTACAGTGGCACTTTTTTATAGCAGGGTTCCACTGTATCCTTGAGTCACCTTTGAAAAAATATCATCTCTTCATTTCATCTGCTGGGGTTAACAATTTCAATCTCAGTCATTCTTTTCAATACCATTATGAAACTGTTGCACAGGCATAACTTGATGTTCCGTAGTATTATTTGTGTAATTGTACTTAATAGTTTGTTGCGGATATCATGCAGTGGAACTTAGATTATGCCAAGTTGCGCATATCTTCATTTTGTAAAATCAATAATAAGTTCTTAAGTTACATTACTCTGCAATGAGGAGCATTTTTTTCTCCGAATTGTATTAGATGTGGCCATTTCAGACTTTGCGAATGCTGAGGATGCAAAGGAAGCACTTAAGAGGATCTCCAGACGGTTAGCAGCTAATGCAGGTAAAGTGCAAATCTTTGTAACAAAACTAAATGCTTTATTTTTCGTAGCAGTGCACTTAGCAATCAAACTAGTCCAAAGGCAAGTCAACTTTTCATAACCTGAAAGACATGATTCAACTAAATGTTATCACCATTAAAACAACAACTGGTACCTACATAGAAGGCTACCAGTCAGCTATTTCTGAAGAGTGCTGGAGACAAATTTCAGGCCTCTGAAACCCTTTCTAATAAAAGGGCTAAAAACTAAGAATGTAATAAAAAAATTACTCAATTGAAAAGTATTTCAGTGAAATCATTTGACCTTAAACACTTTGAATGACAGTGAGTGGTGACATGGTAGTCACATAACCAAAGAATGGTTGAATGACAAAACTATGGCATCATCTATAGATTGCCAAACGTCAGCGGAATTGGAACCAACTGCAATGACATGTAAATCTAACATCTTAATCACCAGTCAGACCATGATGCCTCCAGCTCTGTTGAAAAGGACTGCACTGAGTTCATTCTCCCAATCTCCCCACCCTCCTTAAGTCTGCCAAGGAACAAAACATTCAAGAAATATATACTCAAATTATGTAATGGACTAAGCAAACAAGTGGTTGATCATTCTCTAGAAAAGGACACAACCAACAGAAAAAGAAGTTACATGTATTGTGAAGTTGTTGGAAGTAATTTCTCTCAGGTTCAACATTGTGGCATGAAAAACCCTGTTGAACAGAAGTTATGATGTGATGTAATTAAATTGTAGCTCTTTTGAGTGAAAGCACTTCAGTTTCGTTCAATAGCAAGTTTGCAAAATAATATTGTTTGTGCTGCATAAACTTAAAAAACTCCTGGCTTGGCCTCCAGGTGGCAAATGTAAAACAACACTGCTGTTCAGATTGTTAGCTGCCGTATTCAGCGTCAGCAATGAGGGTTTAAGTCCTTTATTTTAGTTTCCTAACCTTTTCATAATACATTTTTTTAGTGTAATGAATAAATTATGAACAAAGAGAAATCTGTATCATACATCATACCTCTTACTAACCTCGTTTCCTCGAGGCTGTTCTCAAAGTAACTGGTGCCTTCTTTTTTGCAAATCAATTTATGGCCTGAGAGATGAATATTTGCAGCAGGAAGTTAGAGTGAGACCCGAGATAATGAGCTCGTTAGATATTTAGAATAATATTATTCCTAGATATTTTTATTGAGAAAGAAATCAAGCTTTCATATTCCGTGGACTGTACTGTACAGTAGAATACCGCCGGTTAAATTTCCCAATCATAGTTCATGTGCTATTCTGTGAGATAAACCGGTAATGAAGTCACTGATTAATAACCGTTTCTTTTGCTTTCCTGTATGAATTATTAGTGTGTTAGTGTTGAATCATTTAAAGGCTTGAGGTTGAGCCACAGGATTGTAGACGTGGCACAGCACTACTGCAAGTGGAAACTTTTCATTTGACAACAGCATTATAGTACATGTTGAACTTTGGGGGTCTGATTTCGGGGCCTTAATAAAAGAACTTGACATATTGGTTTTAAGATTTTGAAGGTGAGGCCAGAGAGGTGTTGATCGAAATTCGGCCGCACAATACGTACTTGATGTAAGTGCACCCCAATTCTAACCGTTAAGTTTGGGCGAAGTTGGGTGGGGTGGAAATCTGGCGCGCGATTCTTGGCCAATCACGAAACCCCGCAGGAAAAAGTAAATAAATGGCGCTTGTTTCTTGGCCAATAGCATGAACCAAAGCGGCAAGAAATTTCTTTCGACAGTCAACTGGAAACCGCTATAATTAGTTAATTCATGAACTTATAGCAGTGTCGTGATTTTGTACGATGTCGTTATGAAATAAGAGAAAGGATTATTAAGATTGACATTTTTCAAGGCGTGTCGCCTAGTATTAAAGCACTACAACAGAAGGAGTTTTCATATTACATGAGAAAAGGATATCAATCGAGATTACTGATCTTCAGTTATAGAATAATTTTTTGTAAGCGAGAGAGGTTTTGTTGTTCCAATTCAATCAGTTTACGACAGCAGTATTCTGATAGAGGAGTAACTTTTGAATAATATTTAAATCCTTTTTAATCTGTAAAACAAGAGTACAATATTTGCTTTATCTGTTTATCAGCTTCCCTGGTTTGTAAACAAGAAAAAGAGGATATAGTTCCCTGGTATGAAAGAACAGATTTTGATTCAGAAGTCGAAGATGAAGATAAAGATGAAGAAAAACCAACTGAAGAAAAGGAAAATCGATCCACATTGACGGGACGGAAGAAGAACGTAAACTTAAAGGCTTTTGTGAGAGGAGAATCGAGCGACGATGCCGTTACGTATCCTTTAGACGTATGGTGTTTGTTAGCTCAATACATTAGACCTGAACATGTTCAAAGTTTTGCCCTCATTTGCAAGTGCGCGCGAGACGCGATAAACACGAGAACGTTTTGGCTACGACTTTACAATCGCCATATTAGTGATCACAAGAATTTACCCGAGAGACTTCGGCCGGAAAGGATCGAGTGTCGTCCCGGGCTGCGGGCGAGGATTATACGAGCGTTGTTTCATGGTTACGATCCACTTAGGACTCGAATGACGTCAAGATTTGGCACAGTTGATGCGAGTGTTCTTGAGTCCCGCATGTGTATTTCAATGTGGTACAAACAGGGAGTTTGCAAGAAACAGACGAAGAAAATATGGGTGTTTTATTTCAAGTTTTCGCGAAAGTCATTCGGCGCAAAGAGACTGCCGATTTATTTCAGCCCTCGTTGGTTTGCTCAAGTTGACGATTTGAATTACAATCCGGAACAATACAACAGTGTACTTCAAGTAAATTGTGTCAACTTTCTTCCTCTTGCACCTGTCCAAGGTCACGTGTTGACCAGAGCTTTGGTTGGCATAAGTCGCGACATGAATCACAACAGCGTTAAGTTGACATTTCACTCGCCGCGTTCTGATGGCAGATACCTAAAAGAGAACGCAACCAGCGTGGTTCTAGATCCGGTCTATGATGTCAAAGTATTGTATTGGTGGAGCCCGGGCTACCCTCGCCAAGGACACGAGCTATAAATTCACTCTATCAGAAAACCGTCAAAGGTACTTTGTCGTGGAAGTCGTGGTAATTGGGTAAAAATCGTAGAAAAATCTTTCCTTGCTGTTTTCAGTTAATATATGTTGCCATTTTTTTCGAAGGGCGAGGGGGATTGGGGCAAAGGTGGGAAGAGCTGTCAAGATTGAATACCTACTTTCGGCAGAACCAGGCTGAAAGGGGCCTGAAGTGACGAAGAAAGCAAGTTCTATTGCCCCAATTCTGAATTGTTAATTTGTTCACACCATTAACAATCACGTTCCTTAGGACTTACAAGTTTCTGCGACTGTGCGCCGAGGTGTACATCAACCCCAAATCCCGAAAAATAAATAGTTAATGGCGTTACTTCAAGATGAGGTGTGAATCTTGCAATGCGTAAAATGAGCCTTATGTCACGCAGTCTCACTTCTCGTTTTCGTCACACTTCGAACGTTCTTGTGCTGAATACTCGAAATGCGAGCAAAACTGTTATTTTGATGGCCGTGACTTAAAGGGGCTGGGTCACGCAATTAGGCAATTTCAGCACTGATCGAATGGTCATAGAATTAACTAAAATATCAAAATAACTGTTCAAAGCTAGAGAACAACTTTAACAAAACACAAGGAATCCAAGAAGGGACATGCATGGACAAAACTGAAGAGGATTGAAATGGATTTAATTTGGGTAAATTTGAAAAACGTTGGCCCACCTTTTTTCAAATTTATATCAGTCCATATCAAAATGTAATTTACAAAGCTGGAAAATCATTCTCAGTTGTTATGTGGCCATGATTTTGCAAATGAAAGACTCTTGCTCTGCCAATTTGACGTTTAATGCTTATAATTAACAAAATTAAACAAAATTACCTAAAATAGCGTGACCTAGCCCCTTTAAGCCGCATATTCACACACTTCATTCATCAAGCTGGTCAGTGAATGATGTCACTTTCTCCTCAATCCAGATCGCTGATAGCTTATCGGTCGGAACCGCACAAAGTAATGGCTACAATCGTGGACAGAATAAACTGGAACAGCAAACCCCCCTCCCCCCCAAATCAAGGATGAAGCCGCGCAAAAGCCAAAACGTTTCATTTTCCCATCCTTAATTTTGGGGGGGAGGGGGGGGGGTACAAATTTCTCATCTATTTTGTCCAAAATTGCAGTATCCTTCCCAGCCGTTTTTTTGGATGTCACGCAACGCTCTTTTTTTGGGAGAAGCGTTGCGTGACATCAAATAAACGGCTGCGAAGAAGACTAAGTAAGGGACGGACCATTAGAAAAGTGATGGGGGGGATGGGGAAAAAACCAAAAAAAAATTCATGCAAGGGAAAATGCCAAGAAAAAAAATTCACGCAAAGAAGAAGGTTAAGAAAAAAAATTCATGCAGAAGGAAGGTCCAATTGTGACTTTTATTTACAGTGCATTTCACAAAACATTTGACAGGTGATTTGCGAAGTTCGTTGTAAATTTCATAAGTTCGCTTCGAACTTGGGAATTTCAATACCTAATTGTGAATCAAAGGGCAAACTTTGAAAGTGTTAAAAAGGGTTGACAGGCCTACACGACTCCCTTGTACGTGGTCTGGTTTCTGTTGCCTTTGTCATAATTTTGCTCTCTTGAGTAAATATTTGAATGGACGCCTCTTTTAGGCGGTTCCTGTAGTATCCATTTAGCAATGGTTTTTGCCCTATCAAGATTTCACTGTTGAAAAAAAGCAATATTTGTCTAAAAAAAAATTCGTGCAGGGGGTTTCACCTGGAAAAAAAATTCCTGCACAAGCAGTGCGCGAAAAAAAAAAATTCGTACCAGCTGAAAATCCCCCACACCCCCCATCACTTTTCTAATGGTCCGTCCCTAATGGCGGACCGTTACATGAAAAAAAGTGGAGTCAAAATAAACAGTCTTCCTCTTGAAATTACTAGAAAAAATTTCGCCTGTTAAGTATTCAACGGAAGTACTTCGAAATGTGAAGAAAAACGAGAAGTGACTTTTTTCATTGTAGTATACATAATGACTGAGGGGGGCGTAAGGGTCTTTATCCGTTGTTTCGAACAGCCGCGTGACAATTTGCCGAAAGCCCAGCTCACCTACTTGTAAATTACATGGTACTCCAGAAAAGATAAAATCGTCCCTCGATAAGTTTTGGAATTTCCTGCAGGAAATGTAGCAGAGCGTTTCCTTTTCACAAGCAATGCTATCTGCTAATTTCAGCTAATTGAAGAAGGAAGCAAAAGGGGAATTTTTTTTTCGTATAGAAGGAGGCGTGACTTCCCAGCGCTGAGTGTGTTATATCAGACGAGGGGTTTTCAAATGTTGTAATTACCTTAAAAGGGTGAATTTATCCAATTGAGTGACAAGAGTATTCTCGGAAAAAATACCGGAGTTTTTCTCACTGGAGACGCAGAGCCTTTACCTTCCGATCTGTAGCTCCACTCTCCCTTAGAGTCATGCAATCGAAATGAGATGTTTAGCCTCAACTTTACAAAGCTCAACGTTTCAATTCAGTTAATTTCCGTCATGAAGTGACCGAAGGTTTTGGCTCTAAGTTGTTTTTCTCTGCCCTATGGGAATACTCCAGTACCCCCAAAATAGCCGTCGAAGTAAGAAATGTAAGAATTCAAGACTCGGCTTCGGTCACTCCAGTTTTGACCGGTTCCTGTAAAATGTTGAAATATAGACGAGTTCATGCTCTTGAGTGCTTCATGGGTAATCAGGGCAAGATGGAGACAGATTCAAAGGTTTGTGTCGGAGTTCAAAACGATTAAAAGAATTCATGATATGGAATGTTGGTTTTTTTAGTTATTTTCCAAAACAGAAGATATGCGCTCAAACATACGGCAGAAGAAAGTTGGAGAATGTATATTGTAGAAATTATTTTATTAAACAAAGTTTCTGCCACACATTTCCTGTAATTCCAAAGGCACAAAATTACAGAGAATGTATGGAGACAAAAAAAGCAATATTTAGGAATTACAAAGAATAGATATCAAGTCCAGTTCATCTCAGCTATGAACTCAGACTTGCTTGTTTGAATTTTGAAGGCAAAAGTCTATAAAGTAGAGTCTAGTACAGTTTATTTTGTTTGAATTTCCTTACAAACCTTTGAGTTTCCTGCCATGTTGCCCTGATTACCCATGATGCAATCAAGAGCGTGAACTGGTTTGTTGCTTAAACCAGTGAGAACCAAAAAAATACTAATGCGGTTTGATTACTTAAGATTTTTTGACTCAGTGCTCGTAGACTATCAACTGCTTTCTCAGTGTCGTTACCAATGGTAAAGATAGAAATGGATCGCATGTTGAAAACCCTAGTGTAATCGCTATCGAATTCTCGCCCCTTGTCATAGAAGAATTCCTTATTGCATAATTGAGATTGGCTAGTATCTTCCTCCTAAATTACAGGAATGTTTTCGAAGTAAGGGCAATTAAAAACGACATTTTTGTAATGTCCTTAGTAATATCATTACTAAAGCCGCGTTTGATCGGGATAATCCTAAGTATCAATTTTGTGGCATATGCGTTTCCTATGATTGCATTTAAACAGAGTAATTAACGACCGGAATAGTCTCAGAATGATTGAGAATTCCAGAGGTAGTTTTCGGCAGCGTAGAAGCTCTCAAAGGCTGGCTTTCATTTTCAGCAGCTTCTATTATTCTTCTGTTTTCTGTTTGGGTAACGGGTTGGTCACAAACCTTGAGAGAACCGCTAGACATCGTCCGTTAAGTTTCATGACCATTCTGTGGGTAACGTGCTTTAATAAAAAGGCCTCTTTGACCGGTATGTAGCAGCTGTCCACGGGGTCGCATGAGTTTGGAATGGTTGCAGTTTTGCCGAGGTTCAAGGTTAGGTCGAATTTTTAATAATTTTGTTTTAGTAAGGAGTTGTCTTTGTCAACATCAGAACTTTTTTTTCGCCATTTATATTCTGCAACAAGAATTATTTCGTCTTACTTTTTTTCTTTCTGATAACAAAATTTGAAAGTTGTTTGTTGTCGTTTCCCTACAGTGATTAGACAGCAAATATTTTTTTCCCACCAGAGCCTGAAATTTCCCAATCAAATGCATCAAAGGAATAGAAATGAAGAGGAATGCGAGTTCGCCCACGAAAAGAGTTTTGCAATCTGATACAGATTTTCTGTGACGTTTTTGTTTCATTCATTGACGTCAGTTTCGTCACTTTTCACCCTTTTGCCGTATTGCGGGAGGAATCATGACTTTCAAGGCAATTTAGCCTTAGCCGCATTGTATTCCCGGAAATGTCTCATGAAAGGCTCCAATTGGATTTAGCACATATGTATCGTGGAAAAGCTACTGTCAGAGCTGGGAAGGCAGTAAAACCGAGCTGCCATAGTATGTCTAAAGAGAAATTTTGGAAAGGTCTATTTGTTTTTTTTGCCGGATATTTCACGATTTCTAAACTTTCCAGAAAGTTCTGGTTGCTTTAGAAAATACCTCAGTTTGCTAAAGGGAATGTCCGATTATATTTCATTACCCAAGCTTTAAAATGGATTTTCCGTGTTTTTATTTCGTTGGTTGTTTTTTAATCCGCTGTTTCGTTGTTTTAAATATCTTAAGTTTCATCTTGCATGTCTGTGGCCAGAATAATAAAATCGTTTCTCAATGAGAAGGCATCTTTTGTCATGTAAAAGCTTAAGTATGGGGTCTGTTTTAAAAGCAGATTTGAAGAATGCACTTGGCTGCAATGTGGTGTATCAAGGTGACTTACATTATTATTTCAAAAAGGGGACGTATGCTTTATTGACCAGAGTCATTTAGTTCGGAATTTGAAGACTTCTCAAGTTATATTTTTCTTGATAACAAAGTTAATAAAATGAAATACCATTCAAACGCAGCACCGACTTCTCGGCGCAAAAGGCCAGCTTTCACGGAACAACAGCAACAACATCGTAACCTCTTTGTCGGTCAAACTGTGCAGGTATCCACGTTTTCTGATGTGTTATCAAGGTGTTTCTTCGTACCGTGTCATTTTCCTGGAGTCACACGAATCAAAACGAAGCGTTGGAGTCAGGTAAATACAACTGGCGCAACCATTTCAATCCGGCTAACAACAAATTTATCAACGATGAATGCCTAAGGCCAGCTTGGAAAAAATGCAAATACCCACACGTTCAGGGGGCTTATTCGTGATTTTAATTGAAAGGGATAAAGTGTCTCACAAAATGTGCAATGTGCTTGCTTAATTCGCACCGGAATTGCGAAATGTTTTCTGTTCAATTTATGCCATCTTTGATAGACGAATACGTAATTTGTAGTCTGAAACGGCTGATAACCATCTAAGGTTATACAGCAGGCAACTTTTATTAGAAGGACATATATGTCACCGTGTCAGTATGACTATGCCATTTCGTCATAATGTTTTTACGGATGCCTTGCTCTCAGCCCAGGGCTCAGCAGTGTCTCAGATCTACTCGGTCTCCCAAAAAAGCCACTGAAGTAGTTTTATCTTTATAAATGACAGAATAACCCTAATAGTAATGTTTCCTTCTCGCTTAAGTTAAGGGTTTTTTTTATGTGTGCAAACCACGAGATTACAGCATGACGTAACGAGCCTGTCATAGCAATAAAAAACAGTCGGCTTCTTACGCTAGAGCAAAGATGTCAACGATGAGCGTTAACTTGTCATCGAAAGAAGCAAATTTCGGGATATGAATGATAAATGAAGGATTAGATCCAACTTCTCGGCAAATAATAATTGCCCAGGACAATGTAAACGGAGCTTGGCGCACGTCCCCGAAAACTGTTTTTGGAAGGGCTTTAACCAAACTCGGAGTGAATCAGACGCGTAATCTAACAGCTTCGTGGATTAGGCTCGCATACTGAATGCATCAACCTCCAAAGTGACCAATATACCTATACCTTGTTTATATTGCTGTTGGAGGTGGCTTTGCAGAAGGGAAAAAAACCTCGGGCAATTGACGTAAGTATTTTTGAATAAAGGCTTGTAAACTGTTTGAATATTGAGTTACAACAGGTACAATGAACGTTTATTTTCTTGCTGGAAGGGCGAGTATAGATAACTGCCCGGAAATTAGAGTCAACTTTGCGAGGAGAATATCAAGTTATAAATAAACAGTCGGGAACCGATGTAAATCTTACAGACCCAAACTTTCGAATGATGGCAATAAGACAGTAGGTGGTTGGATTAAGAAAAATATTGCGCAAAATTTTACTTAAAGTTTTCTTTTTTGAGGCTTCGATCAGCCAAGATCATAGAATCCGGTCGTGCATAAGACAATATCAACTTCTTGGTTAATTGCTTAGCGGTTGTTACAGAAGATAAATGTCACTTGAATGTGAAATATGGAAAATAACAAACCGAGTACTCAAGATCGTGGGTTAATTTCTTGCGGGGTGAATGTATATTGCACCTGGGAGCAACTGAGATGTAAGATCACGCACCCTTGTTATATACCAGCTCTTGAAATAGTACTGATTTTAGTTTCAATGCGTTTGTATGTTTGTTTGCCACAATTTTCATTTGTTTTAACCTCGAAATGACTCGTATTCTTGAAGGCTCCTTGCCATCGGATTAAAAAATCATGTAAAAATAAACCAAGCCGACGACTTTTAACAAAGAGACTACAAAAGTACTCGATGAGTCCCCAATAGATAGCCAAAGAGGCGCTAAGCGCTGAGTTGACTTTTTGAATACTTTCAACTAGCTATAGTCTGATTCAGTCTTTTTCGGAAGTATACCACCTTTCATTTTGTACCAAAATCGCCCTCCCTCGACTTTCCTAAACGATCTGAGCCATTGAAACCGCTTTTCCCTACGGTTTTTAACTAGGTTAGCCCATAGTGACTTAATAGGCCATTGTCGAAATATCAATTATTCAGCTTGATAGTGAGGCAGTGAGGACAAAAACAATAGAAACACGTTGAAATGAATGTGAAAATTATTTACATATCATCCATCCACTTTCCTTTGTCTTTGTCCTCACTGCCTCACTATCAAGCTGAATTATAATATATCGAAAAAGGCCTATTTATTGCGAATAGTGCAAACGTGAGCCTATTCTCGTCATCCAGTGACACTTACATGTTTTCTGTCAAAAACAAGTCGTATTTTTTATAGCGCGAATAAGTGAGCAAATCAGATATCCCATGCAATTAGTGTTTTTTTTGTTCTGACGTCCAAGAATGGCGGCACAATGTCTTCCAACAAAAGTGGCTAGGAAAATTTTTCCTTTTCATTGTCTATATCCTTTCACGGACAATCAAGCTCAGCTGTGGACCATGACAATAAAAAAATACATTCTTCAGTTTTCCCATCAAAATGCAGCTAGCTAGGCAAAAGCAAATTCTGGAAGATTAAAAATCAAGTGAGCTTTAAAATCCCAGGAAATAGTCATTTACGGTAAATTGATCCACCCAAAGAAGATAACTCAGACCCGATGTTAAGAGGGGACTAAACCCTATCGTGCCATGGTGTAAAAACGAACCGACGAGCCTCAGTGTAGTATAAGTTTTCTAACCAAGAAATTAAAAGCCTTGATGTTATTAATTTACTGTTCTGTGTCATTTTCTGCAATGTCATCGAGTTGATATTCTTGCCAGCTCCTTAAGACTTCCTAACTACGTACCCTCCAGTGCTTTTTGCTGGCACTTTCTGGCGCCGGTTTGTGACGTTGTCTATTTTTTTTCTTTCCCTTAGATTCAACTCACGAGATTGAGGGAAGACGCACCAGCAAAAGCATTAGTGAAGGTAAGGAGGCTCTAGTTGGAGAGAATATAACTATTAGACCCCGAGCAAATATTTTTCACGGAACTTTGCATAAATTGGGTGTCCTGTGGACGTTCCGAATCATTTGAAAGGCTCGAAAGAGGCCAACCGTGTGACATGCCCGTCATTGCTGTTGTGTCAGTTGTGGTGGAATACTTATACGCGCATGAGAACTTCGCAGCTCTCGAAAGTAGCGTGGGCTTTCGCTTCTCCTTTCCTAGCGGCTTACATGCACTTGCTAGCGCATATCAACACAGGCTTTATCAGTTCTCGAAATTTAAACACATTTCAGGTTGTCCCTGTTTCAAAAGCCAGGCAAATTTGGTTGCCCTGATAAATGCTTGTTTGCCCATTGGTAAAACCCCCTACGATTAAATGCACACTGAGCTTGAGTATCCCATAGTTGTAAGTGCCGGTAACCCTATGGTTTTTTCGCGGAAGTCTTGGTTTTGAGCATTTTCAAAATGGAGTCTTCAATCTCGTCAGCTACAATTTTTTTGCCAAAGTCACAGATATTCAAAACACGGCAAAATACTCAACTGCGGCAAATTAATTATTGTTAACTTCACACTGCTATCAGACATCGCGCACCGGTGGCTCAGTTGGTTGAGAATCGGGCTGTCATTCGGGAGGTCGTGAGTTCGACTCGGGCCGCACCGCACCAACACTCAGGGTCTTTAAATAACTGAGGAGAAAGTGCTGTAATTACATCCGCAAATGGTTAAGACTTTCAAGTCTTCTCGGATAAGGACTATAAACCGTAGGCCCCGTCTCACAACCCTTCAATGTTCACAACCCAGTGGGACGTAAAAGAACCCACACACTATTCGTAAAGACTAGGGCATGGAGCTCCCGGTGTTGTGGTCAGGCCTCATGTCATTCATTCATGTGCTGTGTGAGATCGCTAATGGACTGATAGCGGCTGCCAGCGGCGCCTATATATGGTGATGTCCGATCTCACCATAGATCACTTGTTTGTAAAGCAAGTCAATAGGAAATGCGCTATATAAATTCATTACCATTACCGTTACATTGACAACAGAAATCTGTCGAGTGAGTCGGGTGTTGCTTATGTATTTCATGTTCTATTTTTGGCTGGGTTGTCCGTTTGTTTTTCCTTTGGGCAACCAACCTTTTCAGTTCACAAAAAACTAATTCCCCGGTAAATTTTCTGGTCGTCTGGGACGACCGCACGACCGCTAATTTCGAGCACTGGGCTTTATGCTTTCTAATGGAGTCATTAATTGAGTCCAGTTTCTCTGTAAGGGTTTTGTCGAAGTCTAGCGTTAAATGTAAAAGTTTGATTTCTTCCCAGGACCAGGAGAAGAAGGAGGGGTGGGGAATGTTCTTTTGGGTTCCAAAAGCGGTTATTTTACTTTCGAACCTGCTATCTCTCTTCAACTGCATGCTAATCCTGCATCGATTAGCTCTCGTGCTTATCATTATTGATTGATAGGATTAGGCAAAAAAAGTAACTCTTCGCGCTTTGAATATTTCAATTGATTAGTGGCATAAGATTAAGGGAACAGTATAATAGTGGGTTTTCTACCGAAACAATAATTTTTAGACTACTCGCTACTCATTATTACTTGCAATGAGTTAAACTCGCGTCCAGTTGACTTCTGCTATCTTCAAGTGCGCCTTTGACTGTGAATTTAGGGGGCCTTAAAATCAGCACATCTTTGTCCTTCAGCAAAAAAAAAATTCAGAAAGTTTGACACTTAATTAAAAAGGGCCTCAGTTTGTAATCGACTCCATACCGAGCTTTCAAAGCACAATTCACTGACGGCCCACAAGAATGGTGGCATGTGCTGCGTGACCCAAGGTCACGTTAATCTCTGGAGCTTAAAATTCGGTTTCCGCGGAGTGCAAATTGTGACCCTTGCAACTAGAAAATATAGCAGTAAAAGAATGAAGAGTACCTAGTTCATTGCTGACAAAATTAATTTTCAAGTAAATGTTCAACCTGTTTGATCAATGTATAACATGATAACGCTAATGATTCCAGGGGAAGTTTTTCCAGCTAAGATGATTGCTTCCAGATAGACTTAATACGTAATTTTTAGCCTGAAACTGAAACGGCTGATAACCATCTAAGGTTATACAGCAGGCAAACTTTATTAGAAGGACATATGTGTCACCTTGTCAGTATGACTATGCAATACAGTCATTATGTAATTACGGATGCCTCTCTCTCTTTAAGGGCCCTTTCTCTCAATTGAATTCTGGTTAATGATCGCTTAATTTTCAAGCAAATGTTCAACCTGTTTGATCAATGTATGACATGATAACCCTAATTATTCCTGGGAAAGTTTGTCCAGCTAAGATGATTGCTTCCAGGGAAAATATTTTCACCTTCTTCATGAAAATTTACAAGGCGAAGGCCCTGGGGACGAGGTTGAGTCAGTGTCTGGTCAGGAGCTGACAAGCGAATTTTTTCTCGGATCGTTAACAAGCTGTAAAATTGTTTCATCGAAGAGAGTTGCTGACAGGAGGATGGGCCACGATAATCTTAAGCTCCCTTTGGGCCGGGTAATCAACTTAAATCCGGGTACCACTTGAATTTTCGTTATCTCAAGCGAAAACGGGTCCTGAAGCATTTACTACGGGTCAAGTTACTGCAGTAGTCTGTAGAGCTAATAAAAATGCAGGTATAATTGTTCTTCGAAATGCCACTCCTAAACGAAGGCGTATAGAATCACGATGAACAATATTGGCTTTGTTTCCAAAATAACCAAGTTTATTAAAATCTACAATTAGTCAAGATCAAAACAAACCGGCGTACGGGTTTTCGTTGTGGTGGTATGGTCAATGGCAATGGAAAATGAAACTAGTAAAAGTGAAACATGGAGCGTAAGAAAAGCTTGGATAACTCATAAGATTCTTTAGTGCGTAAAATCGAATCCAAAGGGTTTTGCTATTTTGAGGCGGTCTACCCAGATGGTCGACACCGTCTTTTGTATAATCTGTCGGAATCGAAGGATTGGTTGATCACAATAGGTGTTAAACTAATATAAGAAGATGACATTTGATATTGTTAAGAACTGATACGCTCGAGCATTTATAGTTCTTCAAATCGAATGCTTGAATTTAGAAACGTTGGTTCGTTTGAAGAGAGCAAACTGACCTGATCCAGTGGAAAGAGGAAGAAGTTTTGCTGTACCCGGGCCATTTTGCTTTAAGGCAGGCAGCTCTCTGTGATGCTGCGTTATCGTTTAAAAAGGTAGGTCCGTGTTAAAGAGTTTTTCGATTTTTGTTCGTTATCTGCAGAAAACTAGAGAGCCATTCGATTGGGGACAGACTGGTATGATAAAGAATTTTTGCAGTAGTTTGTTGTGTGGATATATTCAAAGGCGTTTTACAGCACCGTGCAGTAGCCGGTTGGAACAAGAGATTATTTGGCTGCAGAAAATACTAAAGAGCCATTCAGTTGGGGACAGAATTACATGGCACAGAATTTTTACAAGCCTTAATTTTGTAAAAATATTCTAAAACGCCTTACAACGTTGTGCAGGCATCAACATCGTAAAGTTTCTAAAGAGATGTATTTATCTGTATTAATTTAATAGTAGCACACTCGGCCAAAACAAAATGCGACAAATGTTTCAAACAGAAGTCGCGCATTTGATTTTGCGACTGCTAGTTTGCGTGCTCCGCTGCTGAGATAGTATGTTGTTTCCTCAGTTATGTCGCCGACACATGGTCCGTGGACCGTAGTGTCCTTTAAGACGGGTCCGTACCAGTAGTTTTCCTCATCCAAGACACACCAGAACGTCCCTAAAAAGGCCAACTTGGACTGAAATTTACCAACGATATATTCGAATGCAGTAATCGTAAGGATGTGTGAAATCAATGCCGCAAGTCTGAAACAGAATAGAATAAAATGGGTCTTGCGTCAAAGGGTGACAAATACAATTGGTTTCGAGTGAGCTGAATCTCATAACGATTAAGGAATATTTCACGTGGAGCCAACCAAAATGTGACCACAAGTATTAGGAGAAACTTAACACGAAATTGCAAAAACATTACATTGCAAACAGCGTACACACGCGTTAACCACACAAACACAGCACGCGCGTGAAATTGATATTTCCAATGCAGTTGACATTTTTTTGAGTAACCAGAATTTTTGTCCGATGACATTCGAAAAATGTATGATTTTTCAGATGCGCGACTGAGCGTGAATTGGCGGATGTACTATTTCGATGGCCCTCTTATAACTATTGAGTTTCTTTTATGTTCTCTGGGGTTAGCTGACAATAAGCTTATTAATCACCATGCCTACAAAGCGCCGTGGTCTTTGTTTTAAGACAGAAGTCAACCGATATTGGGGTGTTTGTACGAAACCTCCCGATGTGTAGCGGACAACTAATAACCTAAGGCACCTGTGGAATTAATTGATTAATTGTATTTGAGTCAATCCGGACACGAACAGGATTTCAGTAGACGCGCTGTGAAATGTAAGGAATGTAATTTTTCGTGTTTGCTGTCACAAGCTTGAAATATTTTTCCTTAAAATAAAGAATTCCGCAATTCACGACCCGGACCTGAGAGATTTCTTTTGTGAGTGTCTGCTCTAACTCCATCAATTAGTTTCTTCCATTATTCTCTATCTGTCATGATCATCAGTTGACCAAGATATGTTTTGATGTGATTGACAATGTCCTTCAATTGTTAGTTAAAAGTTTCCCGGGGAAGAGGAAATTTGCCGAGATAATAAAATATTACCTATTCAGTCGCAAGCCGCTTTGCACCTTCGTGTAATTCTAACTACACCCCTGCTCGGTCGATCGATGCCACGTGCGATTAAATCGGTTCATTTTTACTTAATATATCTATTATTAGATCGGCATTCTTGACTTCTGACAGCGAGCAAATTAAATTGCGAACAAATTTTCCAAGGGTGCGTTCGTTGACCGTATTCCGGAATAGGAATACATGGAATAGAAGTTAGAAATCCTTCGTTTTTACGAAGATTCACATTAAAATTGTCAAACACCTGCTAAAATGCTGCATACCGTTTTGAACCATCACTCTACGGATTCTTATTACGGAATACGGTCAATCGAACGCACCCTAAGTGCAATTAGTTGGATTAGCGACTCAAAGGAATGGACTTCTCAACAAAATTTGCACCGATCTCACTGTATCATTTGTCTACTTTTTTTTGAAAGAGTCTCGGAAGTTGTATTTTTAAGGTCCTCGAGGCCCCGTCAAAATACAGAAGGAACCATAAAAGTGACGAAAGTATCCCGTGATTCCATCTACCTAAACAAGGCTACAACACGCTTCACGCGGGGCGCGGCTGGCATTGTGGGACGTCATCGGCGGATTTACGTAAGCTGAGGATTAGTCCATGATTAGGAAGGATTTGCCTCACTTAGTCGAGTAGGATTTTGGGTTTACTTGTGGAAAGTCGCGCAAGATAAGAAAAAAACGATTCGGAATTACGGTTAAAGGGGAAATTGGGCAATTAATTCGCTTTCAAAGATAATTATCTCAAAATTGGAAAATTCCGCTTCAACTGTAAACTATTTTTCGTTTACAGTTTCTGTTTGCTGTTTCTTCCTGAATTATTGTTTTGATGTCATTTTATCGACAGCAACGCACCCCGACAGGCCATTATTGCGAAAATTTCCACCATTCTTTATCTATATGCACCAAATGTGAACATTACACAAATGTTGAAAAACTGATTTTTTTTGGCATAAAGCTGCAGTCCGAGGTGCTATTGTGTGTGAACTTTCGTTTGGCACATGCATGTGTCTCTCTGTCAAAGCTTTTTTTAGATCAGGCTTCCTGCCCAGGAAATAAGTGGGATTGAACTTAAAGGTTGGGTCGTAGGTGAATAGATTTTATAGAATAAACATTCACTCTTCACACAATCTATCGAATTCAGCAACGAAAAACATCTGTCTCGAAAGACAAACCTGGAGAACACCCAAAAGCCCAAAAGCCCAAAAGATATGTCAAGTGAAATTCAATAGACTGGGTTATCCAGAAATGCAAGCACCGAACGATGTAAGGTACGTCTAGCCAAAGTTATTTTTCCCTCGACTATTTTACGGCTAGATATGGCGAGCACTGTGTATGACCATAAATGCTCTAAATGTTTGCATTTAATTCGATCAAGAGTTTTAAATAGCCAAAAAGTGAAAGAAAGAAAAAAGAAACACGAACTAAATCTGGTAGTAACTTTAGAGGTATGTAATAGGTTTAATGGAGCTTTGTTGTGCAGGGCCGCGAAAAAATGTTGAACATTTAGTCGCGTGTGTGGCTGGTTGGGAGGAAAAAGCAATAGAGTAGCTTGGCCGGAAGTAAAATTACGGACAGAATGTTATTGCAATGCGAGCAGGAATTTGCAGTTTTCCATTTTATGGTCTAAAATGACATATATTTGACCGTACCGACAACGGTTACATTAGGTAAATATATTTGATTAAGCCTAATTTTCCACTCAAATTTAAGACATTGTCTTTTTGGCAGTGCACACTGTTTCGATTTTAATTATACGCGTCGTAGTTTATTTGGCACATAAAGCTGTTATTGAACAAAAGGTCAAGTTGACATGCAAAGTAATAATCGAAAGAAAGCGAATCTGGGAGAAGTTTAGTTTTATATCCCCGACACGATAATTAACCTTCGAAATACGGCTACTTTAAATTCTAAAGGTGTAAAATCCTTCAAAATGAACGCAATCTTTCTTTGATGTTATGTTTGGCAAACCGTTGGTCATATACCTTTACATCCTGTTGGATTACACTGTAAACGCAAATTTTTGCGGTGCTGTTGCATTAGGGCGATAAGCTGGACTCGTATTGAGTTACTGTGTTAGGAATGTGCCATACATAATGTTTATAGTCTTGTTGAAAAGCTGGTATAGTTGAAAGCTCTAAGAGTTTCGTTTATGATGAAAATGACACTATTAATAGACAATGATGTTAAGGCGCGAGGAACAGTTGTTTACTTACGTTTGACGGAAGACACGAATTCGCGCTATTAGAAGATTTGCGTGGTAAGTTAGAATGGCAGATCTGAAGCATGCCACGTGATTCACTTCGTAGAAAGCTACATTACGTGATTGTTACAAGTTAGCTCTTGCCATGCGGCATTGCATCGAGACAATGTCAACGTCTTTGTGAAGCTTTCAATTCTCCTGAGCTTTCTAATGGACAAGGTACTGACGAGCAAATGGGAAATGGGACATTGATCTCTTCAGACCTAGTACGCCTGACGCTTACGGTGGGTGTATTGCACCTGTGGGTAAAATAAACTCACCGATCACGCTACAACTTTGCAATATTTGTGTTATGTGCGTCAAGTTGTTTGTTTTATTGTCTATTTTTTTCCTACTGATCCTTAATCGTTAAGACTGGGTCGGTCTTTAAAGACACTTTGCTTCCCACAGAACCTTTGATCAAAGATCTCGTGATATTTTTGTGTCGCAGAGATGATGAATGCCGATCAATTTGCGCCCAGCCAGGCATATTATTGGTTAACGGAGAAAAAAATCAAGAACTATAATTATGGTTCAAAGCAAGGAGAGCCATTTAAAACCACAGGAATGTAGTCCTCTATTTATCTCAATTCATTACACTTGACACACGAACTCTCAGTTGCTGGTTGACAGATTAAAAATGTTTACAATAAACATGGGACGAGATTTGAACTACACACAATGCCCGCTCGCGTCACATATTTTATTTACTGATTGGTTAAATCTCGTCCAACCATCTCGTGACCGACGAAGAGCGACAACAATGAATACAATAGACAAGGTTTCATCCTTGGTGCTTATTCGATTAACATGACTTACCAATGTGGGCGACAGACTTCTTGCCAAGCTTGACCGACCGGTCGAAGCTTCGGAGACAAGATCAAGGCGACAGTTTCTTCAGAGCTTTGAGGTAAATAAGTACTTCTATATATCGAGCACGGGCTCGTCTTTGGAATATCATGAAAAAGCGTTACAAGAGGGTCATATTTGGGTGAGTACCAATAAGCTCAGAAATACGGGAAAAACGACGCGAATAACTTTGTTCGTGAAGACTTGTTCGTGAGAGACAGACTTAGATTTTTCTTTAGACAGCTTTCTCAAGTTCCATGATCGCTTAAAAGTCGCTTGAAACTGGTCAAGAATAATTTTATGAAATTCATTTTCCATGCTGTGGAAAAACCTAACTACATAGGAATTAACTTTTGGGGAACTGACAGAAGATTTTGAACGAGGAATCTTGATATCTCTCTGGCTGGGCACTGAGAAAGATTACACAAGTTCTAAAGGAAATACTCTCCATTTCTCTTAATTTTAATGTGCCACCGACATTGCTCGAGAATTTAAGCCGCGACTACAGAAATATTTCGCAATACCTTGGACAGCAAACTGGAAACATGAAATTGTCATTCTTTGATTTCATGTGCAAGCCCGCGGCAAAACTAAGGAAAAATAGATCCAACAACAATGATTAAAATATGCATAGGCTACTTGTCGAGATTTTTATTGTTATGGAATTAGGATAATTATCTCAATTAGAGACGTTCTCGAAACAAATGAAAAAAAATCGTCGATTTGTCGCGTTTACTCAAACGAGCTAAGCTGACGTTAAGAATCTTAAAGTGGGACAGAGATCTTCTTGTAGACTATTCGATTACGTCATCGGAACTGTTAAAACATCAATGCTTGTCTTCTTTAGTAAATGGTCTATTTCCTCTTCCGTAAAGAACTTCGATGATGCCGCGTGTGGCTAAAAAGAATCGAACTGATGGATAAACTACAGACATATTTGTGCTCTATGTAACGTGGAGACTACATATATCTGCCCTCCGGCCAAGGGTGTATTATATTAAAATGTCAGCTAGTCCGCCGCAATTAGAACCTTGTCATCATTGACGAAAGGTATGAAAAAATGGTAATTAAGAATTCGTTGCGCCTCGTTTCCGTTCAATTTATTCACTTCATTCAGCGGAACATGTGTAATATCCTGTCGATGTTTCTTTCCTTCTTGTTCGCTTCGTCAATAATGTATCCAGCCACTTTCGTTAACATGTTTTCGCTTTCTTTAATAACCTATCAGAACTTGTCAAATTGCAGTAATAGTGTCACGTTCAGTTTTCGCTAATGATTCACGATCCACTGCCTTCCAATTATGGTCTTGAAGAAAGTGATCTTGCTTAAAAAACAGTTCACTCCTAAATTCACAAGGGAAAGGAGAAAGTGCACTTTTCCTTTGATGAGCTTCATCCTGTCAATACTATTAACGATCAGATGTTACTTTGCAATTTTCGTGCAACTCGTCTCGCACCGCCGGCTATAGCAAGGCAAGTTCCATGAAACATTGTAACACACCTTGAAACCACCAAAAACGTTTTCGAGACAAGTTGCAAAAACTGTTGCAGAAAGTAGAATCAAGTTTTTCTCCTTTCCGTTACGCTTCTCACACCTTTTCAACGTATTTTTTTAACGATTGGGTAGGGTAGCATCTGTGAAGAAAAGTGTGTCGGAACGGTATTGCTCTTACCCAATGTGAGATCTAGAAATATTTGTCGCAACCAAAATTGGGAAACAAGTTGCAAGAAAAATTACCGAAAGGAATGTAGAGACCTGGTTGCTGGATCATCTGCGGTGCCCCTCCGGGCATCCATACTACGGGATATGTGAAGCGAAATTGTCCATGCACAGCCCTTTCAAATTTACCAAATACTGTGAAAATTAAACAGCACTCTTTAATCCTAATTATCCCGGCTTGAAGTGGATTCGAAACTAATGACGACGCTGTCGTTGGGTTAGGGTTAGGGTTTTAACGCTTTCAAGAAACTTTTGTATTTAGAAGGACTCAGTCTACACAACAGTTGCACGGAACGGCAAATGTTGTGGTACCATGAGAAATACCAGTACGCACTCATTCATGTGACGTAATAGATTACCATGGCAGCGAAAGAGCCATCTAAATACACCTTATGTAGTCTTTAATTAAGAAATAGAAAACATGTACCGTGTTTCTATCGAGTTATAGAAACACGAGTGAAAGTTTGGGAGAACGAGAAATGCTGTGGGAACACGAGCCACAGGCGAGTGTTTCCACAGCTTTTTCGAGTTTTCCCAGACTTTCACTCGTGTTTCTATAACTCGATAGAAACACGGAGTACATGTTTTCTATTTCTTTTAGAAAACAATGCGACGAGAAAAAGGAAAACCACTTGTTAACTCTAATTATCAAAATGTAAATTCTCTTTGCTCGCGCCATCACTACGTCAACAGCTCGTGCTAGTTCTGTCTCTCCATCGAGTTATAGAAACACGATTTTTAACCAATCAGCGCGCGTATTTTCTAAGGACTGTTTTCTAAACGCTTATATCTCAAAAACGAACCCTGTGACCCTATTTTTAAAATTCCTGGAAAGTAGTGAGCAGGCTAAAATAAAACGTTTTACAAAGTTAAAGAAAATCCTCTGGAGCAGATTCACAGCCACCTTCACAGTTTTAAAAAAATTTAGGTGGCTCTCAATCTGCAACAGAGATTTTTTTTAACTTTGCAGAGTGTTTTATCTGAGCCTGCTTAACATTTTCCAGCAATAAAAAAATGGGGGTCACCGAGTTTGTTTTTGAGATATAATCGTTTAAAGACTGAATATAGGATGATTTAACATAGCTCTACTATTGCTATGGTGACCAATTACCTCATAATCAGTGCCTCTTGTTAAAGCTATGAATGGTGTTTTATTTGATACCATAATATTGCCGTTATGAAAGAATGTTGTAGAGATAATCCTTCTAATAAGGCATTCTTGTTGAAACTGGTTTGATCCACCTTGATTCGCAAAATAAAGGCGACGATCATCCGGTTTCATTTTGTATAACGCTGAACAACTGGTGCAGTTTAATAATAGTAATAATAAATAATAATAACAATGATAGTTTACAGAACGTAGTTAGAACATTTTTTTTCGGGGAAAAAACATGGTGGCATTCCGTTTTGTACCCGATCGCTCGTACGGGTATTTGGTTGCAGACCAATCATAGGCGTTCTGCTCATTGGGCCCAATGTGATTGGCCATAATTTGGCGGGTTATGCTTTCTAAGGTCGACACTTCTGGGTTATGTACATCTGATAATCTAACTATTAATAAACAAATAAGTAAATAATACCAAGGGCTTTACTGCGATTTTCATAATTATGAGGAATCTCACCTTCAAGCGACAAGCGCCAAACTGCGTTTTGGCTTCTATCGATCAAATTTCCGAACATAGCCGGGAAGGTCAACTCCGCCTCGGGAAAGTGAATGGGAGTTTTGGAATTGAATTCGTCATCTGTGTTTTGCGTCGGAAGTTTGAGCGATGGAAGCCAAAACGCAGGTTGGCCGTTGGCGCTTGAAGATGAATTCCGCAGGATTATGAAAATCGCAGAGATCGACTTTCCATAAGGTGGCAACATTCCAGTTATAAGTTTCGTAACAATGAAGATATCAGCTTCGCTTCAACATTTTGTAAACTGTTATTTTAGCAATTTTTCTAGCATCGATATTTTAAGTATTAACTAAAAACATAGGAAGGCAAAGGCCATAAACAAATTGTTTGACTGTAGTTTGAAGCAAAATTCCAAGACCAACTGAACTGTATGCATGTCCATAGAAATAGAATTCAAGATGTACCAAGTTATTAGATATAGCAATTGCAACAATAATGTCGTCATTCTGTTACGACAAATTGTAATAAACCGCGACGTCATTGAAAATGATCACGATATACCTATTTTTTTTTATCGTTTCGACCATCATTTCAGCATAACCTTCGCCATTTTTCTTTGATTCCTGTTGCGTCAGATATTATGACTACTGTTCACAAAAAACAGGTATAAAAGTGTTGGATGAAATCTCCACTATCAAATTCATCTAAGTTACCTTCTAAGGTATAAACTATTAAATACACCATTTGCGTCATTCGTAACGTAAAATGAAGTACTTTTAAGTGGCATAGTCGCATACTCAAGTGATTCTCGATCAAACTTGGTCAATATTTCAAAAAATTGTGGAAAGTCTGAAAAAAATCTCATTTAGAGTTATCAAATTCAAGTTACCTGAGGAGCAATCATTTCCTTGATTGCATCCGCCCTCGCATTTGAACCAATTTCATTCCGCGGAAAAAAGCAGAACACATTTTTGTCGCTTTATATTCACTGTTGTTTGATCCATTTACAACGAAGAATGAAGAGTGCTATGAATTTGCCAAGTTCATAGAGGTTGATGCCGATGGAGGCTTCTACACCCATATTTCTGGATATGAGACTAACATATCGTTTAGAGGGAATTTTTTTCATGTCGTTAAATGTTGTTTACCATTAAGAACGTTTTATAATGAATCAGCAATAATGTTATTACTGATTGGTAATGTTTGTATACGTTCGTCAATTATACAAACCCAATACAGCTCCAATTCACTCAAAAAACAAAACTTGCGCTTAGGAAGCGGACGTAAAATTACACAAGGTAATGTAATTCTCTAAGAAAACGGTCCAAGATTAGAATTTCAACTCAACTTTTTTTGATTTCTTCTTACTCTTTGAATTAGAGAGATGGCCGAGGAAAGCGGATATGGTGCTTCCACACATCCACAAAGTAAGGCTAACTGGCTTTCCTTCCTTCTGTTTTGGTGGACAAACGACTTGTTTAAAACAGGATATCAACGTCCCATACAGCAATCTGATTTTTGGCCGTTGCATGAAGAAGACAAAACTTGCGCGCTAACAAAGCAGCTACAGTCGCAATGGACGAAGGATGTAAACGAGTCTCGACAGCAAGACAAAGAGCCAAGGTTGTGGAAAAGCGCCATGAAAGTTCTATCTCGCAAGGACCTCTGTATAATTGTATTTGCCGGGTTTCTGGATTCGGTTGGTCGATTTCTTCAACCTTTTTTCCTGGGCGTTTTCATCACCACATTAATGTCCACTACTCCAGAGCGAATGCTACTTAGCTTTTGCGCGGTACTCATGTTGTTGGTGGTGTTGATGAAAAGCGTGGCTGTGCATCATAGCAGTTTCAAACTCTACGTTATTGGAATGCGGCTGAAGGCCTCTCTCAAAGGTCTCATCTTTCAAAAGGTTAGTTTCACTCACACCTACACAGTGCCTATGCTTTCCTCTTCCTCGTTTTGAAATTAGAATTCGAAAACAAATGCGTCAACCTCGCTATGTCAGTTTTATTTCCCTCTACGTTTTCCCTCTTTAGACTGATGCTGGATAAGAACTTCTATTTCCGATCAAAAACCCCTTTAGCCCCTTTTCTTCTAAGAGTGATACCTATAGATTGTATTACATTTAACGCCAGACGATTTCACGCAGTCAATGGAATGGTTAGTCACCATTTGATTAGTTCGCTGTGTTTACATGAGTCCTGCTGAGTCGGCCAGAGCGGTTCCTCTGCCATTGGTTTTAAAACTTTTCGAAAGAAGCACCTCAAATCAGATCACAAAACCCTAACTTTAGGGATGACCGGGGGTGATCGGAAGTTTGAAGAACTCGACTCTTGAAGCTCGCTCATATCGTAGAAGTATCTCAGGCTGTTGTGAATATGACATACTAAGAATGATATTAAAAACAGGCAGTACTTATCGGATCCATTGCGAGTCATACAAATTAACATCTTTCACAACCTGGGCTTTGATTATTGCGTCAGAAAGCAATGGAACTAAACCAACAAATGAAAAAAGAGAGACCGGGATAGGTCGATAGAGAATACGTCTCAGTCCTGATAAGAAAGGATCCGACGAAAAGGGTGCATCGTATCTTCTCTTGGTAATCTGAGAAAAATTTTAGCTAGTGTGCCGTTTTGTAAAAAAATCCAAAAGGAAGCCCGAATGACATCCTATTTACACTTTTTTTAAAATCTTTTCATCGCAGATTCTTCTTATGGGTCAGCAGACACTCAACGAGTTTACAAAAGGTCACGTGATTGATCTGGTATCCAATGATGTTCAAAGAATGGAATTAGCTGCCAGGCAGTTTTTTCGCCTCATTGTAGCCGTGTTTGATGTCTGCGTTGTGGTTCCGTTGTTGTGGCACTTTATTGGTTGGCAGGCGTTAATGGGCTTTATTTTTCTTTGTCTTCTTGTTCCTTTTGGTGGTTTTTTGATATACTTGTCTGGAAAGCTTCGAGTCAAGATTGCTGCTGCTACTGACAAGCGAATACACCTCATGGCTGAGATAGTGTCTGGAATACGTGAAATTAAGACGCATGCGTGGGAGTGGATCTTCCAAAAACAGGTTGAGGAAGCTCGAAGGTGAGTCAGTCAGATGAACACTAAAAATACCCGGCTTGTCTAGACCTAGGTCTTTCCAACGCTTAGGGTCTCAAAGAAACTCAGAAAGATGAGCTGCCTTTGTAATGACATGCGCACATGCCTGATATTATTGGATAAGGACGATAAACCGTAGGTATATCTCAAAACACTTCAACTGGACGCAAATGAACGCAGTCAGTCTGCTTGCAAAGAATAAGAGAAATAATCCCTAGGAAAGGTATTCCTCAGCGAGGTGCTCCAGCTTTTGTGGTGAGTATATCCCGGCGTGGTTTGGCCAGTACAAACTCGGAGACCTGGGAAGCTTTAAACAATGCTCATTTCTGAGGGTAAAACGAAATGTGGAACGTGAGATGTCAAATAACAGAGACATTTAGAAAATTTAAGAGGCTTTTGTAAGTCTGTCGTGCCTCTTTGGCAAAAGGGCTGTTTGTTTACTGTAAACAAACAAACGAGTGATTAAGAACAAATCAGATAAGAAGGAGACAGGCGCAATGTTAGAAGATAAACACTGAGATTAAGAGCTTAAAAGTAACAGAATCTTTTTTACTTTTTTTAGAAATGAAATGCGTATAATACGTCGCAAGAGTATTCTTGTATCATGTGGAATTTCTATCATGTATACTTCAGGAGTCCTTGCTGCCTTCATTTCTCTTTTGACTCTTGCCTTCAGTGGATGCCATCTGACACCCTACACAGTTTTCACTCTCTTGTCGATGATCAATGTCCTTCGGAACAGTGCATTGAGATCCATTGCAGAGGGGTCGCATTTCGTTTATGAAGCGTACGTTTCGTTTGATCGAATACAGAAATTTTTGCTTCTCCCAGAGTTGCAATATTTACCTTATGAAAAAGAATCAGAAACTTACGCTAGTACAGAATCGTTGTGCGGGAAGAAGCGATTTCGAAAAGCAACTATGGACATCACGGACGGACTTACGTACTTCAACGAGTGCATAAGAAAATCCTGTACTATGACAAGGTTTGTCAAGGTTCACCATGACGATAATGACTTTAATCATCTTGAACTTACGAATTTGGGATTGTACCAAACATTAGTAAAGGGAAACTACGAACCAAATACAGAGAGAGGCATAAGACTGACTAATGTAACATGTAGATTAAATGGCCACGACAAGATTCCAGTGGAAGCGATAAATTTTGAAGCAGAAGATGAAACATTGACAATCGTTACTGGTCCCGTGGGAAGCGGAAAGTCTTCCTTTATGTCTTTAATTGCTGGGGAGATACCAGCTATTGCAGGAAATATCGACTGCAACGGCACCATTGCATATGTGCCACAAATGCCTTGGGTCTTTTCAGGAACGCTTCGAGAAAATGTCCTATTTGGTCTGCCATTCCATTACGATCAGTACATGCGAGTCATCAAAGCGTGTGCTTTGGAAGAGGATATAGCCAGATTTCCTGACGGCGATGAGGTCGTCATTGGAGAACGAGGAAACACCTTGAGTGGAGGTCAGCAGACTCGAATCAGTTTGGCAAGAGCAGTGTATGCCAATTGTGATATTTATCTCTTGGATAATCCACTTGCTTCGCTGGACGCTAACGTCGGTGATTACATCTTTAATGAATGCATCCTTGGTATGCTGTCAGACAAACTTCGGTTGATGGTGTCTCACAAAGATAGCTACATGAACTCGGCCGATCAAGTTGTCGTCATGGACAATGGCTCCCTGGTCGCTTGCGGAACTTTCGTGGACCTTAACAACAACGGAGCTTTGAAAGATATTTTAGAATTTCAACACAACAGGGAAGACGAGAAATCCCAAGAAATCCCATTGCTGGAGGACCAAAATGGAACTCCCGATGAGGGAAGCTCAGATAACAGTATAAGCAAAAGTATGGAGATCCCATTGGAGGATCGTGCCACTGGGACAGTGTCTTTCAAGCTGTACTGGAATTACTTCAGGGCGGGACTGCACCCGTTAGCTCTTGCTGGATTGACTGTCATGTTTCTCATTTGTCAAGGTACCGCATATTCTTTTTATCGGCGGATGGCATTCAAGCACGATAAGCAACTCGTAAACTAAGCAGAAATTTACAATCTCGTATTTCATTGGATCGTTATAAGACGATGTTCAATTGTGTAAGGCGCTAGATGCATTTGGCAATTGGAAACTAGTTTTGAAAAAATTCTAGAGCAAGTTGTAATTTAGAGAAACTACTGTCTTATTTTATCGCCAAAAAGCAACGACTACACTTATTTCTGCCCTCTCATGGTATTAACCATTGTCCTCTCTTTTTTCGTTCTTTTTTCAGGAGTTACAGTTTTGCCCGATCTGTGGCTGTCGTTCTTGACAACGCTTCCTCACGCCAGACAGATAGAGTGGATGAATATCAGCATCTACGCCGGATGTGTGGCTGTTACCATTCTCTTTACAACTCTACGGGCGTTTTTCTTTTTCATAGCCGTGTTGCGCTCCTCCGAGAAACTTCACAACAACATGGCGACAGGGATCCTCAAAGCGCCAGTCCTGTTCTTCGATTCCAATCCAATCGGCAGGATTCTAAATCGATTCGCCAAAGACACTGGATGCCTCGACGAGATTCTACCACAAACATTCTTCTTTGCAATCCAAATGGTGTTGTTCGTGTTGACTGCGGCTTTGCTGCCCTTGGTAGCGAACGCCTGGCTTGCAGCTGTTGTTGTGCCACTTATATTGTTGTATGTTTACATCGCGAGGTATTTTATGAGAACTTCTAGAGAGCTGAAGAGACTAGAGGCTGTTTCTCGCAGTCCAGTACTCTCGCAAATTTCTGAAACGCTGGATGGTTTGGATACCATTCGAAGTCGAGGAAAACAACAGGAATTTGCAGAGCAGTTGTACCGGTTAGTTTGAATTACAAGTTTTGACTTAGCATGCTCGGGAAATATCCAGCCAGTTGCCATTGGGTGGTTTTACGAGCTCATGTAGATGTCCTGAAATTTCGCCGAGGTCAACTGATTCGTCGCTAGTTTCTAGATTTGAGGTGTAAAATTTAGGGAATCTGTACAACAGTATGCGACACTTAACACTTACTTCATCCCTAACTATTTCTTAGATAACAAGTAAGGCGCGCAGCCCGGAACAGTAATTGAAGGGCGCCACTTTTAAGGGGGATATGGATCTTCTTTCGTTATCCTAATATTCGCTTAGTTACATCCAAATGACCTCTCCCTCTTCCTTTTTTAAAGTGATTGTTGTTTGAAAGTTGCCGGGGATTACGAACCAGGCATGCAACAAGCGGCCATTTCATTGGAATAGCCCTAATATTTTGTTGTACTGTGTAACTGTCGAGATTCAAAAGATGATTTAGATAGCTAATACAGGAAAGGCAACGAAGTCTCATACAACTTCTAACGCGATGCCCCGATGCTCTATCGTCTGGTTGTGATCTTGAGAATCAATTGGACTATTTAGCTAGTTCGTGAAGTTATTTCAATGTTATTTACTGACTCGTTGTCTGCATTTTGATTTGATATTTACAGCTATCAAGACACCCACAGTCGCGCATATTTCATGGTACTAGCTGGCACACGGTGGTTAGGGATAAGGCTTGACCTACTTTCTGGTCTCTTGATAGGCGCCGTAGCTTTCTTTGCTGCTCTACAAACCCAAAGTAACGCAGGTAAACTATCATGCATTGATCTATTGCTCGACCCATCTCTTGCTTTGTCAGTCACATATAAAGCCTCCACGCGTTTTCGAAAGTATCATTTTAAGCTATGCTGAAGATAAGTCAGTTGCCATATAACTGAGAACATGCAGTCTTCGGTGCGTAGTCGACTGCTGATGCTAATGTTTTCCGGCGATTCAGTAATACGGGCGAATATGACTTGATTCAACGGTCCGAGATAGCTTGTGGCTTCGATTTACGCGAAAGGGAAAATAATAGCAGTACCTTTGTCTTACACAAATGGCACGATGAAAGTCTATATCACTGTTTTATTTGTTAACTGAACTTGAAAAGTACCGGTAAGTATAGTTCTAATTGACGTGATAGCTCAATTGTTTGAACACTGCACCGTAATTCAGAGGTTATGGCAAATGCCGTTGAAGCCTGAATCTAAGAGACACTTTGAATTCGTTCTGCTGCTGCTGAAGTAGCGCTGATAACTGCGATGATCTGGCCCCAGTTGTTCAAAAGGTGGATAGCGCTATCCAGCGGAAAAACACTAGCAAAACCAATTGAGTTATCCAGTGGATAGTGATTTATCGGGCAGATAGCGCTATCCATCGTTTCAACAACTGGGGCCTGGAATCTTAACAAGACTAGGTCCTCTACTGAATCTGACGTTTGGTTTGCTTTTTTGTGTCCTTTCAGCTCTTGTGGGAATTGCCTTTGTCTACGTCTTCGAAACTGCTCATTTTACTCAAGTGTCTGTTCAACAATCATCAGAAGTTGAGAACTTGATGACTTCCGTCGAGCGAGTAATGGCCGTAACTAAACTCGAACCAGAACCGGGTTACAAAAAGGCACCATTGAGACCCAAAAAATGGCCAACAAACGGAAAAATCGAGTTAAATGGGGTATCTTTGAGGTATTATCCCGAGGGACCCATGGTCCTGAACGATGTAAATCTGAGCATTGCGGGACAATCGAAGGTTGGAATAGTTGGGAGAACGGGAGCTGGAAAATCAAGCATCATAGCTGCTCTTAAGAGTATGCCAGAGGCTGAAGGAGTGATTACAATAGATGGTGTGACATTAAGTGACCTCAACCTCCAGGAATCTCGAATGTGCATTTCTGTTTTTAGCCAAGATCCTGTTGTGTTCAGTGGAACTATTCGAGAGAATCTCGATCCTTTGTCGATACACACTGATGCGGATTTGTGGGATGCCTTAGAGGCGGTGCATTTAAAACATTTGGTAGAAACATTCCAAGGAAAATTGTCTTATGGATTGACTTACAAAGGAATGAATCTCAGTGTGGGAGAGAAGCAGCTCCTTTGCCTTGCTCGTGTGCTCCTACAAGGGAACAACATAGTGATACTAGATGAGCCAGCTGCTCATTTGGATCCAAGAACGGAACAAATTATACAGGAAACTATTCAAGAAAGATTGGCAGATTCAACAGTGATAACCATTTCACACAGGCCGAAGGCCATTGAACATTGTGACAAGATTGTGGTGTTGAGCGATGGACAGGTCATACAGGAACCAGGTGTGTGATCACATTTGAACTCGCCCACAAACCCGAGAGCTTTCACAAGACTAGCCGTTGCAAGATCTCAAATTATCTCACCATGACACTTGGGGCCTTGTTATGCCAGATGGTTCGCGGGAACACCGGCATCAAGAACGTTACACCATGTGTTTCGGTTTCATTGGCATTCAACATGCTAAGAAGATAAATCCCTGCAAGACATCAGGATGTTGAGCGATGGTTCACTTGTGGTTTCCTGTTCAGGAATCACTATACTACGCATGTATGTATACACCAACTTTGTGATGTAAAGAAATGGACTGTACTATCTAAAAATGACAAAATCTCTATGACGAGATTGCAAAGGCAAGACAACAAGGCAGGTGCTACAGAAACCCAAGTGACTACTGCGAGAGAGAGAAAAGACTATATCACATGTTGACCTACGCCAAAGGTCATTCCTGGCAGATGACCCCAATCGCCCACAAAAACATCAAAACACCTTGAAAACAAGACGATGGTTCTGACAAGAGCGCATGCGACACTGGTGATGACTGAACTGATGTCACAGACGCTCAGTCGCCATCGCGCATGCATGCTGTTGCAGTTTTTACGTCAGGAAAAAGAATCTGAAACTTACGCTAATACAGAATCGTTGTGCGGGAAGAAGCGATCTCGAAAAGCAACAATGGACATCACGGATGCTTAATGAGCTAGGACAGTGGATCGCACTTCTCTTGTAAAATCAAGGACATTTTATAGACAATTATAACTCTCTGTGCCTTATGCGAAAACTGCTTGAACGAAAACGTTAATCAAGATCAATTGATAACAGAGTGGGTTGGTGCCACATGAAGAGATGCAGTATTTTCAGTGAAACTTATGGTGTTATTTAAGAGGAAGAGAACTTTGGAACAGTAGACGTTACAACGTACGCTTTGTACATAGCTATTCACATCAGTATTTATTTCATTCTCTCGTTCTAATTAATCATTTTCATGTAATTACCCTTTAGTAGTTTAGTTATTAAAAAAAGTTTGCTCAAATATGCAGCGGTGTGCACATGAAACTGTTCGAGGGGCAATCCCCAAGAATAGTTCTTTCCAATCTTCCAACCGTCCCTAATTTATTTTATTTTATTCTGTCTGTATGGCTCTCACCTCTTCACATCTTTTCTGCGCAGGACCGGAGTGAGTAGCCCGAGCACTGGAGTCGAGGATGCAAATGAAGGGAAAACTTATGTGCGCATATGTAACCAGGCCTTCCTCCTTAGTACCCATGCCTTTCCTTTTTGGACTCAAGACTATCTGGGTTATTTCTTCGTCAGTTGCCCACCATCCAACCCGGAGTTAATGTCAGTAATTAAAATTATTAGTAAAAACCAGCTTTTCACTGCTGACATATTCATTCAAGGTCAGCTCCACATCTCTAAGGAAATTTAAAGAGGTTTTCAAAATCACAGAATTAGTTCTTAAAATATTTTCCGAAAACTGAAATGTAGAGGCTCCTTTTTTCTTTAAACAGTGCTGTATCGTTACCATGGCCACAGCTAAGCCCTGGCGGGAACCCTTAAAAAATTGCCTGACTATAGTATTTAAACGTGAAACGCCAAACCATCAAACATCAAAACGTTGTCTTAATTAATGAAAGGATAGACAATGTTGTAATACTTTTCCATAGGAAATCCACTGATAGTCGAGGCAAA
The DNA here is from genome assembly GCF_036669925.1 of Montipora capricornis. Classification (NCBI taxonomy): domain Eukaryota; kingdom Metazoa; phylum Cnidaria; class Anthozoa; order Scleractinia; family Acroporidae; genus Montipora; species Montipora capricornis. Next base: position 31,979,819 of record NC_090890.1, on the reverse strand, counting down.
CGCTTTTAATTTCGATGTGGTCTTCGACATTTCCCGATGCAGTGTAATAAAGAACCTGTGTCAAACAATTCCAAAAATGAGTTACAGACATTAAGATTACTAGAGAATAAGAAGTTATTGATTTGGAGTTGATTTTATTGTTATTTACACAAAACAAATTTGGCAGATTGTTTCTGCTACACAACCACTCCTGCAATATGTCAGCTAAAGAGTCTGGGGCGGTGGCCTGTGATTAGGGTATTTACGAGAGCGTACAAGTGACCTATATACTGCGTTTCTCTTGGGCTTAATAAATATTATTACTGTATTTAACGTACAGTCTTCTTCAGGGGCCCCCAATTCGCTCCCAATCATTGTAACATGTCAAGCAAGTATGCATTACCATTACGCACCAGGTTAAACATAATTACGACGTCATATCCACAAGAAATCGCGAAAAACTGACAAACTTCTTAAAACTTCTCCACGTATATTTTCGTTCATAAGCCGGGCTTCGCAAAAAATGCCTTGTCAACCTTTGCATCATTATATAATATGGACTGACCAGCAGCCACTTTATAAATTAGCTTCACGCCTTCCGTGCGCACTTGGGCGTTTCAGCCTCTCAGGATAAAACCGAATTTAAAATTGCTCCCCAACTAAAATTTATATTATTCACCATAAACTAAAAAAATGCCTTGCAAAACAGTGACTCATACTTGAATAAAAAAGGAAAAGAAAGTTCCTCAACTGATAAATAAGAATGCTATTCACTCGTTTTCCAGCTCTTAATTACTGAAAAAAAGGGCCAAAGCAAAAATATATATATATCCATATAAGCGCAGGAAACTACACTTTTTTCATGAAACACCTACATTTCGACTGCGTGCAACATTTTCTCCGATTGAAGTGGCTTTGGAATGAATACCTTTTTGGAAATCAAGGAACTTATACAGCATAGTGTAAAATAATTTTGCATGGTAAACTTTGACCATGATTAACATTTTCAGAATCTCCCCACTTAGAAGAAACGCTTCTCTCACACTTGAGCAAAAAAATTCACCGTGACAGACAAATACAGCGCGGGTGTATTTTTGGATTCTAATCACATGATCAGCAGTTCCCACTTGGAAACAAATGATCGAACAACACATAATTTTGTCAACGGACCATAATTTATAGAACGTTGCAAAGAGAGGTTGATGTTGTACACGTCGTGGTTTTGGTTGCTTCCTCGGTCTGTACAATGTCTCCTACGCTTCTCTTGTTTGGCTGCTCGTCGTTGACAATGTTCGTCTCCTCTAACAAAGCATCTTCTTTACCTTTACCTGGGAACTGAAAAAAATTAAAACGAAAATAAGCTACGACACTCCGGTACCCCACGGAAAATAAGCAAGTGACAAGGGCGGCTCGGTTGTTCGAAAGCCCATTAATCCAGAATTAGCGTAAACGTTTGTTTCATGTTTTCAACTTTTTGGTGAAAGTTTCTTTTGCTTATTTTTGTTTTTCAAGATAGACTGCTTCTAATGCAAAGTTTTGCCGACTATCGGCGTTGAACAGCATTTGGGAGTAGAGAAATAAACTCCTTGGTTAATTTTTAAACTGGGATTAGCGTTAATTGGCTTTTGAATAACCGGGCCCAGGGCTTTACATTCAATTCCTGCATACGTATCCAATTTATATTTATATTACATGCCTGGGTGAATTTCAAATTAATGCCAACAAAGGACCCGCATAGAAATAGCATCGAAATATAGTCTACACTAATCGGAAGCAAACTTGCGCGTTGTTTCTTTTCCGTGCTTTTTTTCTTTGATTAATCTGTGTTTTTGGATGAATGAACGAAATGTAATATGGAGGCAATAAACGCTACGCCCCGACAAAAATATCGAACCATTGTAACTCCTGTCCATAATAAAAATGATTTTTACGTGACGTCATCGCCGCCATGTTGGTGGACAAAAACAAAACATCTCTCATTAGCTTCTTTTGTTTGTCCACCAGAAGTCGTACATTTCTCTATTGTTATTGGTGTCTCTAGATGTTGGTTGAAAACGTCCTATTGTGTAAGGCACTTCTCAAAAACTTTATTCCACTTTTGTTTTCGTATTCCTTGCTGACAAAAATGAAAAAGAATCACACCTTATCTTTGTCCCACTGAAAGCTCAATCCATTGATTCCTTTATTCTGAGGTGTGTGCGGAACATGTCCATAGTAAGCCACCGGACTGTCTCTTTGTGGGTATATAACTTCGTTCTCTTCTAGGGGCCAATTTAATGAGTCTCCTTCTTTGTCGTCATCGGGTATAGCTTGTCCTGAGAGTTGTAGGTTGATTTGACCAAGGGCAGAGTTGGATATCCTATCTGTTTCACTGTGTGAACAGATCGCAATGGGATTACGACCTCCGACAAACGAAACGAACGATTGGACAGTTTCGTCATCAACTGCTCTCTTGCCAACTAGCCAATAAGTCTTCATTCCTCCTTTTCCCTACAGCAACAACAGGGCGTTAGAGGGGTTTTCAATCGAGTGTCGAAAAACAAATACCAAAGTAACTGCTTCGGCCAATCACAGCAGGTGCAAACACGGCAATGAACCAATCCAAATTCGTAGCAATTCTATGTAACTTGCTTAAAGCGCGGGAAAAATTGCGCGCGCAAGTAGCGATCGGTTTTGGTTTTCCTTTTCATTGGTTGACAAACTGGTGCGAATATTTTTAAACCAATCACTAAGCGTAGCAACTGTAATTGCGTAATTGCTTTCGACAGTCATCAGTTTGAAAACTGCTCTTATAAACAGGGACGAGCCCACAGTGACCGTGAGTCAGGTTGAACAGGGACACTCAGTTGTTCCACACTTACTGGAATCAGCAACTATGACATTTTTTGTCCTTGCTTTGAGAGCCTTCTGTCCGAATGTTAGTGAATACTATGATCGCCTTTTTGCACGGGTGTGAGGCGAAAAGCAAAGAATCGGTCTTTTACGAGATATTGTCACCTTAATTAAGCCAAAACACTGAACCGGGAACGCTATGACATAATTGTGTCTGCGAACAGTGTATGGGTTCTTTAACGTCCCATGAAGATTATGAACAAGGGTTATGAGACGGGGTTCAAAAGTCATTGCCTTTGTCCAACTAGAAAGTCTAACGATTTGTGTACAAAGGCAGCGCTTTCTCCATTGTCTTGCTCGGAATGAACCCATGCCGACAACATCCTGCACTGTACTCAGTACTGGCCAGCGGTTTAAACTGATTGGCATTAACCAACTCTTTTACGCAGTTGATCTGATAGCCAAAGTAAACTTCAACATTTGTGTTGCAAAATTACCTTAATTTCAATGCTCCCCCGCTTCTTCATACAGTAGTTTGCGTTTTCTAAACAACTGAAGGTTGTTTCGCTGATGTGGATTTTCATTTCCTGTCAACCACGAAAAGATATAATTATCCTAAGAACTATCATTTTCTCATTCCATCGGGTTCACTTCGGAATTGGAAGAAGAATAGTGCCTCTGTGGAAGTGCCATTGATAATTTGTTGTTGCCAAGATCAGCTAAAAAAAAAATATAAATCACTGAGAGGTCGCGTTTTTTCAGGTTTGGATTGTTTGTGTCAGTTTAAGGAAGAGGAGCATGCGCTTCTTTGTGACTTTTATGGCCTGCTTCGCTTTTCTGCACAGTGAAGTGGAATTAGGGGGCACTTCGGGAGCTTTATGTGACTATCTCACCGCGTTTGCACAAAAAACGTTCCCACGTGTGTATTACAAAAAGAGTAGGTTTATTACCGATCCAGTGGACTCCATCCTGGATGCCGTATTGACAGTATCACCAAACAAGCAGTATCGCGGCATCTTCAAACCTACAACACCTGCTACAACCATTCCAGTATGTACACCTAATTTAGTCATAAAAATGATATTAAAAAACAGTGAGTAGAGAGGCTTCTTTGTGATTTGTGAAAAGAATGGATCTGCAAAACTTAGTTTTTTTTCGTTCTCTTAGAATTACATGAGGTAAAGTTTAAGTACTTCATTCATCACACAAACAAACAAAGAGAGAAAAATCTCAAATTTTTATGCATCGAACATCAGTGGTTAACCTCACGGTTAATCAGTGGGTTAACCGTTTACCAGAAACATTATCGGTCCTGGTACTTATGTATAGCCCTATGGGCTAAATTTACGTTCTTCGTGTGTGTGTAATGATCCTGATTTAGGCGGATCCATTCCAGAAAAACCCACTCTTTTGAGTAAGAGAGGTCAAGTAACACAGTTCCCATATAGCAATAAATTTTCCACGTAGCTGTAATGCTAACTTAATAAAAAACTATTAAAAGGAAGTGAGGGGCCAAATGGCTTGTTAAAGTAAGATCTTCGACAAGGAAAGCGACGTCCTGAGAAGGAAGGGCCTTGATGTGATCGGGCGTAAAATTGGAGGACAGAGTAATAAAGAAAGATCGGTGCAAATTCTATACGTATTTTAATTTTTAGCGGAGCCCCGGCGCGTGCGCGTGGCAACCCACCTTTGCGAGAAAATTTGGTTCGGGTCACCGTACGACCCCACCATGTCTATGTGGTGCAACCCGCGTTTTTTGGCGGAAACATCTTTGATATTGGACATTCATATTATGGTTAATTGATAACTGTCAAAACAAAGTATCCTCTAACCAGTATCACGTGACCATAACGCGGGCTCAAGCTTAAAGCTCATCTAGGTCAGCTGTTTTTTTTTTAAGTTGAATGCTGACCAGGAACTGGTTTTTGGCTAAATCTATACATCATTTAAATGTGTGAAGGTCTTTTGTTTTGAAAACCAAACACTACTTACGGTGGTTACAGAAAAGAACACCAGACGGAGCTGAAGTTATCCACTGGGTCAACGATTGTTGACAACAACATCAGATACACTAAATCTCGATTGAAGATATGTCTCTTCTTACCTATTCTAATTTTTAGGTGTGGAAATGACTCTGATGGATCGACCAGTGACGGCATTGCTGAAATCATATCGAGTGCCAGGTCAGCTACATGTTCAGCATGGTATTTGCTCCTTTCAGGAACCCCACTTACGATCATGTAAGCATCACCAATTGTCTCTACCTGAAGAAAAAAAATAAGTTTTTGGATTAACTCCGCCTATACACCCTTTTAATAAGTCTAATATATGCCGTTTTCCGCTAATGACGTCGAACTCTTGCTTTCAAATTTTATTTAGAAATGTACAAAGGCCTAAAACTTTTCCGATTTCTTTTCTTGTTTGAAGCCTTTGTACATTTCTGAATAATTTTAAAAGCATGAGTTTGACGTCATTAGCGAAAAACGGCATATATTAGACTTATTAAAAGGGTCTATATAACCACTTCCCAAAAACAAGACAAGTAATTTTGCGAGAAAATTAAAGATCTCTCGTCTTTTACATGCTGAGTAGATCGTTTCTACTCTGTCACGTTACCGGCGGCAATTGATTGATTAGAAATAAAGAAATTGAAAGAAGCGCCGCGGGTGGGTTATAAATGAAAGGGAGAAGTGATCCTCTCACTTCTCAATATAATTTAAGCAACGGTCTCTCATAGACACCTTCAACAGGATTCGAAAACATGTTCTCTGCGATGCCGATGCAATGATTCCAATTATGTCACTGAAAAGTTCAGCTGATATAGCACCACGGCGATCTGCGAGACTACTTAGGTTAGCTGCCGACACGGCGTCCAAGTAGGGCAAAAGAGGAAAAATAATCCTTAACGCGCGTTTTTGTAGACACTCAAGTTCATCACAGAGATACTCAGGTAGCCCATGATGGAAGATTACGAATGCGTATTCCGTTATTGGGCGAATATGGGTGGTGTAAAATATCTCTGACAATCTGTTCTTACACTCGAAACTTGTGGTGATTAAGTTATCATAATCAACTCGTTTGATAAACCACATTTTCCTACTTTTTTGCTTTAATTTCTTGTCTGACTACAGAACTGACCTTGTAGACGTTGTGTTGCTCAGAGATCTGATCAAAGGCTGTGTACATGTTGTTCAACATGGTCACAACCTCCATTGGGCTGATCATAGAACATATGTGTGTGAATCCCACAACATCACTAAATAGCACTGACACATCACTGAACATCTGAAACAAACGCATATTATTTAGATACTGGAAGAGAAACAACCCTGTATGTCAAACGTCAGTAGCTTTTCTTCGAAGCTCGAAGACGTACAAGGCAAGAGGCCGACCAAAGTCGAAGGCTACCGGAAGGCTCCGTTTTCTTTGGCTTCTGCCGGGGTGGGCGCCACTCCGATCCCGTAACATGCGCAACTTGCATCCACGAATGTTGGGATTCATTCACTACCCTCAAATGGGTGAAAAGATAAGTGAACTTTGGAACGCGCCTGCTGGGATTCGAGCAAGGAGCGCTGGAGTACGGTCCGCGAGCAGCATCCACCACACCAGGCGTCCTCACAGCAAGTCCAATCAAGTCGAATGTGGGTTGGCTCGGGATGGAGGAAAGGGCGGTGGGGGCGGAATATCTGTAGAAAAACCTCTCAAGGCAGGGGGTAGAAAACCAACAAACTCAACCCACATTTAGCGCCGAGTCCGGGAATCGATAGGTGGAAGATGACGGCTCGTATTACAGCGGCTACCCTGCTTCCCACAACGGCGTTCGAAGGACGATTACATAAGTCTTCTAGGTAAAAAGGACTTAGCAGTGACACTTACAAAGTCGACTCTTTCTTATCCAGATACATACCAAAACGTTTTAAATTTTCAACGTTTTCTTTCAGTTTTACAGTGCGCTGTCTATAACCACACGGACTCAAATTCCATTCAAAGGTTTCTCTTTTCGCTGCCGCCCAACACTGTAGTGGAGCGGTCAAAGGGCACACCCTGCCTGTCTTGCCGCCATCTTTCAACACAAATACAGTGTATGGTTGGCAGCGGTGAATAACGAAACATGCATGTGTTCGAAATTTGAGTTCACAGTTCGAAAGTATACTAAAGGTGTAATAATAGATAAAAGCAATGTTTATGCTAGTGTTGACATCTCCAACACATTCCGCGACCCCAGAGGTATCGTTTTAATATCAGGATGCAATGCTGTCACTGTCTGTGGGCACTGATTCCGATATGTATGGTAATGAAAAAAGCAAGTCAAGAATAAGTACAATTAATAGATAGATGCATGTCTTGATTACCTCACAAGTGTTAAGGGCTGGTTCTCCCTGCCGAAGACGATCAGCCACTGATCTGGGAATCATTTGATACAGCAGGGAATCCGTCCGTCTCTTTTCTATGTCCAGTGCCTTCATACTCTCCTCAAGCTTCGCGCTTTTCAGAAGTTCCTAGGATAATTACAAATTATAATACCTCTCAGTACATGCGCTGTGAATGGTCATTTAATCGGGCCACATTCCAGATTCAGCCCGCTACACTAATTTGTTTTATTGCTCGCTCCATACATCTATAACTATAACAAAAAATCTTCTTAACTTCGAGAGTCACCATATTACAGCCCTTTGTTTTTCCACTTCAATTTATGGCCCAATTGCAAACAGTGAAGTGGAAAAAACGCGGGCCCTGAAAACCGGTTATAGGCGGTATGATGGATAATTTGACCAGCATAATCATACTCAAGGGCATCAATACAAGGATGAGCGATATCAACACCAGATTTTTTAATACAAGGCTTTGCTCGTCAATCAAAATGGGGAAACCTCGCCGGAAAGGATCAAGGCTATAAACATACCAGTGCCTTGAATTTATTCTTAAAAACACTTAAGTGCAATCGCCAAGAGTTTGGGTGTTTTCAGTATGTGTAATAACCACTTGTTTTAGGGGACTCAGAAATGGGATTTGTTCAGTAGTGACTTTTTTAACCGGACATTACTCACGACCTTACAAACGGCCAGAAGAGAGGCTAACGGTTAAGCCCCTGGCTCTTTTAACATAGCCTACATTAAAATGAGCTTTTTTTGACAGTTTCTATGATTGTCAGCCACCTTTATCATAACTAACACGGTGAATGTCATGAAATGTTAACTGTGACCTTTCTCGTTGACGTCGCCGTTGTCGTTGCTAAAGCTCCCTGTTGTCAGGACGAAGACGGCGAAGAAATGCACCAAAAGTGCAAAACGCATGCGCAGGGCGTGCAGAGCCTTTATTTTTGTTCATTAAGCCAATTGTTTTGCGGCGTCTTCGTAGCCGTCGTCGTCGTCGTCCTATCGTAAGGTCCTCAATGTGACATTGCACGCTTTGATGGACGTAGTCCTAATTTATGACAGGTCACAATTAACATTCCATGACATTCACTGCGTTAGTTTTCATAAAGATGGCGACCGATAGTCATCAAAACTGTCAACGCTAAATCATTTTCTTTTGGGCTTTGTAAAAAGAACCAGAAACTTAATTTACAGGTTTGATAGCTTTATGAATTCATAGACGTTGACAACAAGACGCTACATAGCCGTTAGCCTCTCCTCTGGTCGTTTGTATGGTTGTGGGTAATGTCCATTTAAAAAGGTCACAAACAAATCCCACTTTTGAGTCTAGCCCGCTGAATTTCTTCCAAATCTTTCAAACCTGGTCAAGAGCAAGTCTGAGTTCTGCGGATTGCTGCGTTCCCGCTAACACCAGGTCTCTGCTAGAATCATGCATGCTCAAGTCATTGATGTACAATCCGAGACTGTGCAGCATGTCCAAAGTTTCGATTCTGAAATGTGAACAAAGAAGTGTTGGAACGACATTAAGGATAAAGCGTCAACTTAAAGCTATTAATTGATTTAAATTACACTAGTGGTACAAGTGAGCAACAGAAGCAATAGTAGAACAGCATTTACATCATGGTAATGCACAAAACAAAATACTTGTTACAAAGAACAACAATAAAAATCGCCCTTGTTGGAGAAATGATTGGTTTATGGTCGCCACTTCCTGTAATTGCACCTCATTGGCCCATCGAATAACAGTTGTTTACATTTGAATTGGTTTTGCACAGATGTGCTAGCTAAGCTACATGTACAAAAGGATTTAGGGTTCCATTACAAGGTATTATTGCCTTGGGCCAGAACACAAAAGCAGTAACTCAGTTCTCTACTCTAAGAACAGTGTGTGAATTTTTTTTTTTTTTTTTGCCTCAGGGAGATTATAAACAAGGGTTGCAAAATGGGGCCAGTGGTCTATCGCTCTTCTGCAAGAAGACCATTCAATTAAAAAAACCTGTCACTTAAAAAATATATATGGGAAAGTGTACATGAAATGCATCTGCATTTAAGAATCCCAAGTTATAAAGCAGACAGAAAAACACGTCCTCCAAGGCAATGAAGGTGCAGACATTAGCAAAATATTTTTAAAGGAAAAATTTAAGCCACTATCAACACATTACAAACTTTGTATCCAGAGAATCCTTGTAACAAATGTGACAATTAGAACGTCAACTTGAAGGGCTGTTAACAAATGCACGTAATGCAACAGTAATGCAATTGGATACTCATGCCAACCAACCACCCAGTCGAGGCTACTGAAAGGGATCTAGGGTATGGCTCAGAAAAAAAAGGATACTCATGAACATCAACCAAAAACAATGCATATCTTCCATAGCACTGGGTAGTACACTGTACACGTATGTATTTAAACATGATGCCATTTATTGAACAGGGACGTACATAGGTGTTGCAAGGTAGACCATGGAATTCCATTCTTCCATGTGAAGCATCTGTCCCTTGAGATGAATATAACAAAGATTTCCAGTGCTTTTAGTTTCATCATCATTGACCATGGCCTCTCCATTTTTTAGACTTTCGTCTACAACATTGGCCTCCTGCAGTTCCACTTCTTCGGCCGACTGTACTTCAAACACAACATTGGTGTGGGTTATTACCTGTAGAAGTCAATGACATTGAACATTTATTTATTCCATAATTCCAGAGAAGTAAACCTAAGAGAACTGAATTCTGAGATTTTAGCTGATCCACCCTCTCCTCCCACCACATCCAATTTATCCACCCAGTCGAGGCCAATATCACTGGTATAAACTCAACAGTCATCAGTAACTAATTAAGAGTGCGTTCGATTGACCCTATTCCGGAATAAGAATACATGGTGTGATGATTTAAAACATTGAATCTGGCGTTTTGAAGCGGCAAGGATAATAGGATATGTTTAAAATAGCATTTTAGCAGGTGTTTGACAATTTTAATGTGAATCTCCGAAAAAAGGAAGGATTTCAAACTTCTATTCCATGTATTCCTATTTCGGATTACGGTCATTGAATCAAACGCACCCTAAGATGATAGTTAGAGAGTTTCAGGTTTGAGATGATCACAAATTCACTCCACTGGATCAAGAAAGTATTATAGAACCTCAACCAGGTGAAAGAGGATTTCATGCGAGGGAACTGCTTAACATAATTTAGTGGTTCACTAATAATTTTTGCAGCTAGCCTTCAATAAAATGAAAAATGAGAATTCTGTTCTTGTTGCTGTTGAGTTCTTTAAACCCATTTAACCCACTGACTCCTTAAGTACCATACGATGGCCCAAGCTGATAAGTAAAATCTTCTGACGTTAGACAGAGTAAAATCTATCAAGTCTCACTCCTACATTGTATGAGTCAATGTGTTAAAACCTCCTGGAAAAACTGAAGGCTGATCAAAATCTGAACTCCTTTTTAGCATTGTTTTAATTCATTGAGAAATCTGCTACAAATCAGGGCCTCGTTGTTTGAAGGCTGATTAACTTAACCCAGGATTAGTGTATACTTTTGTTTCATGTTTTCAACTTTTTGTTGAACGTTTCTTTTGCTTATATTTGTTTTTCATGATTAACTTCTTCTAAATGTAAAACTTTGCCGAACATCAGCGTTGAACAGCATTTGGCATTAGAGAAATATTATAAATTCCTTGGTTAAGTTTTAAACTGGGATTAGCGTTAATCGGCTTCTGAACAACCAGGGCCCAGGCTGTAGCTCTTCAACTGAAGGGCTCCTGTAAACCAGATCCAAATTTCCAGCAATCAGCAATGCATACTGTAGCTACAGTTTTGCATTTCGCACCCAGGATTGGTTGACTGAATAACACAGACAGAGAAACCGAATATCAATAATACTATTTTTGGCCTCTTTTCATTACAATGCATTCATTTTCAGGATTCTATGTGACTGTACAAATTCGGCTTGATTTATTGCTTGAAGATTTGCAACCCCTGAATGAAAAATTATTGTAGTTACAGTCTAAGTAGCAGCTGCTGCCTCTCATTATAATATTAAAACAGAGTGGACAGTTGTATTATTTACGACTACAATAACTGCCTCAGACAAAAACAAGTGCAAGGCGGTATACTGTGGTAATAATCCATATTATTTTATTTTATCACTGGATCTTTCAATCAAGCAAACAAAAAAACACGTTTTGAAATTTAGAAAGTTAATGTAGAATACGGCCTGATGAATTCACCAGTCATGCTGCAGATACTATCTGAGAGGCAGATAACAAGAATAATGTAATATTATTATTTTTCTTTCTTGACTCACACAAACAGACAGTGCTAATGATACTAGGCTACCACTAATCAATACAATTTCAGAAAACTATATTTTACAGTATATTTCCAAAGGCAGGCGAAAGCATATGATACCATTTAATTTTGAAAAAATTTGTTTGGTACAAATGAATACTAAAAGAAAATACCTTAAACTTGAATTTCAAGTAAAGACAACGTTGAAGGGAAAGACCACATATTTAATAAGCTAGTTCATTAAACTAACATAAATCCAAATTTCTAACAGACATTCACCTAACAAATTTTACATTAAAGAAATGACTCGTGGCATTGTTTTCTGGTGAAAACCTTTTTTGTAAATTAAGTCCAACCGCACAAAAACACAAAAATATATATAATATTCTGGCCATTATGATAGTTTCTTTCCCTCAATGATAATGTTGTTTTCCTTAGCCTACAATGTAGTTGTGTTGTTAAGCTTTTGTTGTCAGTTTGGTTCAAAAGGTTGTGTTTTCAATAATTGTTAATTATTACATGAATTATCCATACTGATTACAAGCTCTCTAACCAAAAGCCGGGCAGACAAAACCCCTTGCAAACCTATTTAACCTTCAAGCCACTAAGCATAAAAGTTTTACAATGGTTATGCACACAAGACTAATCATAAATAACAATAAGTTATTCTTTCATTAAAAATAAAACTACAGGCAATGCATTGTCGACTCTACTACAGGTTGGGGAAAAAAGAGTCAGTGGTGAAAAAATATGTCAACCTGAGTTTGATCGATATAAACTTCCTGCAAGTGGAATTTATTGTCATAAATAAGACACAAGGAAATCACTAATCAAACCAGACTTGAAATTGCTTCAACTTACACTGTAAAATTAATTTGTATTTAAAACATAAAGTACATGTATATATAGGTCAAGGTGGATTTTTTGCATCAATATTTTAGACACTAGACATGAACGGATACACCAAAAAAGGCTGAACTTACAATTGAAAGTAAATTCTAGTTCACTTAAAATTTTGTCAATCGCACTCAATCTTGATAATAAGAATTATTTAGGAATACTACAGGGGTTTCAGTTGGCGGCTTTGAGTAAAGTAACCGTCTGTCATCATCGCCAATATGAATTTTAGGCTTTACATGAAAATGAATGAATTTTAATCTTGAAATGAAATGGGTTTGAAAAAATCTGTCATATCTGACTTTGAAAGCTGACACTTTTCATCCGCTTTTGGTATTCAATGAAACGACTAAATGGATCTTCTTGAATTAAAACTTTGGATATGACTGAATATTGAGAAGAGTTTCTGATGCCACCTACTGTAGTCAAGTAATTTTAATAAGTATCTCAATAGGTAAACATACATGGCAGCTGTTAGCTTATGAAAATTCATAGAGCCATGAAATTTTCCCCAAAATTTGACAGCTGCTCAGTTCTATTTCCTATCCTCAGACATAAGCTGATAAGAGTTGTTAAGTTTCCTCTCAAACAATTATTATTTGACTATGAATGCTAATATTTAACAATAATAATAACTTGGCTGCAATTTTAAAAACCACAAGAAATATACATGTCTTAACTTCCCTTCTATCCTACATGTATGAAAAAAAAAAGGGAAATACATTGAATTTTGATTGTTTTGGTTCCATCCTATTTTTTTCACACAGTTTGGTGTTGTTTTATTTCTTGAAATCATGTTTGCAAATAGAGACAATTTTTTCCTCATTAGCACAAGATGAAAGCAATGAAATAACTTTTACAGTATAAAACAAAATACAGTATAGTTCAGCTAGATGAAATTTAATTTTACACCTTGTATTGACATTCTCTTCGCAATAAGATCACATTTCCGACAGGCATATTTCCAACGCTTTTCATGGTTTCAACATTACCCTGTGGTCACTGCCAAAATTCTTAAAGGACACAGCTACTTAACAGAATAAGTATGGGAAGAAACAATACATGTATTGGATGTTGCGAGGACCAATATGTTTGGAATATAATGCCCCAAGAAACCCTTCAAAGAGAAGTTAAAATAAGATTGGAAAGATGCAAAAGAGTGACTAGTTTTTACATTTGTGAATATAACTACATGTACATGTAGGACTGGATAATGAAGACATACATTGTAGGGTTGGGCAAAAACAGGATGCGAGATGATTCAATAATTATCTCTTTCAAGACAATAATTCAAAGCCTTGGTTGTTATTGAACAGATACATATCTAACCAGATTTTACTGTGTGTTGTATAATGTCAGGCATGTTCACTAGTTTTACTGTATTTTGAAGAGCACACAGGACATGTCAAAATACCAAGAAAACATAAAAAACTCTTTGATACTGCAAACCAAAACATCTTATAACAGGTTTACTATTCACATTGTTCTGAAAACAGATCTGAGAATGCAAACATGGAAAGAACAACTTTTTTCAGGACAGACAGGGCTGTCAAAACGTTTTGAAGTAGGTACCCTAATTTAGAAAGAAGAAGGTGAAATCTGTAAGTTTGCTGTGGAGCAATTTATGTGCTTCACAATGTCTGCCTTGGTTATTTTGGGGGAGTACGCTATTTTGGCAAGTGCAGAAGCCTGAGAAATGTCCCTTCTGATTGCAGTGAAAATGTCCCACATGTTCTATGAGAGTTCATTCACTTAAATCGCATGTGGATGGGCAAACGGTTGAAATGCGTCTTTACTTTTACTTGGAAAACTGAAGAGGATTTATTACACATACTTTTTCCTTGAACTTTTTAAAGTTCTCAATTTTTGTCCAAACAGCAAATTGAGACAAAAGTAAACAGCCGAAGATTAGTAAAGTAAGTAGGCGGCTATTTCAGCCAGCTACCAGCCCTTTTTGACGGCCATGACAGAGTGACAGTTCTTGCATGACATGCACAAGAAAAACGTGTGTAAGTTTTGCAACTGTAAAAATGACTAAATGTACAACATCGCAAACTATTATCCAACTGTATTAGTCATAGTACGGAAAATGGGAGGCAGGGTGGCCTCATGGTTAGTGTGCTTTACTCCGGATGGAGTGGTCTGGGTTCAGGCCCTGACCGGGGACATTTTGTTGTGTTCTTGGGCAAGACACTTTACTCTCGCAGTGCCTCTCTCCACTCAGGTGCATAAATCAGTACCAGCGAATTTAATGCCAGGGGTAACCCTGCAATGGACTGCCATCCCATCCAGGGGGCAGTAGAAATTCTCCTAGTCGCTTCATGTTACAGAAACCCGGATAAGCTCCACCCTTATAGGCCACTTGGCTCGAAAGCAGACTTTACCTTTACCTTTTTACAGAAAATGCACAAAACGAGTAGAAATATTCCACGACTTTGTACAGTTCGTTATCGTACACTTGGTTATTGTACAGAAGATAACCGGGTTTGACTAGTTTGAGTTGCTGACATTTGCCCTGCGCTTGCTCACGGTTGTTTACAGTTCATTTGCTAAAAATTTAGTGGGAAAAAGTTGGATAATAAATAGCTTATTACATGTTTTAGTGTGTAGTATCGTCCTAGCGGGCTCTGCAAAATACAGCACAACTCGTAAAATTTCTCGGTGATACTACACACCAAAACATCAACCGGCAATAAGATATATATATTTGTACTCATCTTGTAGCATTGGATAATGATATCTATAGTAACTTTGGGCCTTTTTTATTTTGCTTGGATTTGCCAGTGCATGGAGCCTGCAGTCATGATAATAGTGGAGCACCACGCACAAAATGCACGCGCACCGAGCATGCAGTCAAGAAAATATGGTAACCCAGAGAAATTTTGGTTTTAGTTAGGACGTCATCGAGCAACCATCAGTATGTTCATACATTTGACTTTCATGCCTGGGGGGGGGGGGGGGGGAATTTCTGGGTGGGTATGTGCTACTGGGACCTATACCAGAGCTAGTTCAGCTGAATTTTGCTACCCTATACTAGAGTACACTCCCACCAATTTCCATCTAAATTCCGATTCTTGACGGTTAATAATATCCAGAGGTTTTTCATGATAGCTATTTATTGACACTGTTGAGGCTGAGTTACGTAAACCTAAACTTTGCCGATTTAATTTTTTTATATTCTTGAGTGGAAATGTCTGGTTTCCTTAGTCTGGTCAGTTTGTGAAAAATGATACCCTATTGCAGACCGAAAGGCTATGATTTATATACTCCATCCTAGAGTAAACTGCTTGAAAACCATACCCTTCACAGCGGCACATACCTATATAGTCCATATAGGGCCTTTCCCCCCCACCCCCCCAGGCTTTCATGTAAGCCAATCCGTGAAATATCGCACTGCTGGAACCCATGTGTTTTGGCAGGAAGTTGCAAATAACTGATTAAGAGCTGCAGTGATGGCTGAGAAAACAGTTTGTTGCCTGGAACAAAATCAGTTAATTCCTGGGATGACAGCACACTGTTCCATTTAAATTGTGGCGTACAGTTTGGCCAATAAATATTAGATCAACCGTGTCCTTTCTACTATCTTAAATAATTTAAAATAGGACAAAGTTTTCACACAGCAAATATTAATTATTTATGAACCACTGACTGTGAATGGCTTTGTCCAGCACAACTAAGAATACAGTTCACATCAGAAAATTTACTAAATATTCATAATTAATGCATAGTGCAGAGTGAAAAGCTATATATTGATAAAGTGGTAGCAATTTCAGAATACCTGTTCACTTTTGTTTTCTTGTCACGGCATCACTCTTAAGAAAGTTCCCTAAAACAAACGATCCCCAATCAAAATGCAAATAAGTGAACAGGTATTCGAGAATCTAATATTATTAATGCTAAAAGAACTTACATTATGCCATGTAAACTCCACGAAGGGACGAATCAAACTGAACTGTGAGGAAATGGTTTTCCCAGGAAGATCTTGCAACACAGCTTCTAGACTATTTCCAATGCTCGAAATCACCATATCTTGGTCAAAAACAATATGAAAAGGAAACACTTCATATAACACATCCATTGGTATTTTGAGATTTGATACATCACTGTTCAGAGAAATGATTGAATGACGTTTTGGCCGTCGGCGGGTTTCCATGAAGGCACTGTTGTCAAAGATGAGCTGAAACAAGGCTTTGCTGCCCTCCTTGTTCTCGGTGTATTCCAAAACTTCCACTTTAACGTCCATGTGGTAGAAAAAGCGACCTACCGCTTTAATCTGGCCAATCACGTAGTACAGAAACCCTTTTCTTGACGAACGATAATAAAGTTTGAGACCATGTTCGGTTTCATCCTCGCAAAAAAACGACGGCGCCTTAAGTTTTGGATAAGTAAAGCGTAGATACTCATGCAAGTTGTCCAGTCCATTCAAGAAATCTCTCATATATCTCCCCAGTACTTTCAGAATTCTGTCATACCCATATTGTCCTATAAATCCAAGAAAATGTAACCCAACTTCCTCCGTCATCTCTTGAGTGCTTTGCTTTGTAACTTCAAACGCCGCTTGCACTAATCTACTCATGACATCCTCTGGATATACTTTGTGCGTCGCAAATGTGTAATTCCGAACTCCAGCCTTTTCAACAATCTTGTTCCAGACGGGCTCGCCATACTTTTCCAACATAACGAGGCGGAAATTCTCCAGAAGCAGACCATACATAGTGTTGAATTTTTTTTTCGCTACAGAACTACACAAATGTCAGACAATATAAAGATAAAACTCTTGTAACCCTCAAGAATGGATCACAAAATTGGGATGGTTTTCAAGCAACAAAGTACATTGAGCATCTCCGCGGTTAGCCATAAGTTAATCCATACATCACTTCGAATATTTTGCGGCGAGGCGCGAACGTCGTAAGACCGACGAACGTACAAATTGTCATTTATGAAACCATGATTGCCACCAAAAGCTATTTCGGAACGATTCCAAGTGAAACATAATATTTCTTTCTTATCGTGCAGCGAACAATACAAGCTGAAGGTCTACCGTTATCGAATCCCAGCCATCACCGCTTTTGACTGCGACTGCCACTTTGAAACGAGTAAACTCTGAGACAAAAAGCGAATAAATGACACTTACTGCAGCGCCCGGAAGCCGAAATAAAGAATTATCAGATGACCAAAAGAAATGCACGTATCACAGTTGAGTTAATTGATTCGTTACTGTTGTTCTTAGAGCTATTACCTTGGCTCTTTCCATGCTAATAATATGAACCGGCGAATAGAGAGGCGGTTGATTAAATATCGAGATTGGACGCGTGTCTTTGGAACTGCGGAGGTGCGGATTGGGGAATGTGTGATACATGTCAAGAATATGAGGTATTTGCTTGTTATATGCCAGCGTTTAGACAGTTGACTTTGTCAAGCTTTCTCAAAATGCTTCCTAACTCAGATATTTCTACTCTCTTAGGGAAAGAAAACAATTGGCAAAATTGTCTGAAATATGAGTCTCCGTGATCAAAAGCATCGTGTTCTTGGAGGTAAATTAAATTTCCTAAAGAAAACACCGTAGACATCAAACTGGATTTGTCAAATCAGTGGGACAAACGTATCTTTTTCTCTTTGCCAGTTAAATCAATTCCTTGAGCCTTATTTTATATTCAATTCTTCATTGAAAGACCAGCCATTAAAAGAAAGAAAAAAAGTATGAAATCGAAGCAAGTATTCTGCCAGCCCATAAGTGCAACGAAAACCAAAGAACTGTGCACTTCGAAACACGTTCAGCAACGTCAATAAACGGATGGAGAAGTTTTTTTTTTTCCGGAAAAAGCTGATAATGATCCAAAATTTTTGCATAGCTCCCGTAAGTTTCGTTGATGCCTTGCAGGTCAAACTTGTGCACCATAACAACGAAAATGTGCATGACCTTTTCCACAATTATTTTTAAATGTATAATTTTAAATTCTCTTTAACAATTAGATTATGGTTAGTACCTTACGTAATCTGGTCCATGTTGAGTGACGCGCACGAACAAAAATCAGCCAACTGTGTGTGATTCATTCCTTGACTTCCTTTTCTTTGTGTTGTAGTTTTTGGGCTAAATTTTCTACGTTGGGTGGTGTTTCCTTGACTCGCACAAAAAAGTTCTTTGTCGAAGGCGATTTTGCACTTCCGCAGGCTTTGCTTCGACTATCCGTTGGTAGGTAACGATCGATGTCGCCTGAATAAACGTTGTACGCAACAAATGTTACCGAGGGAGATAAGTTCAAGAAACATTTTCAGTCATCATCGGGTGGCACAAAGGGAAAACCTAGTGGAAACATGCGAGAGCTCAAATTGTTGCCTTGTTGCTTCGTTTCGACAGCAATTCAGAGCACAGGGTCATACGATTCTAAAGGATTTTTATGGAAAATCAACCCGTCCACTGTTTCTGAGTTTACGGGAAGGGGGGCACCAACACTGCCACCATGATGAGGTGGGGGGGGGGGGGGGAATTACTTCCTATTAATGGCCTAAGGCGGGGAATTGGCCGCTGGATGGGGTCGCATTTTCACGACTGGATTGAGTATAATGGGGTTGCATTTTCAACAGAGTTCCCGACAGAGTCACTAGAATGGGGTCGCAAATTGTCGGGATTTTGGGGGGTAAGAAAATTCTGGCTGGTGGGATTTTAAAATGGAAAGATTCGTAGTAAAAAAAGTTTTTTTTTTTTTTACAGAAAGGACTGTAGCGCTGTTGATTTGATATTTACTAGTCGCATTACATTCCGTTTTGAAATTATAATTAACAGGCTTTATTAAAAGGCGTTCTGTTTGTGCATAAAAAGAAAGTGACCACGTTGGGGTCGCTAAAGTTACATTTACCTAAAAGTGACTATGATGGGGTCTATAATTGGCCTTGTAAAATTCTTTAAAAATTCATACGAGTTATGACCAATCAATAGCCAGTATTTGAGTCACATGTGCACCTCTGCTGCACCTCTGTAAACCCTACAAATCAACTGTCTGAAAGCGCGGGGGGGGGGGGGGGGATTGAATAGGTAGCAGGGAGAGGTTGTGGTTGATGAATTATTAATCAATTGTACTAACTTTTAATACAGATTTCTACTCAGATAATTAGTATTCATTAACTCTTGATCCAATCTTTACTGGTTAAAATGCAAAACACAATGGAGATATTTTCATCATGAATTTAATTTGATTTACCTGTTTCCAGCTGCGCCTTTTAGTTGTTCCTTCACAGTTATAGGAGAACGAAACCGTCCTGTCGCCATAATCACGCTTCATTAGTGACTGGGAATTATTCTCAGTTTCATTGTTGTCCCATGAACTCTCGGCCTTTAGGACTTTAATACAATGTCTTGGCATGCATGTTCAATTCTTGGATTTCACATGACGTCACGGCCGCCATGTTGGTGTCCCCAAACAATGAAATGGCGGCCATGTTGGTTTCCCGATCCAATCCTCTGGGAATTGAAAGCTATTATTATGCTAACGTCTTCTTTTGTTTTCGTTGAAAAACATGGCTGTTGATCACGTGAGTGAAACCCAAGAATACTGAATCGCAAAACAATCCTTTCATGCAATATATTGTTTCATTACACAAGTACGATAAATTATTCGCCACCGATCTGTATGGGCCCGCCTTCGGTTCGCCGTTGTAAACGCCCATACGGATCTCCCGCTCATATTTTATCTACTACTACACTATAAAGGGGTAGGGATTCTGAGAGGCCCAGCGAAAATTCACCCAAGTACACCACTAAAATCAAATCTACGTTGTATCGGCTCTTGCTTAAAATATTTAGTTTCTCAACTTGTAATGACGCCGATCAGATCAAGCCACTGATCAAACGTACACCGACAGGAAGATTGCCCACGGACTCTGGAACCCAAGTACCACCTTTCCCCTCCCTCCCCCCGCCCCCCGGCATGAATGTTCTCTTTTTATTCTTTTTCTTCCGTTCCTTTTTGGATTCGAGACTGAAAACGTTCTTAAGTTGCTCTTAAAGTTTCATGGTATATGCCGGTAGTATTTCAATAAGTAAATTCATCAATGCGGACGTGACAAGGAAACTGTTTCATTCGATTTGTCATTTGAGTTATCAAGTTGCTTGTCACATGCTTGTGTTCTCTGATGTTGTCAATCTCGTTCCCAGGGTCTCCATTGTCGACAAAGAGACCCTGGAAACGAGGTTGTGATGTGGCACGGACCAACTCTCGCTAAATTGGCTTTAAGTTTATTTTAACTTTATTTATACTAACTATTAAGAAAAGTAATTAGCAAAATTAAGCCGTTCTTGACTAACTCTCAGAATGAAATATGTTCTTACTCGTTCTTAAAAGTTTTTGGTCAATTATCAGCCTCAAGGACTGGTCTCCGGGCTACGGAAATAACCCGTTCCAAAAGACGTCACGTAGATGTGACATGTAGCCCTGCAATACTATCCTTCGATGCATTGCCTGTTTTAATTAATCCATATTTAAGAATAAAGGAATAAGAGACGGGAATTCAATTCAAAATCAGACGTCTTCCGCCTTTTAATACCTCAATAAGTCCTACTAAGAGATGGCGGTACATCACTGTCGCGTAAATAAGACTTTCATATCCTTGTAAAAGTTTTCATGTATCCAGACAAGTGTTTACCGGACTACCTGACAGTTTTCGGAAGTACAAGCCGTAGCTATGACATCTGTAACTGTGAGGTTTAATTTAAAAGATGAATAACGTGTCTACATCGCCGGCAGCCGGTGTAGGTTTTCAAATTTCTAAATGACCGGCACGTTTTTAGGACCCATAATTTTAGGTACAATACATAATTTCATAGGCTACGTAGCAAGGGCAACAACGTCATGCTAGCTCCCACATAGAGCACGTTTCCGTGCGGTTGTTGAGCGCTAAGAAGGCCGAAATTCGACACGTTTAAATTTTAAAAACAGTGTTATTAGGGTGCGTGGTAATAAAGTACTGTAAGCGAGAAAAAACATCGACTTCGTGATGTGGCTTTCTTCCATTAGAAAAATTGCACCAAACTGTCGATCATTTCTTACTTTCAAATCTTTGACATGTACGCTGCCGGTCACATAGCCCTCGGCTGATGAATAATGTTAGTTCAGAGTAGGTCATTTTCAGGTGCATCACACTCAAAAAGAAAGAACACTCCGCATAGCTTGCTAAAGACTAAATGTACATCGGAAACAAAGATTGACAACAAGAACTTAAACCTCTCTGTAAAAAGGTAGTGAAAACACGCTTTCGCAGTCATTTCAAATGAACACGCAATAAACCACTTGAATTTGCAACTTCGGCAACGTCAAGCACAGAGTTTGCAGCCAGCGTTCAGGTTAACGACCAAGTTAGCTTCGTCTTTTATCTCCCTAAGCACAAAGTAATGACACATAAAAAGTTGGATAAAAATGTCCTTAAAATGTATCTTGATCAAGCATAGATCACAGTACCTTTATTGAATTGGTGGGGTTTTCTTCTCGCCGGTCCTCCCCCTCCAGGGGTGGGGTGGGGGGACTCGCAAATGAAAGGGGCGCGCATGCTCATCGTCTCGCAGCTTTCGCTAAGGGGTGTAGATTTCGGACTTTCGTCTCACTTAGGGTGTTCAGGGCAAAACGCCTTCAGATGTTTAGGGTTGCAAGCGAAGAAATATGAAAACATATATTTAATATGTTTTAAATATGGTCTCTTTTAGGGGCAAAAAAGCCTGGGCCAAGCCCAGACTGGTCTCCTTTAGGAGTTCCTAAACTTCGGGCAGGGAATGTATGCTGATTTGTGGGAAGTTCTTTTGGGGGACAAGTTGGGGAGTGTTGACACGATAGCAGTGCGGTTTCCATTCTAGTACAACTAAATCCCAGTTCTCACATATCTTTGTATTCGTTTTCATAACACCGATACAACTTTTCATACCGTTGTGAGAATTTCTATCCCGTAATACAACCGGAAGGATCACATTCTGGTGTAAATTATTCTTAGACAAAAAGTCAAGGTTGTCATTTTTGTGTATCAAACAATCCCCCAGGAAATGAACTCTGTTCTTGTCGAAAAGTATGGCCGCTTACCACGAACCTGAAGGACTGGTAGGAGGTTGTGCCCCGGTGTAATGTGAGCGTATACAGAGCGATAAGAGAGAACCAGGATGAGCTGATAGTGGAATAAGAAAATAAATGAAACTCGCATCGGTGGAGATTGTATATACAAATATCCCCCTATTTTACACGCAAGACTGCCGGATTTCTTTTCCTTTTTTTTTTTTTTGCATGGACCGTTTACTGGAATGCCGAACATTATGCGCATAAATAACGATTTTTGCTTAAAGACGAGTCTCCACTATAGCGACGCAAAGATACACACAAGCAACACACGCAAAGTAAATAGCATTTTAATCATTAGTAGCTTTTGTTAGTACAACGAGCAAACGCGTCTGCGCGCGCGCGCGCGCGTTCCTTGTGCTTGCGTGGGCGGTCAAAACCAGCCTCAAATAAACGCGAATTATTAAAGGGAGCATCGGGTTTACGTGAAACGGTAAACGTCAAAGGGCAGGCTGCTGCATAAAAACATGAAATTTCTTTTATTTTAACTTGTCTTTACCCTTTGAGAAGTTGTTGGATATCTGTGGACAACAGGTAAGAAATAAGCTACGATTACGAAAGTTTCTTTGATTTTTGGCAAAATGAAAATTTCGACTTGACGTTTGCCGTTTGTCGTAAAGGTGGGAAGACACGAGAGGTCATGTTGCAGCAACAAGAAACTTGTGTAGTGCACACTGAGGCGATATGTAGCAGGGACGTGTAGCGGGGACATCCAGCAGGTACAAAATCACAACATGTGCACACACATGAAACTATTGCGGTTACATGTTTCAAGGATATGTTGCAGCGACATGTCCCCTCGTGTGAACTGATACTTTTATAATCGTGCAACACCAATTTGAAGGTGATTTTGTCCATGGGACACGTCACTGCACCATATCCCTGCATGAAACATGTACCCGCAATATTTTCATGTGTGTGCAAATGTTGTGATTTTGTCCCTGCTCAATGACCCTAATGCATGTCGCCTCCACCAAACACCCTTTTGTCGCTGGAACATGTCCCCGCAACATGACCCCCCGTGTCTGCCTACCCTTAAGCACCGTGCTAAATCTCTCTATTTTCTCTTCCAAGTGTGCCAATATTCGTGGCGGAACTTGACTCAAATAACCTAGAGAAGACTAAAAAGCGCATCAAAGAGCTCTTTTGCAAGAAAATTTTTTTTTCACCCTCTTTTTCTGCAAGAAAAATTTCAGCAGAATTCTCACGCTAAAAAATTAAATAACTGATTCGGAACCGTTCCGACCGCAAACAATGCCATTCATCTTATTAAAAATACCTATACCTATCAATATAACTTTATTCCATGTTGTGAAAAGTATTTCCTTTCTCAATATTTTGATTATTAAAAATAGTTCACAGATTCATACATCAGTCAATAAATCGAACGATTATTTTCTCAACGGTTTCCCTCGCATCAGAAATAAATATAATCTTCGCATTTTAAATTTCAGCGTCTCCATTTCCACTGCTCAAATGCTTTACATATGCTCACACGAATACACCATGTGATCTTTGCACACAACAACAACGGTTAAGTATTTTAAAGCCCGCGGAGAGGGAATTCCGGATAAGACGGCAAGGCGTAGAGAAAAACTCTACCATCTGTCTTTGGGTGGCCAAAGTGTCCCCCTAAGACGCAAAGCTTTGGAACAGGGGCGAGGCAAAAAGGCCACCCCTTAATGATTTTTCCGACCCCAGGGAACGTTGTCCACTTCAGAATTCTCCTTCATCAACACAATGCAAGACGGCGCAAAACATTTTAAATGCAAACAGTTGTTCGAAGCAGGCTAAACACAACCTCAATTTATCTCCTAATTAAGTAATTCCCATGAATTAACTTTTTTAATTTTCCACATGACTCTAAACAGTATCTACAACGCGATTTAAGTCAAGATTTTCTTAAAATTCAAAATCCACAGGCACTGTTTGCTCTTTTCGCTGATCAAAAGGACAGGAAGATTTATTGCCTAGTTAGTAATCACGTGTCCCTGACGTCATGACTCACCGAGGACGGTCACCTCGCAGCTCTTACAAGGTCTCACCTGATTGGAGACCACCCTTGAGGTTTAACAAAAGAACAAATAACATTGTTTCTGTTACCCTAGGCCTAAAACAAAAGGGCCATTATGTCTGTTATTTGTTCTTTTGTTAAACCTCAAGGGTGGTCTCCAATCAGGTGAGACCTTGTAGGAGCTGCGAGGCTACCGCCGAGAACCAAGCGGCAGTGAGCCAAAATGGCGGAAAATTTGAACCTTTTCAACAATTAATCAATCCATCGCGATTCGTTTAGATTACATTTCGTTTGCATTAGGTAGGTGATGTGAATAATCAAATGTGAAAACAAAAAAAATTAACTCATGGGCACTGTTAGTACCATAGAACTATGTAGGTTGCGAGCAGGGATTAGCGCAAGGCTAGTTTTTTCAATGGACAACAACCTGCCCATACTATAACTCTAACAAAACCTATAAGCATAAAGAACATCGTTTTAGATACGGAGTAGGCCATATAACCTCTCCCTTAACAACAAGTTAAAGATCCTAAAATGTAGAAAAACATACCGCGGTTCGAAGCTATAAAACGTCGCGATTTTGTGATGTTCTATCTGTATCTTTTTCTTCCTCCTCGCTGAAAGCTGGTCATTTTTTCCTGTAGTAAGTCCTGCTCACGGTTTGTGAACGACAATTCTTGCTGTAACCGCTCAATCGTCTTCAACAAAGCGTCGCGTTCGTCCTGCAGCGCCTGAAGTGTTGCACGGGATACCGACATCTGAGCGACCAGGCACTGTTTCTCACTCTCCAAGCTTTCAGCACGTGAGCACACAGAAGCTGAATCCGATAGGCTGAGCTGACTAACATTGATGGATTCTTGACGTGTGATTGGCATGGAAGCTGATTCGCTGTTACACGAATGAGAGTCAGAGCTCATTGAACTGATGTGGAAGACTCCAGTGTGGGATCGTCGAACCGACATGTTTTCGATGCTTAAATCCACCGGAATGGCGATGGGGGCCGATATTAATGCCGGCGGAAGATCGTTGTTTATACTGACAGCCGAATTGTTGACCTCGACTAAAAAAGGCATTGGCGGTATCAAAACTTCGTCCTCGAAGCAATCGGCCAAGTTTCTCAAAGTGCTTACCAGCAAAGTTCCATTGATACCATTAACCTTGATGTGTGCAAAGCCTCTTTCCCCTGCGGTTGGTTCAAACCGCTCAGCCGACGGGCCGAACTCAGCACGCATGCGCAACATAGGACTTACCTCGGAAACGGGAGAAAGCGATGTCCTTGAGACCAGTTTCTTACAGGATTTTTGGTTCAGATATTTATCAAAGCCAATAACACCAAGTTCCTCCAGTTTGAGCTCTGGGCAAACCATCTTGATGTCCTTGTCCAACCCATGAAATTGGATTCCAACCTCTATGTCTTCTCCTCCAATGGAAAGAACGGACACCAATTTGGGTTCTTTAGATTCTTTTCCAGCCTCTCGGTTGTTAGAGTCTCTGGAAGTCGTACTCTCCACTTGACTATTAAAGTTACTTGAATCAATCTCCGTCCTGTTCTTTGAGAGACCTGAAGAAGATCGGTTTTCGCTGCCTGCCACCATGAGCCAGCCTTCCGGGTCCGTTGCAGACGACACACTGACACGTCCTGAAGCAGACTGAGAGGAGCTGGGTCGTGATGACAACAACTGGTCTTGGCCGGCTTTGGAAATGCGCTCTTCCGTCGATGAGAGCGAGCCATCTCTTCCTAGTGAGGCTCCATCCGAGTCCGTCCTGGAATGAGATTTAAAATCGCCAACCTCTGGGGATTGGCAGCCACTGTCAGGTACGATACCAGTGTCCAGGTAACTGCTGAGACTGCTGGCATTGCGGCTTGTGTTTTGAGAGGGATTTCTGTCTAAACGTGATGTATCACGGTCTGGTGCCGGTGGAAGCACGATGTTTACGTTGGCCTCGCGCACAAGAATAGAAAACAGTACCGAAGGATGGCACTCCATAGAATCACGACGATCTGAGGAATCGTTAGAGTCTGTGGGTTTGTCTCTTTCCAAATCCTCCTGCAACTTGACCAACATCTCCTGCAGACGAAGGAGAAACACGAATTGAAAGTGATCCAGCTGAAGGTTCACACACTGAGGGATGTGAACAAGTAAACTAAGATCCGCTTTTGGCGCTGTTTCCACGTCTTCATGTGAAGGACAATCCGTTTTTGTCAGCTCACTTCTCAGGTCTTCAGGGAGACGACCCTTCTCAGGTAAAGGCGGTGCTTCGTCTTCAGAAGCTCCAGGTAAAATTGGCTCATTGTGGGTCAATGTCTCGTACGGTGGAGGTAGCTCACTCCCAGCGTGGGATGGCTTCTGAGGGCCAATTTCTGGCTCATACGCGGGCGGAGGTCCATCTTGTGAGGGCAAATTATTAGGGGTCACGCCATAAGATGCTTCACAGTTGGGCATCAAGCTAGGAACGCTATTGTGAAGACCACTAGCGTTCGAATTAACAAGCGTAGGACATGACGCATTCCCTTCGGATTTCGCACTTAACAACGGCTCAGAACCCTTCCTTCTCGGAGAAATGACATCTGAAGATGTCCTCGTGTGGACAGGTGAACCGGGAGGACTGGAGCTCGCACTATGCGTTCGTCTCACGTGGGATTCGATGGTGGTCCCAATGTTGTTATATGTTGGCACTGGTGTGGCAACCCACATGTGAACAGGCACAGCATCCATGAAGGGCATTGGCCTGTTGTTGAAATCAT
The DNA here is from genome assembly GCF_036669925.1 of Montipora capricornis. Taxonomy (NCBI): domain Eukaryota; kingdom Metazoa; phylum Cnidaria; class Anthozoa; order Scleractinia; family Acroporidae; genus Montipora; species Montipora capricornis. Next base: position 31,952,594 of record NC_090890.1, on the reverse strand, counting down.
CAATACCAAGAAAATCAAGCCATACTTGCTCTGCTGTCAAGCACCAAACCTGCGGTCATGTCAGAAAAACACGAAATGACTGATTTCTAAAGTGCATTCCACAACTGCCTCAGTTAAATGAGCTGTGTCGTGGCAGTCAAGTGCAGTTCATTTTGTATAGTTTTATCAGTAATTCGCTCCTACTCCCGAACCAACTTAACGTTATCCCAGAAATTACTTTTAAAAACAAATCGAAGCTTCCTGACAAAAAAATGTCCGTCAATCATAAATAATTTAAGTTTCAAACAACAGACATAACGTTTGAAATATTGTTAGGCTGGACAGTTTTTAAAAAGCCCAACACAATCCACTTTAATCTTCTTCAATTTTTCCCATCCCTGCCTCCTTTTGTATTTGCTGTGCTGTTTCACTGAACCTTTTTTCAATGTTTTTTAGTAGTTAGTTTTACGTTTCGCTTGATTTGCTAGTTCCAAGTCGCTAAATTTCGTGACACTGGGTCCCTTAAATCCTCGTAAGGTAAGTACAGTAAACAACCTTAAGATAAAGATTAAGACGTTTTCCAACGTTTCGTACTGTCCTTTGCTGGAGTCGGTTACGAATGAAAAGTAACCACAAAGAGTTGCGTTGCATTCAAAACATTGCTAATCAGACAAATAGTGTTCCGTGATTCGGTATACGTCGAATAAAACTGTTGCTCCAACACTGGCAGGGCCTGACACTGCATGGACACGCTTTACAATGGTCTTCTTGCTTCCTTTTATTTGTTTGTTTGCTTGTTTTTGTGTGTGTGTGCGTGTGCTTTTTTCCTCAAGAAGTGGCGTTTTTTTTTAACTTCATAGTTAACTTCAGAGTGTGAAAAAAAAACTGTATTTCGGGCGTTCCTACGAAATCATTAAATTCTCCGAATAAACTCAGTCAGAAACAAGTTCAAGGTTGGAATTTAAGTCCGTGGGCAAGAGGAGTCGTAAAATGGACGGCATCGATCTTGGTGTCAGACAAACAAAAAAGACGCTCCCCTCCCAAACATTCTCCTATCAGTTTAGTTTTCGCTTGCATTTTGTCCCCTTATAAAGGAATAACTAACCTCACTAAACATAAAAAAAAAGGAAAAAGTGTTCTTCTACCTGCGAGGGTTGATGGGTGTCATAAACATCATGACAAAATCCATTCATCAGTTTATCAATTCTTCTATCGTTGCCGATTAAACTGCAGTCATTGACCCATGCGGAATTAGGCAAGGGTTGTACATCGCTGTTAAGTGCAGGGAAACTGTGGAAATCCGTGTAAACTTTGGCACCCAAGAAACGCTGAAGAAACATCAACATGTCCGTCTGACTGCACTTGTACCCAATCCTTGAATTAGTAATGAACACTTGGGATGCTTGCAGCTGCAGAGCCTGGGGCCGCAATTCCTTATACGCGGCGCAGGGATCACACCGACAAGGTATAACAACCTAAGAAAACAAAAACAATATTGTATAAGAGAAGAGAAGTACTGCTGTAATACAAAATGCCCCTATAAAGTCATCTGCAGCAGTAATGATTGTTGTGCATGCTGGTTCCTGTTTCCACCTTTTACTAAGGGGGCTTTCATTTATTAGCGCATGGGAGGGGGGATTGGCAAAATTGGAGGGTGTTCTGTTATTTTGGAAGAGTATTAATGCGCCCCTGTGATATAACAAATCACTTCCTTTTCTTCTTCAGAAGTGTTTGCTTACCACCTGACTGGTAAAATTGTGAGCTTTGATTTTTATCCAAAGGCCGTTTACTTCGAGTGTAAGTTTTGGATTTCACGGCCCGCCATTACTCACGCTCAAAACTGACCGATTGGACCTCAGAGGGTGGGATCCAGAGAAAAGTGACGTCACAGGCTCGCTAGCTTAAAATTCAGCGTGAGAATGCAGCTTATTATATATGCAAAACGCGAGTTTAAAAGTCTGAAAGCCCAAACCTCCCGTGCCGCATATCAATTCTGCAGCGTACACACGCAATGCATTCTTAAACTAGTGAGCCTTTGACGTCATCAGTCATCTCGATCCAGCTCTCTCAAGACCTTAATGTTGGTAATAGCAGAACCATTAAACAGGAAAATTGCAGTTAAAATAAACAGGTGTCTTTTTTAAATCAAGGCTTAAAACTTTGGTCGCTTAGTGTTAAATTAACATAGTTTTGAAATCCAAAGAAAAATAGGAATTGATTTTTTGGTCACAGGGGAACTTTAAGGGGGGTTGCCACATATTGAGAAGCCTTTTGAGGGGAGGGGAGGGTGTTTGAAACTTCCTGTTGGCTTTCCCACTTCACTCTGCTGACTTCAAAGCTGAATGAAGCAAAGGTGCAACTCCAAGTCCTTTATTTTGACAACAATTTAGCATACCACATATGCATCTACTCAATACTAGTCATAACGTGTGCAACTGAGCATTGCTTTATAAATACAAACCATGTGTTGGCTGGTTGTAAAAGGTCAGATACAATAAAATTTGCTTTTTGTGATGGTATGCAAGCTGAATTGATGTTTCCAAGGATAAAGATGATTGTTGAGTTGAAAATGTTGAATAAAAACATTACGAATTGCACTGGATGAACTGGTGGTTGAGCTGTTCCACTTTCATAGATAAGTTGGGTGGCCGTCACACGTATGAGGGAGAGAGAGGGGGGTTGAGATATAATCCTGGATAAAGTAGGGGCAGTTATGTAATTGCTGCCATTGCTAACGTACGAAGGACGTATAAGACACCAAATGAAGCATGTATGTAATTTTGAAAAACTTCTCCACTCCCCCCCCCCCCCCCAATGCGCTAATAAATGAAGGCCCCCTCAGTGACCTGAGTAGATCTTGAGCATTAGACTGAGTTCTCCATACACACAAGAGTGGGCAGGCAGTTAGCAAAATCGAGTAATTAAAAGGATATATGGAGGATATTACATGGTCGCGCGGAGAAACGAAATTTCTCTTCGAGTGTTGAAATGTTGGAAATGTTGGTAATCAATAACAAATCGATCCCGATTTAGTCGCCGTAACAGGTTATAATGATAGTTGGCAAAGACCGTTTTGTAATTACCTTGGGCATTAGGGCTTCAATTCTTATATCTATATGTCTTGAAGGTTGTGCGGTCTGTTCAGGAGTACTTGTTGACCATCTCTAAATTTAAAGTAAAGATGTACATGAGTAGACAGTCAAAACTGGATGTGTAGGAAGATGTCTCTTAAGCCCTGGTGCCTGATATTTAACTTCCTTGTAAGACTTATGTTACCCAATAATAAATCGGAACTGATATGAGGGACATTCAAGAATGACGATAAGCAGCAAAGCGCGTAAAGGTCATCACGTCACCAAACCAGAGTTAGACGCTTCGGCAAAATATCTGTTTCGGTGAAAGAATCGGACCATCCAAGATTCTCGGATCCTACGTACCCATTCTCGTCACAAGAGCCTTGGATCGAAACAAGCCTCTGGCAAACTCTATCTAGGAGAACATGCAACTTAGGGTTCTTGAAGCCAAAATCTGGCTATTTGAACCTTACGGCGCCTGCTCACTCCTCGCGCTAACATGAATGCACCAATTAGAGACGCTTTTGCTTGTTCTTCACGAAAACCAATGAGAAGACAGTCTCTTTCAGGGTTCCCTGGAGCTCTTCTCTCCCTCAGTCAAGAGAAGAGCTCTGGGGTCGAGATTGCCTACGTGCCAAAAACGTAAAATCAAATAAAAGATTTCCATCAAGGAAAAACTAGACCCTTACGTCTTCAGGCGCAAGGGTTATTTTTGCCAATTTTCAACACCGAAAAAGGTCATCAAGCCTTTGCGAGAAGCAAATAGCTGGCAAGGAAGTTTATCGAAGGTGACTTTCAGCTACAATTTCTAAAAGATTTTGTTCCCTAAATTTCCGGGCACCGCACCGCAGAACAGACCACATTCTGGTAGCTGATGTGGCGATCTCTTTAAGATAACGTAACACTGCAAGGAACTTAGAAAGGTTTCAATAAGCCTTCACGTTGTTGTTTGGGTCCCTCTAACGGTGGTTCTTTTTGCTCATAAACACATGCAGATCTGTAGTGTTTTAGTTGCCGATGTCATGGAACTTAAATGGAGGGAGCTCGAAGCACTTGGCGTTTTGGGGCCACAGACGGCCACCGGAAGCGAGCTGCACTCCTTTTTAACTTGTCTTGACACTAATGCATTCAAACTGCCAACTTTCTTTTCACCGGAAGAGACGATCAGTTTAAAAATATGACCACTGTTCTGGCTGCAAAACTTTCACTTCCGGTCTCTGTTCGTGGCTGAAATACCGCGTTGCATGCTTGAGCTCCCTTTAATTTAAGCTTCCCAGAGACGTAGACTTTGTCATAGTCTACGCGATCAAGAGCGCACCACTTACTCTTTGTCCAATGATGCTTTGGAAGAAGTTGTTCAACCACAGACAAGTCACGGTGTCTAATGTAAACTGGATGGGGTTTAACTGGAAAAATACGTTCGGACATGGAACTGAAAATCAATGAGTAAAGTTAAGCCGACAGGGCGTCACGAGTGGAAATTATGATACATTCAAGTGACCTCAAGATTTGGGATTGAGTCCCTTCACTCCTGTGCTTGAGCAGATCGCCTCTTGACTAGTTTTTTGTACCAACAGACGTACTTAAATAATTGATCGCCGCTCCATGTATATTCACAAGTGCAGCCGAGAAGTTGAACCAGGGACTAGGATCCAATTCAAAGCTAACACCTGGGCCAAACTGCCACCTTAAACTGAAGTCATCTCAAGGAAGATATGACGGGTTAGGGTTCTGTGGACGTGATACGTTATAACAACTGCACTCTCTCGTACGTGCTGTTATCTCCAGGTCACATTTGAAAGTTAATATGTCCACGTGATAAATCATTACCCAGAGGATAAGTCCTGTAAAAACCAATTGAATTATCAACTCGATAGTACAATTTATCCAGTGGATAGCTTATCAACAAATGACACTCCGCAAGTTGATTGGTAAACTTAAAGAGCGATATTCCCCAGAGCGGGCAGCTTGACTACATAATGTGCTTTCCCACTCGATTCGTTCACCACTAGGAGACAAGACTCATATTGTGGGCTCGCGCTTCAGTTACAGCATCTTGTTTTTTCTCTAAAATTTCAAGCCTGTGCGCGAGGCCACAGAGGGGATCTTAAACTGGGAGAGCTTTGGATTGAATAAATCTATTCTCGGTTTTCACATGACGTCACGACCGCCATGTTGGTGCCCCCAAACAAAGAAAAGGCGGCCATGTTGGTGCCCCGACCAAATCCTCCGGGAATTTAACTCTATTATTATGCAAACGCTTCCTTTTGTTTTCGTTGAAAAACATGGCTGTTGATCACGTGAGTGAAAACCAGCAATAAGTTGCATTGAATTTGGTCAAATAATCGGACCGCCGATCATTTGTTGATTTGAAAACCCTGCGGACCAACCACCGATTTGTCATTCAAACACTGTTTTCCAAAGAAAATAAAAATTCCTGGAAACATAAATCCAGTATAAAAGAAAAAATTCAACTTAAATTCCACATGGGCTCCTTAAGCACCAACTGCGCGGCAACACGCTGCAGTATCGCGAGGAAATCGCAAATGGTTTACGCGTTTTACTTTTTCATTTGGGACTTTAAGATCTACGACGCGGTCGTCAATGAGAACGCCACAAAACAACAACAGGGAGCTTAAGCAACGACGACGGCGACGGCAACGAGAACGTCATCTCAAATTATAAATTCACGTTGTTGTAATCAGTTCGTGACTACTTCACTGTGACACTGGTCGGAACGGCGCTGAATTTTGAGGGAAGAAAATGAAAATTTATCCTCAAGTGCTAACGTTCGTCATAAAACCTCAAATTTGGCTATTTCACGTTGTTGTTTTGAAGACGACGGCCGTGTGTTCACGAGCGATTTTCCAGGTCGCTTAGCGAGTGACAAACGAAAAATCCGTGAAAACAGTTCCTTTTCCCAACTCGCTTAAAGTTAAGCGAGGCGGCAAATTTCATTAAATTTAAGCCACCAAACCAGGCAGCTTAAGCGAGTTGGCAATTACTTTCGGCCAATGAGGAGTGGTTTGCGGTTATTCAAATCGGAAATACAACAGGTGTGCTATTTTTATTATTATTGTTATTGAATTGACACGTACTCTCTCCTCATTTAATCTTATCCGTGAAATTTTTAAGTCGATTAATGAAGTCTGCAAACAACCCACCTTCACGAATGTTAAGCGAGGAAACGGCTGTCGTGAAAACACGGCCGACGGCAAAGAAATTGACAAAGATGAAAAACGCACGTGCAAGCCGTGCAAAGCTATTGACACTAAGTACGTTTTAATTGTATTGCGAAGAAGGTTTTTACGAAGTAAACATTACATCACTGACGACCGCGTCGTAGATCGTAACGTCCCTATTAAAGTCCCTATTGAAATTGAACCGCGACATGAAATTTATCGAGTTGCTGTTACAAAAATCGAATGTATAAACAGGACTTTATGAAGAATTTCATCCTCACCTGGAGAGTTCACAGAATTCGGATAATAGTACTGTGTGAAGTCCAGCTGAAATGCCGGCATATCGGTTGGCAGATACAATGCCTTTTTATCTGAAGACAAAAATGCTGCCTCTTCTTTTGAAGCATTTCGAGTTGTCACCGGCATAATGTAGAATTCCTCACAGCGAACAACAAAACAACTTTCAAGCATGAAAACTGGATGTCGCATGTTATTTCTCATCGAGTGGGCTGACGATGATCCTGTGCTTGGAGGGTCGGGTCGCTTGGGCTTGACACGAGGGGAGGAAGGAGTATTAAGAGAAGAAGAAGGATGTTGAGGTCCGTTTCTCTGATCTAACCCCACAAGAGAACTCTACAGAATCAAACAAAAATGTGACGATAAATCAAAGGTGTTCAAAGCCGCTACTTGGCAAAGTTAACAAAATGGGGCAACAGAGATGCTGATCACAGAGATCAATTGTAAGAGATGTATATTTTTACCACAATTGCTTGTAATCTCGCAATCTGATTGGCTAATTTGCAGTTGTCGATAAGAATACGCGTCATGCTCGCGTCAATTTGTCACGCAATAAAATAGCCAATCAGGAACGCCCATTTTGGGAAATAAACCAATCATATTGCGAGAAAGTTATAGACAACGCTTGCTCTTTCTTCGTGTCTTGATTTTGGTCACGCTCTAAAATAAAATATTTATTTGGTGTTGAATATTGTGGTAAAAAGGAAAGGAAAGGAAAGGAAAGGACCTTTATTTAAGTGTCTAGTCGTTCTAGAGCTGGGGCGCTAATTGGGGACACTGTAAACTGAAATTAACAATTAACACAAGTCAAGTCAAATGTTGGTTTTTGAGGAGGAGAAACCGGAGCAGTACCCCGGAGAAAACCTCTCAGTGCAGAGTAGAGAACCAACAAACTCAACCCAAATATGACGATGAGTCTGGGAATCGAACCTGGGCCACATTGGTGGGAGCTCAGTGCTCTCACCACTGCGTCATCCCTGCACGCCAGCGTTGTCTGTACTCTTATCGACAACCATATTCGTCATCACAGTGGTCAAGATTTGTTGTGGACTCGCGAGGGGCAGCCGAGTGAGTCCACAACATTTAACTCGAACTAATCTGGACAATTTAAGCCATTGTCTACTGAAAAATCCAGGTGGCTCCAGCGGGATTCGAACCCATTATTAGTTGTTATCAGTAGTTTTGATGTATAATCGGATGTGACAAGAAACCTGCTCGGGGTTTGGAGAGTATAAAATAATGATGGGAAGAGTGAGCAGCTTGGGGAGTATTAACCACCCCCCGCCCCCCCCCCCCCTCCCTTCCTCCCTTCCACTGGGGACATTGAGATTTGCGACGGCTACTTGAAAACAAAGTTATGGCAAATTGCAGATTTATGTTTTTCCAACTTTTTCGAGATTTCGCCAGTTTTCTTCTTACTGCAATTCAAAAATGGTGGCATCACACCAACGTTGGTGACGATGGTCGTAAATTCTTGCATTGTACAACAAAAACACTCGCAAGACAGTACAGGTTTTTCTCTAAATTCTAGTTGAATTTTCTTCTGACACTTTTCTTGACTTACACTGCAATCTTCAGTTGAGACAGCATAATTAGCGGTGAGTTCAAGCAAATTCCTCTATTTGAGATGCGTCTTATAACCGAGTATTTTGATGAGATTTTGAGTTTGTGACATAAATGCCATCAAGTTTGAAAGTTAAAGATGAGTCTTATAACCGAGTATCCGAAAACTACGGTAATCAACTTCTAACAACAAGCGCACTGATTTTTTTCTTAAGGGCGCTCTAAGCTATGCCTAGAAAGATGCTAGGTAGCATCTTGACCTAAGAAAGTCCATCTATGTCCAGAAATGTTGCAAGCCCAATTTGGATACCCAACACAAAGATCTCTTAAAGTCTAAGCATTTCCTATCTATTTCTAAGAATAAGATCAGAGCAAAGGTTAGCGTTACTTTTAGGTCAGGGTAAATGCATGCAGCAGTTTATCCTTTCCTAAGGAGCACGCTAACTGAAATCTGCATGCACCTAATTACTCACATTTGCACCTTATTTGGGAGCTTAAACACCGGGGGCCCGTTTCTCGAAGGTTCCAAAACTTTAAGGGCCATTTTCGGGTGTTACAATTCCCTCAGTATTTCAAGAACAGAGAGGATTTAAGTCGCCAAACTTCACAGTCATTTTGCTTTTTGTTACCTTGAAAAAATGCCAAAACATCGGCTCTCTAAAACAAGCGGTTGACAGTTTCACAAATGCCTTTTTCGGGCCCGAAACATTTTCGGGACTTTCGAGAAACGGACCCCAAGCCCGGGTTGCTCGACGCACGGTTAGCGCTAACCAGCGTTAAATACCATGGAAACCTATAGGTTTTGATACCTCTTAACCAACGGATAGCGCTAACCAGGCTTTGAGTAACCGACCCCTGGCCCCAGTAGTTCAAAAGGTGGGTATCACTATCCATTGGTTAGCGCAATTGGTATTGCTAATGTTTATCCACTGGATAGTGATTTGTCCGGTCGATAGCGCTATCCATCATTTGAACAACTGGAGCCAAAAGCTTTTGAGTCACGGACGACAACCGGAAGTGACCTGTTTTCCCTTTTAACTCTTCTTGGCACTACTGTATTTGCATTGCTAATAACGGCAGAGCTCGAAATTAACGAAAAAAATCTAGTCGTAATTTCGCAAATTTTAGTCGCAAAATCGTCACGCTGCATTGTGTTGTCAGCGGTTTAGCAAAGCAAAATATGAGTGCGCAATACTTGCGTTTAAAGAAACCGCTGAAAATGGCGAATGATCGAAGGAAGGAGTATATACCGGAATGGAAATGTGCACGTAGCATCGCAGCTAAATTACGCGACAATTACGCTATCTTCAGAACTTCACGGCGAGGAACAAAATATTTTTGTCAGTTTTTTATCTATTTTGGCAAAAGTGGCAGCAAAGTGGCGCCTGCTAACCCTTTTGTTTTGAAAGAGCGAAGGTGAAAACAAGTCGCAAAGGGAAAAAAATTAGTCGAAAATGCGACTGTATTGGTCGCAATTTCGAGCCTTGTTACCCTTGAACTATGAACGTCGATTGGTTCACAAAGAGCTCTGGAAGAGACAATTGTTCTGGCACGTAGTAAGGCAGCAATACTTACATCACTTCTGACCCTATGATGCGTTTGAACTGCTCTTTTTTCAGGTGATATGGGTCGGTTCTTCTGCGAGTTCCTAAATGCATTTAAAAGCTGACTGACCCAGTGTGCCCGGGTCAGTGACGCCTCGTTATGACACGGCCAATCAGTTCGTGATGTACCAGCCCAGTGATAAGGATAATGATCGACTGATAACTTGTTTATTTTCAAATGAATAGCTCCGCCATCACCTCCTTCATTTAGATCCGAGTCATCGCACAAGTGAAGGTCGATACTTCCTGTTCTCAAGTGATAACACGTTTCCCGCACGTCATGTTGTGTAAAAAGTGCATTTAACGACTCAATGTCAGTTTTGCAGTCATTAACCTTGGAGGATGAGTAATGAGTTTGCTGCTGCTGAGTGGCTGAACCTGCTGACTGCGGCGAATTATTTGCAGGGCCCTTCCGAGCCGGTGTCTGTGACATAGCCTCTGTCAAAGAGTGCAATAAATCAGCTAAGGCTTGCAACTGTGATTGGGTGAGAACCCATAAAATATCATCTAACAAAAGTTCAAGCCTTGCTGAAAGCACAGCACAGTCTTCCAATCGTTTCTTAATGGTAATACGCAGTGCTGATTGGCTGGTTATAAGGCGCAGGGGGGCTGACTGGTGGTCGGATTTTTCCTGGGAAAAAGAAAAGAAATATTTGTTTCTACAGATGCTTTCCAGTTGGCAAAACTGACCAACTAGAACAGGCATTTGGAAGGACTAACTATACAACTCTTTCAAATTAACATACTTTGAGGATGATATATACTCTCCCTGAAGAATGTGAGGGATTACCATGCAAGTGTTCAGCAAACTGTTGCATTAATTTTTCTTTGAAAACTGACAGGCCTGACCGGCCAGTTCTGACAAAAGGAAAGACTTAGTGCCCTACTAGTCTGCTAAGCAAACTACAATGGAACCCATGTGACGACATGTCACTGCAACCTTAACAGATCAGATAATAAGCAAATATTAACAAATTATATTGCAACTAGCAAATGTCATTTTAAAGATTTCCCAAGTTTTTCCCAAATGGATCATTTAGGATTAACTCTAGGAAAAATAAATTTTACAGTTCACATGCAATTGCCATGCTTAAAAAATTGTATGTAGAAAGACGCTGCATGGTGATCCCATAATTAAGATGCAGAAAACTAATTCATTTGTATTCTTTTTGTTCAGACATGTCATATCCACAATCACAGTCTTCTTTTGTCTTCCAGTGTCAGGTCAGGCTATCTCGCAGCTTCCATTCTACACGCCTTGAATTAGAAGTCCCTGAAAATCTTATCATTAAAATTATTATTTATTTATTATTATGATTATTATTATGATTATTATTATTACTATTACAATCTTAATGCCAAATACATGTACAATCCTCACGTCATACAAAGCATTGGCATCTATCCGTAATGTAGACCATGTAACTTCTTTAAATGTCAACACATCCCCTCTAGCCTCATCCTTCACACGTGTCATGTGCAAATCATCAGCTTTCCACATTGGGTTTGTACTTTGAATAAGGACACGAGACATCTGGAATGTAGCGAGAAATGCATGAAACTTGAAAGAAATGGTCACAGAATTGATCTGAACAAACATTCCATCCACAACTTTCTCGACAAAACCATATCGATTTGGAGCTTTTTCTCTGCAAGTCAAAACAAATGCAAGAGTTACAGCAGTTTCCTGTGTACAACCACATACATCACTATAGCCTAAATTGAAATAATACTCTTTAAACATGAAAAACAAAACAAGAATTCATGCTAAGGTGCATGTAAAGAAATAATTTGCAACTTCAGAGATTCACCAACAGCCAAAAATATTCTTTCCAAACCATAACCAACATTAAAATGTTGGTTATGGTTTAGAGAGAATATTTTGCAAAAAACACCTTGAAGAATAAATCTGTCTAGATGTTAGGTGAATTTTGAACGTCACATTACATTCACGTATGTACCTTATGTACAACTGTATATTGTGATGAATAACATGAAAAGACATAAATGGGACAGGAAAAAATAATAATCAAAGGACGTTAACCTGGGGCAAGTGAATTCTACCCTTGGACAAGAGAAAGCCAAATGGACTGTCGGAATTCCCTAAGGTTTAAGGCCCACCACAAGTTAAAGATAAATAAAGACAGAGATGCTGGTACTTTATAGCTACATGTAGTAGGTAGTTACATAAACTCTGTATCAAACACAGCAGCAATATTATATTTCAATTCACTATCCAATATCTTCCTTACTGCATTTCCATGTGGAAAAAAGTTAAAAAACAAATATAAAATTTCAATTATAATGGCCAACTTGATTTGTTTTTCTGCCCTAACTTATACAATGTAGCTAAGTTAACACTTTGACTCACTTTGATGGGTGCTGTGGAACTTGTGCAGTGTGTTTCTGTGAAGAGCCAGGAGGGGGAGCATTGACATCACCTTCTTTGGCTTCCATGTCTATCTCAACACAGTCAAGGTACTACAATACAAACAATAAACCCAGATCATATAAGCTGAAAACTGAGTACGGTTAGTGTGAAGGGAGACAAGCAGCAGAGGCCAAAAGTTAAGGAAACCTGTGCACCACCCCCCATCCCCACCCCCGAAAAAAAAAACCCTAAGGCCCTCAGTGTGGATTTACAGTGGTGTAACAATCATGCACCTATGCCTGGGTCCACCACTGGAAGATAGTGGAAAATCTGAAATCACACAGCAGTTTGTGATTCATTGAAAGGGAAAGACTGAGTGCCTTGAAATCTGCCATGGGAACAGGTGCTCAAGAAAGTGACATTAATTATTATTGTTCATTACAGAGCCTGAGCACCATATGACTTGATTAATATAAAATCTAATTACTTACCAGGCGTATTGGGTCTGTTTTCAATTTTGTCCAGTGAATCTGCAAATTTAATCAACTTTAAGTGAATTGCTGTCAGACTTCCATAGACCTTTGTCACCCAGTGTTCACGCTATTCAATGACAATAGAGTTCATACCCCGAGCCTCTAGTTGTTTGGAAGCAAGTTCAAGGGGTGCAAAACAAAGGTTTTCAGTCCCTTGGTACTCAAAATGGTCGCCATGTGAAAAAGGCCCGTTGTGGAGTTCCAAATAAAACTGATCAGAAGTCTAAATTACCTACAAAGTAGATTACACATATTTTTGAACTTCTACTGTATATGCATCATTCCTATTGCTTTTGATAGTGGCTAAGGTAACTTTCAATGCGTAAATATGTGTTGTATTTTGCAGGTGTACTACATAAGGAACAACACTGGTGTTGAGCTCCCAAGCGAAAAGTTACTTTCTCTTGTTCAAAAAATAAATTTACTGCGAGACATGGCTAAGAGAAAGCTACCTAACAAGTATTTACTTGATTAAATGCTATCCTAAAACTAACATTCCAGGCACAAGAAGAGAATTCTTTGCAACCTCCATAGAACCAACATTGCATTCCGAATGAAACAGCTTTCAAATGGGTTCCCTTAAAACCAAGAAGACATTGTTTTCATTTCAACCACCAAGAAAAACAAACAGGTTTATTTTGTTCTTGAGCTTTTATTGTAAGAAAAGACAGCTTTATTTGGCTTGAAGTTTTCTTTAAGTGTACATGTAATCAGCTTGTAATAAGCTTATTAATCAGATATAATTATGAAAAAGCTGCATTAGCAAATGCCACTTAAAGATTTACATGTAACAAAATATGCCAGCATTGAAATGAGTAATACAACAAGCTCTATTGCTAAGCCAATCAACAGTAGAAGCAAATCTTAAAAAAATCCCAAACCTCCCTGTGAACTCAAACACTTCTATATGCATGTGAAAATCTAGAGAGCACATAAGCTTGTCAGGGAAAGTTTGACAATGGAATGGGGCCTTGTAGAATTATGCTGATTCAAAGTTTTCAACTCAATTGCTGTGAGATTCATCAACATTTGTATATATGAAAAATTATTGGACAAAGGAAAGGAAAATTCAATCAAAATGTAATCTTGGTTAATGGCCAAGACAATTAGCAAACATATTATACACTGCACTTTCTAACAATTTGTGAACACTTAAAGTGCTAGTATGATCAAATTTTTATCCCTTGAATTTTTTGGTTTATCACATAGAGTACCATGAAACATTAAAACCGCTGTTTACCGTTTGGAAATATCTGCATTGGTTCGGGGGATATTTAAGTTTGAAAAATGTGTAAAATATGCAAATGAGAAGGCTGATGACGTCATTCATCCAACCCAATTGAACATCAAGAATATAAATAGAGCTGTCTCGGTCTATTTGCAACAGAGACCATTGAAACTGGGTGAGCTAATAGTTCTGAAGGCAACACCCTTACGACTGTAAAGAAATTGGTTCCCATGGCAACTCACTCTTTTCCAGTCCCCTCCAACCTGATTGCAATATTTTGGTGATCTCAGGCTAGAAAAACATTTACCAAGGCCACAAACTCGACGTAACATCTTTATATGTTAGCAGGATCATGCAGATGAGGCACCACTTGCAAATATCAAAACAGAACGCCAAAGGTGGCCTGCAAAGCCTTTAATATCAGGGAGGCCTGGAACCCGGCATGTTGCCATGGTAACAAAAATGGTACGCTCATATTGTGGAACACATCTACTAGAATCTTACTGCAAAGAACCAAGTATTTCTGATACAAATTGGCTGAGATATCTTTCTCCATCATGCTTGATCAACATTCGGTTGGGTTTATGACATCATCACTTGGCTAATTTGCATATTAAAAAAACTTGAATATCTCCAGAACAAAAAGAGATATTTGAAAATGGTAAACAGCATTCTTCTTCTCGTACAGACTACATGTTTATGTGCCAAAATGGCTTAGATAGGGAAGATGCAAATTTCGTCATAGTAGTACTTAAACAACAAGGACTACATGTATTTATTTTTTATGTTAAAGGTCATGCTATTTCAGTCAAAGTTCAAAACATGAAAATACATCTTTGCATCACTCAAGTACCAAACAAGAATACGTCTAGTTTTGTTACCAATAAAAAATATTGAAGTGTACTGAAGCACGTCTTTGTTATTTGCATCCATGAATGGAGAGGATGGAAATGGATGAAACTTGAAAAACTGGCCAATTCTTTTATGTAAGTTAGGAGATAGTGTCCGCAGAAAGTCGCCAAAAATTAAATACTAATATCCAGGGCTTGAAATTGCGACTCACTGGTCGCCAACGCCACCAAGGATTGAGTGCTGGCGAGTAGATTTTCAGAACTGGTCACCAGCTGGTGAATCATGTTTTGTCTGTTTTGTCTGTTTGTTTTAACCCAAGGTTAAAAGTAGACATTCTTGTATTTGAGTCTTTATATGATGAAACCATTCCGAACTGGTAGCTAGAACACGACTCACCTTTCTTTTCCCACTAAAATGATGTCTATTGTAAATACTACAAGAAAATCAGTTTCACACACTGTTAATTAATAGAACAAAATGTACTTCAATACTTTGATCACCACATTTACTATCCTGCCATGCTGAACTATCATGGTGAAAGGTTGGAACATGTGCAAGCAAAACAACTGTTGACTTGTCATTAAAAATTTGTATCATATCACTCAGCAATCGTCAGAAGGCTTTAATTCACATTCCCTTTAAGACGAACTGTGAAGCATATCACTGTTTCAGCAGTTTCATGGGATGGTACGTGCACTTAAACACAATGTACTTTTTGCGGCCAGAAGACGAATATTCAGCCTGAAGGTTAATTGAAAATTTAAATCCATCGTCAGTTGTGAATGCTAAAAACATAGATGTAGCCAAATTACCGAAATGACCTGCTCGGAACTAGCTTAATTAATATTGATAATATATTAACGATGAACCTGGACATTGCATACTGAGTTTGAAATTTGTATATAAAGATAACTTATTCCAAAGTTTACAAGCTCTAACCAAGAAGGACTTTCCACCTTCTGTCTCATGTATATACTTAGGGCAAACTAAATTAAATTTAGCATACCTAGTATTTCTAGATTGGACTTGATTATTAACAGTAAATTGTTTGATTAAATAATTGGGTAAGGTACCCTGAATAAGTTTGAAAACTAGAGAAAACCTGCCTATCTTATGAATTTCCTTGCAAGAAAAGTAACAATTAAAATCAAGTTCTTACATAAGTCATATATTAAATAAGTTGGCGACCAAAATTTATGATCTGGCAACCAAATTTTTGCCATTAGTCGCCAGCTGGCACCTGAGCAAAAAAGTTAATTTCAAGCCGTGAATAGCTCTTTGTGCAATAATTATATTTAGAAAAACTGTCAGTGGGTTGTAAGGAATGTTATCCGTGTAAGCTTAAGTGCTAATTTAGATTTTTACCGAGTTTAGACATAAAAACAGCAAATTTCACATGACAGTGGCTCTTTAAAAAACTCCAGATGGGTCACATCCAACCATTTTGCAAATAGCACAATATCCTTCACGATAATCATGACAATGTTAAATTCATATAACTTGAAAGTAATTTTGAGGTCTTTGGAATCAAAATCTCCTTAGCAACAATATTACTAATAAGAACATTTCCCAAGGTTCTTCCCAATGATACAAAATGAATTCAATTCAAAAATTCCCCCTTCAGCTGAGAAACAGAAAAGTAGTTGTTTCGCACATGTACTCCACTTGTTCATTGCAGGCCACCTTAAAAAAAAATTTGAAAAAAATCGTACCCAGCATTCGTGCTGGCTTTTGTCTATAAAATTCAAGGAGTATTCAAGGAGTTTTCAAGAACCAGAAACTGAGTTTTCAAGGAGTCTTCAAAAGAAGATTTCTATGCCATTTCAGTCTTTTCTGTGCTGAAAAAACATACAGGTCTTGATATTCGTTACCACATCCTGCAAGTTAAGTGCACACACAGGCATTTTAATTTTTGGTTTTACAGAGGCTCGAAAGGGTTGTAGCTGTGCGCGCATAGGCTACACAAGCCATAACTAAGGAACACGCATCAGCTGAATGAATCAAATTTCTATCAAAAGTAGTGACGGTGTGCAACACACCGGAAGTGAAAATACAGCGTAAAGTCACGCAAACCGGAAATAAAACCTGCGGGAAAAAAAATTGGCTTTATCTTGAAATTTTGCTCAGTGACCTATCTTGATTTTATGCATTCACAACGGCACTTCAAATAAAAAAGTTTCGGGTTAAGTTATCTGGTACAATTTTCTATAAACTATAAAACGCCCTTTTTTGATGTATCTTAAATTCTACTAAATAACTTTTTGTCATACTCTCTAAGAAGTTAAAGAGTTTAGGGAGATTTCCAACAAAGAAATAAAAACGGTAGGTCACCGACTTAGTTTTTCAGAAAATTTTAAAAACTGAAATATAGAGGGCCTTTTTGTGGACCTGGTGTTGCCATGGAAACAGATATGATGTCATAAGTGCCTTTAACTCATTCACCCCTAAACCAGCCAGACATAGTATTTTACGGCTTCCTATTTTACTCTGTCTAATGCCAGACAATTTTACTCGTCAATGGGGAACCCCCAGGAGTCAATGGGTTAAATTATTACCCAACAATAGAGTTGCAAAGATATTAATAGTTTGCTTACACTAGGAAATATCCTTCTTTGGTATCTTTCATCGTTTCACAAACACTACAGCAACGAAAAACCCTCTCAACCCTCCTTAATGTTTCCCTAATAGTCAATTTTGGCCTCAAGTTTTGAAATCACTCTTTACACTGTACTTAGCAGGATGCAATTCTCAAAACTTCAAGGAGTTTTCAAGCAGTTGTCCACAAGATCATTTTTTTCATGGGTTCTTCAAGCACGCTTGATGTCCAAATTAAATTCCAGGGCTTTTCAAGGAGTAGCACGAACCTTGCATACCACATGATCAAGCACACATGGCCAAAACAACTACATTAAAAGGAAACTTGATACTCAATAACTGAACCTTGCTTTTCATCTCAAGTTTCATATCTTACCACACAAAGAAACAATGTAGATAAAGAAACCAGACTATGCAAATTTCCGTGTTTGGTGGAATATTAAATTCTAACCAAAAGGATTTTAAAATTACCATTTTGACAAACATTAGAAATACATCTAAATGCAACTAACGTACAAAATAGTGATAACAAGGCTATGGTATCAGAGAAACACAGTGTTCGGATTAACACCTAATTGTCAAAACAATGAGTTTTCAAGAGAAATCAAATTTTGAATTTTGAAGACGTTGGGGGACTGGCTACAAAACGAAGCTACTATTGAATGAATGATTGTATAAAAAGCTTACTCATGCTTTTGCTTAACAGTCTGCCTACAAATTTTATGAACATGCAATCACTTCCAAGAAAATCTACCGACCATTTCTTGAAAAGAAAACTCATTGTAAATACGATGATCATAGAAAATTCTAAAATATAAATACCGTGCAAAGTCGACGATGCAGTAATGAAAATTATTTGATTATTCAGACATCGATCTCGGGCTGCAGGCGTTTCTTCATTAGTAACGTGATCCAGCTTATTGTTTCGAGAGTTAAGTTTACTTTTCGGAACCGGAAGACTCATGAAAGCGAAGTTCAACAAAGTCTTAAAGTCATTAAGTTAAAATTATGTTACATTTACTTAGTTAACTTACCTTCGCGGAAATTCTATTGCATACAGCTTTTGTCAGGCGAATCCATGGCGGTAGCTCGAGAACCTCGGCAAGAGTAATTTCGTCTAGCTCTAGATTATGAAGCTCACCCTCTCCCTTCAAAAATTTCAGGCTGATTTTGTTGGGAGAAAGATTCTTCGTGAATCTGAAAGAACCAAAACAAATGTAAATCAAATGAAATTGATCAGTTTCACGTGCACTGGAAGAGGTGTCGGTGTGAACCGAGCCATATTTTTTAAGAAAAACCTATGTATTGGGACAGTTCAGCGAGACAGCACCTGGCCAGTTGCTTCGCGATTTGGTTCTTCACCAAACCAGACATTATGTGATTAAATAAAAGGAAAAACCGGTGATGAATTTGACGGATTCGCGCTTCCTCGTCATGTTGATGTTTCAACTAAGACTTGCGCTTGCGCGACGAATTCCAGAACTTGATGATGACGTAACTATGTACCACCTGAGAGATGTTAGGGTGGGGTAGGTACTGAGTCATCCGTTTCAATTTAGGACCTGCTCTCACCGCACTCTTAAATATCATTGGATCGTTGCAGTACCAAACTGTCAAAGGTAATAGAGTCTTCGAGAAAACAACATAAACAGTTTTTAACAGTTATTTTGTCATCAAATTAATGCGAAACTCGAGAATCAGCCCATCCCGTTGTCTCCCAACTGTTTAACTGTTTACTGTACCAAGAACGCGACCTGTTCTTTCTTAACCTCCTCGCTGAGCAATCACATGAGAAGATCCGAAAAGAAAGCCTCAAGTGAACGGGGAATAAGGTCTCATATGCTTCAGTTATTCGGCACCGCTTCCGTCTACGCAATGATATTCTAAAGGACTTCTTTTAAAAAAAATTTCATCCGATATATTCCGGGCTTTAGAGTTTCAACTATGTCTCGGTGTTAAGGAATCCTCACGAAACAAGCAAATCAAAGAAAACAAAAATAAGAATAATAAAAGAAAGCTAAAATACATAAGGCTTTTACACCTGGGTATTCCATGCATGCTACGCACAGATTAGCAGATCGGGACAGAAACGCTTGATAGTTATTTAGTTTGAATGGTACGTTTTCACAATTCTCTGCAGAATAGTCACGAGTTTAACCGCTACGCAAGTCCTAAAATGCACATTAAGTGGGTGGTGATGGTACGTTACTTACAAATATTATATTCTCTAGAACGAGTTTACCTAAATGGTAGAAATGCTGCCGAAGGGAAGGGAGGTGTTCGATTATGCTTGCGGTAATTTAACGACGGTTCGTGCGTGGACTTGAAGGGAGATTTAAAGAATTTAGTAGGTCTTGAGAAGGGACAGTACAAATCGTGGCTTCCTTCTAGACCCCACTCGAGAGAAGAAAGACAACAATAGATGGTTTTCACCATGAAGTCATCAAATTCTAAAATCAAAATCGCAAGGGTTTCTGACTTTTTATCTAAAGGAGATCGAAGATGATCAAGAAATAGATCTTTTTTTCAAATTTCCAGTTCCGTGACTCTTTCGTTTCGAAAATACAGCATTTTTCACCTTGCGTGACACCATGATACAAAGTTATTTGGTTGAAAAAAGAATGTCTATCCCTGTGAATATCAGCAGTTTAAGCCTTTCAAATGCATTAGGAGATGTGTTCATGCACATTTATTTATCTCATTAGCCAGGAGCCCATGAGTAGGAGCCTCCATGTGCACTATATCCTTGAGTCAACCTTTGCCCGCATCTTTCTATTTTTAGAACCAACCCTTCAGCAGGAGACTGACATTTACATTAATTTACATCAATTCGCACATTTTGCGTACATTGTTTTTGCTATTTTTGTCTTCGTTAGACAATGAATTTATTCTGATTGGCTATTTTAAACAGCGCGTGCAGTGCCGAACAACTCGTGGCGTTCTTAAAATAGAAGGTTGACTCATAGGGCTTGTATTGGGGAGGCAAGCTCCTACTGATGGGCTCCTGCATTAGCGAAATGTAAGCGCTTTCATCGCAAAGTGAACTCCAGATGTTATCCGTTGATTACAGGCCACCATCTTGGTGGACCACGTGGAGTCTCCATACAACACTTTATAAAGTTGCGTGAAACGCTTTGACAAATAACTCAGAAACGAAGTACCGCACAGACCTGAGAATTGGAGAGGTGGTCCCACAACATTCCAAGTTCTTTGCCTTTTTCATTGAACGATTTCGAATTTATTGCTTTTTTGCCTGACAGTGAAACTCTCTATAGTTTTGAGGATACGAGGAGCGAAATGAAAAACAAGGAAGGCTCTAATGATCTTACCACGCATCTTAATTCCTACATTCGTGTATAACCACAATTCGTTGCTCCTTTGACCACAATCTCTTGCGTCTCTAAGAAAAATGTATCCTTCTCGTGATTAGAGAGCTGCCTGGTTCGTTCGCTTCAGGCTCACTCACTGCGGCAGCAAATACATTATAGAGCACAATCGAGAAAAGTTCTCCTTGATCGACTCCTATGTAACAATAAATATTGTAGCCATTCCTGGAATGGGCTCAGCTCCGACACTCTTTTTAAACTGTAACCACCATGACACCATGTAAAGACTCTGAATTGCTCGAGTAACCTTCACTGTCATCAATTCAACAGGGAAGCGTACAAATTTAAAGTTAATAAAAACCTTAAGGCGACAAGGATATCTAGATCCGCAACACTAGATCACAGCATTGTTTGTTTGCCTTTCAGGCAAAAGTGAACTCAGTGTCGGAAGGCTTGAATTTGGTGTCAGGGGAAATAAACAATTGAATGAACCAGCTCTCTATACTTTGTGCCATGGTCATCAACTCCCAGTCAAACTGTACCTTACAAATACAAGACACAGCCTCATAGTGTTTGGGTTTGCTTGCATCCTCATTTTTCTGAAAAACCAAAAAGCGTAAGGCTGATTGAACGGTGAAAAAATATGTCAGTTACATCAAAAAGCAAACATTTCGCCGAGAAAAGCACTGCCTTTCTTGATCAGTCAGTGCCTTTTTAAACATTGGCTTTGTATAATGAACCCTTTCACCGTTCGATCAGCCTTACTCTTCTTGCTTTTTTGTTCCATAATATTTATATTGCTGACAGTAGACATGTTATATCCTTCGGATCCGGTGCTTCTGTTTTTTTACGCTGTTCCTTGCTCACTCAGTTATCGCCTTTTTTGAAGTCGTAGGTCTGTTGTTTAACTGTTCTGCACCCATCTTGAGAGCTGTTTGTCGCGTCTCTTCACCGTACGAACAAAGAGCTACTAGGAGAATTTAAGAAAGGGCGGTCATTTGCAGGAAAATCTCACTGCATGGAGGAGGAGCTCTGACTGGAGCTATTCTTTCGTTGGGAACACTTCAACTCAAAATGCCAATCACGTTAACGAGTTCGACGTTGACAAGTTTGTGCCGTGTATGCCGATGTGAAACTCTGTGGTGCAACCCGCGTTTTTTGGCCGGAACATCTTTCACATTGGACATCCATGTTGTGGTTAATTGAAATTTGTCGCTGACCAGTATCACGTGACCATATCGCTGATTCAAGTTTAAAGCTCATACAGTATTTTAAGTTGACCGCTGACCAGGTACTGGATTTCGATTGGATCGCAGGTTAACTTATTGTAAAGGCCTGGCCAAACGCTCCCAACATTTCAACGCAACATCTTGCAAAATTGTTGGGCACAACATGTTGCATACGTTTGGCCACCCTGTTGCGATATGTTGCAACATGCTGGATGATGTTGCATCAAATTTGAAAACGGTGAAATGTTTCGTGCAACTTTTGGATGTTGCATGGTGTTGTACTCGTTTGGCCTAGCATCCTTGCATACGGAACCCGCGCCCGCAGTGCTCGCGGCAGTCAGAACTGCGCCATCCTGTCAATCATTTGCCCTTTCATTGGAAAAGGTGCATTTCTGTGCGCAAACGACGTTGTTGTCGATCTACTCTGACCCCACCAAAGTCTTTTTTCGCGGAGTTAACACAAATAAATACATTATCAACATTACCAATTGAACACATCAAACTGAATTCGTCTTAAAAGCACAAATAACAGCCTAAATACAACAGCTGATGTTCGAATCGCCGCTCGCCGGCAACCCACTCTGGGCGCCGAAGTTTGTTGACAAAAAAGTTCGTTCGCGCCCAAAACGTTCCCACGCACAGATTTTTTTTAAACTTGCCACGCAGAAAGGTAATGATCTACTTTTGCCAAAAAGGCAAAAAAAAGGGGGGGTCACCGTGCTCGTTTTCGAGATCATGAGGTGCACTTTTAGAAGCTTGCGTTATTTTAAGACGATCTTAGCTTACAACTGTCAGCAATAAAAAAGCTACATTAGTGACATTTGGATTAGATAAGCGTACTCAATTCAACATAAATAATATAACTAAACAAACTTTTGCAGTTGATAGACCTTGAAAAACGATACATATTAGTCTAAGAAAGAAAACTTCAGTCGCACGAGAGCATAAAAGGCGAAATATGTGTAACTTCTCACGCACAAATTTTTTTTGTTTTTTTTTAAATGGACAAAATCAGGAAAGGAAGTGATCTACGAAAATTACGAACAATTGACGTGACGTCGGATAGCATAGTTTTTCCCGCTCGCTGAATTCTGATTGGTCAATTTAATCACAGTAGCTCTCGCCGTATGCACGGCTGCGTAGCTGGCGGGATGTTTTCGCGGGATTATTTAAACACTTTCAACACTACTAGTCCCCATGCCACTCGCGGCCAAAAGAAACGAAGGTACCATCGTACTCGCTCGATATATCTCGAAGGCAGTCGCTCTCGTGCGTGTTTAAATAATCCCGCGATAAAACATCCCGCCTGTTGCACTAAGGCATGCGCGCTAGGTCCACGAGTTGCGCGCCAGGGGCCTGGGCCACATAAACATCGACAAGTTACAAATCCTGCCGTTGAACACCTCGCAACATCATGAATCGCAAGATGTTGCTTTGAAATATTGCGAGCGTTTGGCCAGGCCTTAAGAATAAAGAACACGACAGCTCCGCTTTTGGGATTGGTTTAATACATTGTACAGCCTGGTCTCATTGCATGTCACGCTCACCCCGTGGCAACCGTTTTCCTTGTTTGTCTAATGTAATACGACCTACCTGGCTTGAATATATCAATCAGTACAGGGGAGAATAAACTCTCTGAGGTGTAAACGAATGATTGTGATAAAAGCACCTTTCGAAACTTGATAAGCTCAAAAAATTATTCATACTTTCGAGAAGATCACAGCAGATCGAAAGCATCGATATTAAAGCTTTTCAAAACGAAACAATACTGAACGTTTCTCCCGTGCAGTAGAAAAAAAAAACGAGCATAGATAACATTTTGATAAACGGAAAAACTTACCTGAATAACGTATGAAGAACCTGCAATTTTTCTGCTATATTTATGTTCATCTTCGACATGCATTTGGTCTTCCCACAGACCAATGGAAAGAGGAATGTTTGGACAATAACTAGTTTCGACGAAACTTGGCAAATGCAGCGTTAATTCGTTTAGCCTCTCTGGTGCTTTCATAAATCATCAATCATTTTCGTCGTGAAATTAACAATAAATGTTCGATTGTCATATATCTAGAAGCTTACAATTTGTCAAGAAAACTATCAGATACCGTAATATCATTTCCACTAGTCAAAAGGATGAATCGTTGACCGAATGCACATAAATGTTTGATGCTCTTTGTCCGCAAAACTCGACTAAAAATCGCATATTTTCCTTGTTTGTAAATACTTCCCGATGGTAGGTCAGAACGACCGTATCATAGACACACAGAATATCAACCAAGATGTCTACTATTTTATCACCTTTCCTTTCTATTTAACCATTCTTAAAGACAAGCATTTAAATTTCACTCGAAATATAGATAAGGATTTTATGTGAATAATACATGAACGAAGCACACCGGTTTTCATTATTTCTGGTTAAATTCAGGGGCACCCAACGACCAATTTGTTGTAAAATGTATTATTATACCCCAGTTAATGAAAATAAATGTTATGAAGGCATTTTCAGGTGTTTTTCAGTGTTGCTGGGAAAACATTATCTGTTCCTTTTTCCCAGAAAGACACACAAGAAATTTCCCAGCCAGCTAGATAAAATTGGTTGGTTTCCCAGCCAGCTGATCAAATTTATTTCCCAGCCAAGAATTCCGCGTGCTTTCAAATCCTTCGATCCGAAACGAGTACTCTCTGGGAGAAGGAAGGGTTCTTTTTTTTTTTTTTTTTAGTCGTCCTCCTCAGTCTTCAGAGTCTCTACAGCCAGCTCGGGTTGAAATGTTAGAAAAAGTCAGTAATTCCCAGGCAAAACGTCTATCAATAACAAAATTTCCCAGCCAGCTCATCGAAACACCTGTATTTTTGCCAGCCAGCAATATTCCTCTGGGGAACAGATAATGTGAGGAACAGATTCGTTGGGTGCCCCTGTAAATTTTTTTCTAGCTGACAGGGGTTACCGCAGGGAAGGCGTCAGTG
>NC_090890.1:31920297-31922797 GCF_036669925.1 Montipora capricornis | reverse complement strand
CTGATCAACAGTCCCAAGCTGTGATCAACGGTCCCTAGCACTGATGAATAGTCCCTGGCTATGATTGACTGTCCCTAGCATTGATCAACTGTCCCCAGCACTGATCAACTGTCCCTAGCACCGATGAATAGTCCTTGGCTATGAACCAACTGTCTCTAACTCTGATTGACTGTCCCTAGCATTGATAAACTGTCCCTGGCTATGACTAACTGTACCTCGCTGTGATCAACTGTCTCTAGCACTGATCAACTGTCCCTAGATGTGATTAATTGTCACTAGATGTGATCAACTTTCTCTAGCACTGACAACTGTCCCTAGCACTGATCAACTGTCCTTAGCACTGATCAACTGTCCTCAGAACTGATCAACTATCCCTAGCTGTGATCAACCGTCCCTAGCATTGATCAATTGTCCCCAGCACTGCTCAACAATCCCAGGCTATGGGTCATAATTAATATGCGGTTAAAAATTTTCCGAGTTATCTCGGGTTGAAAGTGTGCTAGTGGGTTGTTGCTCATACGTTAAAGTAGTTTTAAGAATATATGAGTTGGGATTTCTAGTCAAGCTATGCGGCCTACAATCTAGGACAAAACCTGTTGAGACAAAGAGACATCTTGGATACTCCATAAAATCATCCGTTTAAAAGCCTCCCTTTCCCCTCTCCCCAAACTCAAAGTTGATTTATCTTGGTCGGAAATATACTCGTCTGTAGCACAGATGACAATACGTAGCAACATTGACTGAGAGAGGAGGGGAGTGGGAAGGGGAGTGTAAGTAGGGGTGTGTAAAAATGAAGATGCATTTTGTGTCACTGTCTCAACAGTTTTTTCCCAGATTGTAGTTTACTAAGTCTGTCAGCATATGTGCATTGCCCTAAGGGTTAAGTCACAATTGGGTTAGGCTTTGGGAAGAAGCTACATGTAGCAATAAAAAAAGGGTAGTGCATAAACGTTTAGATGTTATGCTACAGGTCTTGGTAGTCATATATCAAGAAACTGCCTCGCCTCACAAACAGATTATAATTAGCAACTATTCACTGAAGTGGAGGTGGCAAGTGTTGGATATTGATCCCGCCGCTTCGCGGCTCGGTAAATATCCATCACTAGCCACCAACACTGAGGTGAATAGTTGTTTTAGTATGTACTAAAAAGGTCAGATAATACAGCACAAAAAGATGATTTTAATTCATTTATTTCTGCAAAGATGGCAATGGATATCCGGTAGTTGAGTAGCCACTTATCGCGCGTTTAACCCTATCCACTGTTTTTGTATATACTAATTAACAATTAGACCCGTAGCCCGCAAGAGCTACGAGTCAATAGCCCATGAGGCGAAGCCAAATGGGCTATTGACCCGTGGCCCTTGAGGACGAAGGGTCCAATTGTTTTAGTACCACCCAATTAGTCGGACAGGGAATAAAACGAAAAAAAGCGTCACGCTTTTCGCTACTTGAGGACTATTACTAATAGTCCTCTAGTAGCGTAGCCAATCAAAATGCAGGATTTGCATTAGTCCACTAGTTGGGTGATATTAATTGCTGATAGTTTCTTATGTTAGATAAATTATGAATAAAATTGTGAAGACGACAAGCAAACAAGCAAGCCTTCTTTATTAATGACAATTAAATTTGATTATGGATATCTTTAATTGAAAAACTGCTTTATGCATATTCCTGAAATTGTCCTTAAATCATTTAATTAGTTAAAATAAATATTAAATTAATGTACTTAATAATAATAATAATAATAATAATAATAATAATAATAATAATAATAAACTGCCTTGTTGGGAACTGCAAGGATATTGAGGAAAGTGTTGGAAATGAGAAGAAGAGATTCTGTTAGCCTTTGGTCATTTGTTATGATTCGCCTAACAAAAGAAAAGACGGCAATGACAACAGCCAGAACATGATGTTAAAACTTTATAATAATAATAATAATAATCATAATAATAATAATAATAATAATAATAATAATAATAACAATAATATTATTATTATTATTGTAACTCATTTGTATAGCGGGTATATACAATACCGCTTTACGGTTATGAAAGTAAATATCAAAACTAGATATATATAATTAAACTAAATTAAGTATAAACTTAAAAGATAGAAATAATTATCTAAAAGCAATTCTAAAAAGATGAGTTTTTGAACGCGATTTAAACAAAGCCACCAAAGGACTTAACTTACGGTAATTTCAAAGGGCAAATCATTCCAAAACTTGGGAGCGGCGACGGAGAAGGCTTTGTCTCCACAAGTTTTTAGACGTACTTTAGGAACCTAAATGGAGAAATTAAAGAGGATGGCTTAAGCCAAGAGAAAAATTTGAAACGTCGTGAAGTTGATATAAACACGTTCTAAACAAGACAGACTGCCATGCCGTGGAAATCACTGGCCTAAACCGTTGTTGTTTGATTGCTGGTACAACTATAAATGGTTACGAAAGATTTATGTAAAATGATGTAACAAAGTAATATTGAGACGAAAGGTCTTTTT
>NC_090890.1:31875297-31917797 GCF_036669925.1 Montipora capricornis | reverse complement strand
CTTAAACCGGAGATCCTGTCTCACAAGACTTAAATATTCATAACCCTGTGGAACGTAAAATCCACACACTTTTTGCAAAGTGCAGGGCACTGTGCTCCCGTTGTTGCGGTAGGTTCTCTGTGGTATGTCATTCTTGGGTTGGGTGGAAAAATGCTCCAAGTTATTAGTTTCAAGCTACCCTTTAATCTGAGGGTAAATAAAGATATTTGATGACGATGATGACTCCGAGAAAACTCGGATTAAAGGGTAGCTTGAAACTAATAACTTGGAGCATTTTTCCACCCAACCCAAGAGCTACGCTATTGGTGGTAACATGGCAACGTGAATAGCGTAGCTCCTACTCTACTATAAAAACTACACGTTACCCATAATCCCTCGATTCGCTCTGACGAAGGGCTAACGCTTGAAACGTCAGCTTTTAGAATCTCTGTACGGTGGCCAATTTACATTATCAACTCCGTTGATAAAACCCAAATTTTTGTATACTACTTCCCCACCGATGCAGCACCACAGTTTCTTTAGAAACTACCCCCTTCATTAAAGAATTTATATATTGAGACAACTTTCTCAAGTTCTGATTCCTCTTTAAAGAAACATGAATAAAAAACCATTGGATAATTTTTATTGATATCTACCTTCAAGGGTTCAAAAAATATTTTAAGCACGATTCTCGTTTAAAAAAAAAAAGATGCCCCTAGTGGAATTTTTAGCGGAATCTGCAAAAGTCTACCCTGCGAACAGTTGGTTTCTCCTACGCTTCCCGAGAGAGAAACCACTGCGAGCAACCGTTAGATTTTCTATTGAGCATGTGTAAAGTGAGTATCATTGCAACAATGTCTAAAGTTGTGTCAGCAATAATCGTCGAGAGAGCTTTCGAGGCCTATGAGGTCATACTCCTGTCAACTCAATACGGTTTCCAGTCCAATAGATCAAGCCCTGATACTATCCTGCGCCAAGTGCTCGAAACATCTAGTAAAACAAGAACACCGTTGTTTGTAGCCTTTGTAGGCCGTAAGGCTGCGTACGACTGGGTACCATGTGAAGAATGCATCAAAGGAACAAGTCGGATGTTTGATACCCTTGTGAGATGTCGGCAGGGCGCTTTGGAGCCTCCATCCATTTTCAATATCTACCTGGACTTTGTTATCAGAGTTGCACGCCATGAGATAGCGGAAATGTATCCAGAGAACTACGTACGAAAGCACGAGCATCTGGGGCAAATCACGTTACTGAGCTTCTATACGTGGATGATCAAGCCAGATTCGCTGCATCCATCGAGGAATTGCAAAATATCCTCCAAGTGTATGATGCCACCTACGCCCGTTTTGGGCTACAAATCTCATACGTAAAGACGGAAACAATGGCATTCAATGTTGACGAACATGTGAAATGTCAACCGAGCATCATCTCCCTTGGTGGTACTGATATTAAGAATGTTCGTACCTTTAAATACCTTGGATACACCATTAGTAATTGCAACACTGAATCATATTATTTCCTCTACACTAGAATTGGTGCCGCATTCATGAAATGGAACGAACTAAAGCATGTTCTATCCTACCACCGTATCCTTGTGGCAAACCCGGATCAAGTTCCTAGTGGTATGTGCTTGATCCCGCCTTCTGTATAGCATGCAAGCGTGGCAGATATCTGCCAAGGACGTCAATAAAATAGAGGTAGTGTGGCATGGGTTCTGAGAAAAATGATCAAGGGTGGTTATAAGCGGAAGAACGCACCTGGTTCCCAAAATGTTAATTTTGAAGGAGAAGCGGACTGGAGTTACAAGATGTCCGATGCTGACTTGCGCAAAAAACGAAGACTCAATCTATAGCGCTAACTTGCTACGAGCAGCAACTGAAATACCTTGCCCACATCCGCAGGATGGAATTGATCAGCTACAAAAGCAGCTTTTGTTTAATGCTAGCTCTTCCAATTGGACGAAGTTTGAAAACCTAATGGGCTTAGATGCCCAGCAGTTGAGAAGGACCATGATGGCCAAATCAGACTTAATGCAATTGTTAGGAAGAACACTGACAGAAGCACCCCAGAGAGTTGATAACTTGAGCGGGGGAAAATGATGATGATGATGATGATGATGATGATGATGCATTTGATATCACTTTGTCTTATTTCGCGGGAAAAATATGGAATTGCAGCAGGATCGCCCAAACGAAGCAGTTACGTAGCTGAAGGAACGCGCAAGCGCCAAAACAAGTTTACTAACTCGTTTTACCGGTTCAAATTTAATTTATTCGTCCTTGTTTCTGGACGGCGGCTCACTCAAAGAAACTAACGGTTGCTCGCAGTGGTTTTTCTCTCGCGAAGCGCAGGAGAAACCAACTGCTCGCAGGGTAGCAAACGCCTTGTCACATAGCCCCAAGTGCCCACGTAAATTGAACCCGGTAGGGTTCACACATGTTCTGGGAAATGTGAACAGTTGTGGAATTTAAGAATATCATTTTCAAACCTTAAAAAAATGTGGGATTTAAAAGTCGATTTGAGAGGGTCATGGAAATTATCTTTGCGTAAGGTAAATAAATGTCACAGATGTCGAGGTAACAACAATATTAATATAAAACAGTTTAAAATGTTTATATATGGTGCTTGCTTTTTAGTTTAGCAAGAAATGCTTTCTGTTTTTGTTGAACTGAGTTGATGTAAAATGCCATAAAAAAAAAAAACCAAACGGTTTGAAAGTGACATCTAAACTCTAGGCCATGGAAAATTGAGAAGCGGGCCGTGGAAATGGTTAGGGAAAGACATCTGGGACTTGACAAGCTCCAAAGAGCAATGAACCCTTTAAATATATTGCTGAAAACTGAGCCCTTGAAATTTAGTATTGTTGGCTTGTGCCCTCCGCAGCTACTTTACGTTTAATCTTATGTGCACGGTGGCTTTCGTTCCACCTGAATGTTTCAGACTTACCAGATAAAGATGAAGCATCAAGAGGGATCAGCAACTCATAATACAATTGAAGAAACCGTGGAAACCCACTACACATTCAAGTACCTCAACTTCAGCACCACCTACAGTTTTGAAGTGCAGACGATGTTCAAGGGCAATAATTTTTCAGACCCTGTATCTGTTAATATAACAACTGGGTCCTTTTCTGCTCCAGTGGGTCCCCTGAATGCCATAGTACACATGGACAAAACAGTTACTTTGTGGTGGTCTGCACCTCGGACGATTAACCCATTGACAGCGCAAGTAAGATAGTTTCAAGTTATTAAGTATTTCCTGTAGTTTTGGTTACATGATGCCATAGTGGCCATTATTTTAAGTGTCTTTAAACCAGTATCTCTTGCAGTGCAGCTGCTAGCTGTTACCTTACCTATCCTCGCACACTTCATATAGCACTGGTAATCATTGCAACTTGCTTTCTCAAGTCCAAGTTTCTATTTACAATCTTCCGTACTTCAAAAATGACTGATTATTCCAAGTAAATTTATGTTCTTTGCTTATTGGAAATTTGATGTTGAAGTGCCAACTATTTAAAATTGTCCCAAGTTGCCTTACAAATGCATCTCTTTTATCAATACAGTATGTGGGTTTGGATACGTTGGGATTCCCCCTCCTCGTAAACGCTCTTCTGAGCAGAATAACTTATTAATGCTCTGTTTGTCTTCTCATGTGTTTAGCTCCATTACAAGGTATATTGGAATTGTTCAAAATGCTACCCCTGGTTCAAGACAGTTGGTTCGGCTACTGTGTATAACGAGACCAACATAACATTAAATAATTTACATCCAGGCGAAAGCTATTTATTCAGAGTTCATGCAGAAACTCATTTTGGTGTTGGAAAGAATGCCACCATATCAGTGACTATCAGCAAAAACTCTGCACGAGTGCAAAATTTGACAGCTGCTGTTGTTAATTACACCATGACTATTCACTGGAATCCACCCAAGATCATTGATCCCAATGAAATTAAGGTATTGTCTCAGTCTTAGGGTGCGTTCGATTGACCGTATTCCGGAATAGGAATACATGGAATATAAGATAGAAATCCTTCGTTTTTACGGAGATTCACATTGAAATTGCCAAACAACTGCTAAAATGCTATTTTAAACATATTTTTATTATCCTTGCTGCTTCGAAACTTGCCAAACATACCGTGTTAATCATCACTCCACGTATTCTTGTTCCGGAATAGGGTCATTCGAACACGCCGGCCCTTAGTCTTATTCCTGATCACAGTCGTTGCATTGCCCTAATCCCTGTCACAATAATGGTCATACTTAATTTATCCATAGGTAATTTGTTACAAAATTAACATACACTCTTTTTTTTAGAGAATGCAGTATTTTGTAATTAAGGGTGAAGGTTCTCATTATTTATTTTACCCTTTTTTTTTTGCTATTTGTATAGGTAATCACATGATTTCGAGTGCAATTTGGAATAAATAAGCATGAGCATAGAGCAATTTGAAGTCAAGTGCTTAATATGTCTTCCAAACGGCACGAGAAAAATCATGTGTTTTTTTGTACTTGTTAAAAGCATACATGAAACAATTTCCAACCGTCACCATTACGCGAAGACTGTCAGTCGGCACGTAGTGTTATTTGTCTTTCTTACCAACCATGGTGTAAATTTCTACCCAACAATTTTGTTGAGGGCCTATCCAGTTGTTTGTGCTTTCCTTTATGGTCTTGGTTTTGCATTTTCCTTCAATTTTTCAATAAAAACATTGCTTTTCTCGCGTTCTCGCCAAATCTGCCCGCCATTTTGTCGATTAGGGCTCGCGTTTGATTGGTTATCTAAGACTTTCTTTGTTTATTGACGAATCCGAATGTTTCCCTTGTTACCTATACACCAAGAGGGTTGAATTGCACTCACCCATGCGATCACTCATCACTCCATTCTAATTAATCTATTCATCAAACATCCTGTACGTCCCATGCTAAGTTTCACTTTTGTCCCAGAGTTTTCGTGGGCTTATCAGCGGAAGGTTTTAGGGGATAGTGGAAAGGATTCGTTCTCGGTAGGTCTTGGAGAGAATTTTCATTTAATGGCGTTGATATTTAAGTTAAATTAAACTCGGATACTTTTTCGTTCTGGCCTCGAACAAAATATGCCTTTGTGGAGTTGGAAAATGGAAAGTTAATATCATAATCATAAAGTGACCATCATCAGCTCCTATTTGCAGCAATGCAGCCTATCCCGTAGTGTCACCCCCATTGTGCGTCGCAGCATCTTCATTTCTGAAGTCTCGCGCATTCTCTTCTCTACAGACTTAACTATTAGAGTGTAATGTGAAGTGCTAGTTTCTACCCATATGAACCATGTGAGCGTTAGCCCTACCAATGGAATATTGGGCCCACACGAGGACAGAGAAAAACTCTGACCAGGGTGGGTCAGACCTTTCCCACCCTGGTCAGAGTTTCTCTGTCCTTGTGTGGGCCCATTTCCATTAGTAGGGCTAACGCTGACATGGTTCATATGGGTAGAAAACTAGCACTTCACATTACACTCTAATAGTTAAGTCTGTTGAAATATAAGTGCTACACGGCCAAAGTTTGAAAAAACGTAACCCTTCTATTCTCTCCTCTGTCCGTCTAACTGTCCACATCTCTGCTCCATATAGCATTACTGGTCTAATCACTGTTTCGTAGATTTTAACTTTCGGTTTCCGTGGCATAAGTTTGTCATAAATAATCCCAGTAAAGTCCTTCCATTTAGCCCATACCGCGTTTGTTCTTGCTTTCACTGCTTCCTCGGACCCTCCTTCTTTCCCTATGGTAACGCCAAGATACTTGAATACCTCTACTCGTTTCAGCTTTGCAATGTTACAATCCACAATCTTCAGGTTCACTCGGTTCTTGCTGCTCGCCATCACCACTGTTTTCGTGGTGTTGACCTTTAGCCCGTATCTTGCCATTCCGTCCTGCCACCTCAGCTAGTTCTGCTGTAGCTCTTCCTCACTCTCACCCGTGACTACGAGGTCATCGGCGAAGAGCAGTTCCCAAGGCACTCCCTTCCTGAACCCTTCACTGATGATGTCCATCACCACAGCAACGAGGAATGGGCTCAGGGACGAGACTTGGTGCAGACCAACTTTGATGCTAAATGCTCCTGACCGCCAGTGTGCTGTTCTTACAACTGTTTGTGCCGTGATTCTCATAGGATGCCTTCACAAGCATAATTAAACCTTCTGGTACTCCTCTTTTCCTCAGGCACCAGTATATCAACTCCCCTCGAATTTTAAAGTAAAATCGTGAGGTTTTGTGTATTTTTAAACCTTTGTACAAGTTACCAGTTCCGTATCGTTCTTGCGATTTTGAAATTATAATTTGATGACGTCACTGTGAAAACACACCATACTTTTATGCCAAGCATTTCATCTCGATCTGGTTTGAGATCATTTTGTTATTCAGCTGCCAAACTTCGTTCACAGAAATACAGGCAACTGTATTTCAATGATGCTCTCAATGTGACTGCGCGTTGCAGTTATGAGCTATGCTGTCAGTCGCTATTTGACTCTGTGGTTGCGTGATGCAGCTCGAGTCAAATACCCACATTTCACCCTTGCTCACCATAGAGTCTCCAGTAGCTCAGTGGTTAGAGCATCCGTACTAACTATAGATCACGGAGGGTCGTGGGTTCTTATCCCATCTGGGACTCGGATTTTTCCGAGTTCCCAGTGGCTTCATTTGTGACACCTTGTATTTGATATATGTTAAATTGTTTTTAGCCGTTAAAAATCACGTGACACATTTCAGATGAAAGAGCGAGTAAAAAACTAAGCATGCAGAATTTAAGTTAACGTCGACTGGCTAAATGTTTCCTCGTAAAACAAAAATATGCCAAAGTCTGAAGAAGAGGCTTAGCTTCGACATCGTGGCAAACGTCCTTGTCAAATTAGTGTGGACAATGTGCGAGTCATGCGAGCCAACATGCGAGTCAACATGCGACTCACACAGTTATTGAAAGCTAACCGTTCGAAAATGGGTGCTTAGACGTAAATACTGTTTATCAGCGCTGTTTGAAATGGGTGGCTCCGAAGTTTATCAAGACCCTTGTCAAATGAGAAGACATGCAAACATGTTTCATACACCGTCTTGTCATCTATAGACAAATCCGCCCTTCATACATGAATGGCCTGATCGACATCAAATTTCTTACTGCGAGGACATGCAGACGCGGGAGGAACGTCGGCCTCCAGTGATACCTGAGACTAAGTACATTGCAGTTCTTTCTTATTGAGGTTGAAATCTTCTGGCTTTAATATTATTAATCAACTTGAGGAACTTTTCATTCTATCCAGATTGTTTGCCCAAACTTGTTTTAGGCTCATCTTCTCACAGAGTTTTGTGGGATGGTGTTGTTCCGTTTTTCTCTGGCATTGACTAATTCCTCTTCGAAGCCTTATGTGGTTCAGCACTTTATTGGTGAGGCGCTGTCTTGATTCTCGAATTCTTGATGTTTGTAACCAGCTCCTGAGTAGCTATATGCAAGTTTCAAGAAGATGGATATTGCCAAACCACCTTTCTTGCAAATATAGCCCCCTTAACCCCCCCTCCCCCCCCCCCTTCCTTACGTTATGCTGGGATAAATGCGTTATCTGTAACGCGATGATTTTAGGCATCGTTGTGATATAACAAGTCAGTTTGTGTTTCAACCCACTCACAAATGCTGCGTTCTACTCAGACAGGACTGTCAGTTGGTCATACCCTCAGCATAATTGCAATAGTCACTGTCACTTCCTATCTTGCCTTTGAGACATTTTCATCCTACTGTTGTGATTTTTGTGTTGGTATCTCTAAAGACTTGTTGTGCTTTCTCCTCTGTTGTTGACTTCACCTCCAATCACAAACTCCTTTGATACATTGGGTGGTATTCACAACTTGGGCCTGATATATGCTCTTAGCAAGTTATTCAAAATTGTAGCTAATCTCAGCTTCAACGTTGCTATATAAAAAACGGTTCTTATAAAAAAAAAAGAATGTAAGTGCATGCAAATATATCTGACCAATCCTCCAGTTACAGCACAATTTAAGATCGAGTAGAATCAGAGAACCCATCACTTTCTCCATCAAAGTTTAGAGCGGTTTTCAATTGAGTGTCGAAAGTAATTAGCGAATTGCTTTGGTTTGCATTAGTTCACTCGGTGATTTCTCGCGCTACTCAGTTTTCAACCAATCAGAAGTGAAACCAAAACCAATCGTGGCTCGCGCGTGCACATTTTCCCGCGCTTTGTGTCGGCTACGTGTTATTTCTTCCACTTTTGATTGGTTTACTGGATTGTCTCCGACCTTTTTGATTGGCCAAAGTAATTACTTTGGTTTGGGTTTTACGACGCTCATTTGAAAAACGCTCTATGATTGGCCAAACTAATTAGACACAATTCACTGATAGGAATCATCAACTGCCCCGTCTTTTTCCCTGAATGATACCGTACAGCGAAACATTTGAAAGATAATCCTAAAAATTTTCCATCGGCCTTGAAAAAGCAGCAAAAATGAATTTATGAGTGTGATATTAAAGGGAGACATGAATACATTAGATGGTCTTAAATCTACCAACTGCCATTTAACGGCATTAAAGCCACACGAATATATCTGACTCGTCCACAGTCGTCTCTCATGGTCTCATTGATTATCAATTAACGAGGGATGCGTGGGGGCGAGTGTGGGGGTGATGGGAAGGCGGAAAGGAGAGAGACGACTGGGAAATCCTGTTTTCAAGATGGCGGACGAATCAATGGCGGATTTTGTCCCAAGTGAGAATTTCGAAGATAGGCCTTTTCACCGTGCTTCTTTCTCTCGTTTTCTTCCTTCCCATCATGCCTTTGTGCGCCTTCCTTTTCCGCGTGAAGACGACTGGGGACGAGCCAGCGAATATATTGTTTTCCAATTCAGGCTTCGGTAGAGATGAATTGCAACAAATGCATTTGTGACAAAAATTGGACTACAAGATGATCTTGATTACTCTTTTTGCGAATAATGATGTCCTTCTAAATCCCATTGGTACATCAGCTTGTTGTGGTATTTAACCTCGCAAAATTGCAAATTAAATATTGCTATAGACCGAATGCATAAATGGCGACCAAAACAATTTTATTTTTGTTTATGTGCTAATTAGACTCACTAGCCTCGTTTTCATGGACAAAAGATAAAAGAAATGTTGCTTGAGAGCGAGGCTAGTGGGTCTAACTAGCACATCAAGAAAAGAATACATTTTGACTGCCGTCTATAGCCTTAGGTTTGATACTTGTTTCTTCTAAAAATCATTGTCAGTCAGTTGAAGTTTTGCTTTCTATATATTAGCTAGGTGTCATGTTTAGATCTGTAAAACTTGAAACTGAGTGCTGCTTAAGATGCAAGGCTTTCTTAAATACTTTAAGTCAATCATCTGTCAAATTGGACGAAAAAGCGGGGATTGCCCTAAAAAAAGTCCGAATTTTTTATTTTAAGCCTGCTTTTTTTACTCCAGTTTTTTTAACTTCTTTTCTCAATGGCTAAAATATCATCTTTCAGTTAGTGCCTTGATAAATCACAACTCCGCTACTTTCTTGTTAAGATGGCCTTGCAGTGGATGCCATTAAGCTGTGTAGTGAAGATGATAATGCAATGTATCATGTGGCGTAGTTATGTATGTGTGTCTTTTCCGGTGGTGTAAGATATGTATCTAACCGAACCACGTGTAAACAGATCAAATTGTTTTAACTAAAGGTGGACATAGAGCTGATTTCAACGTCTGTTCCCTTCTTTGCAGAGATATGAAATCACGTGGGCTTATTATTGCGCGACTACGTCGTCTGGTCATTGGTTACTTAGGAATGTCTCAGAGAAGGTGACGCAATTCAAGATGGATGTGCTGGCTGGCTATAACTACACTGTTTACGTTTATGCTGTCACATCTTATGGTCAGGGAGGATGGAAAAATGTCAAGATTTCAGTGCAGCCTCTTGACTTGAAAGTATCTTATGCCCATCTTTTCAAGACTGGAAAATATCGACCGATAGTGTTTGTTGACTGGCACGGGCCTTATGGTGTCACCGAGAACATGGTGAGTGGTTTCTAATGCATACTAATGGTTCCATCTCCAAATGAGAGTGTTTGCCCATGATGCTAGAGGGGCCGTGTTGATGAAGAGTAGCCTTGGTAGCTAGCACTTGGGTAAATGGAGTATGAGATTGTTTGGGTGTGTGCGAGAGAAAGCAAACCGAAGACAAAAGAAGAAACGCTCAAGTGTTTTGAGTGCGTTCGCTCAAAAAACACTGTTAATGTTTTTTTCAATCTCAGCGACTGGTATGCAGACTTGAGGGAAAAAATAAAGAAATGGACACAACATTGGAAGTGTGCCTCTCTTCTCAGAAAAACATTTGCTCTTTGTGGAAAAATCCTCTTTCCTTTTTTTTTTTGTACTAAAAGCACAGTGTTTTGGACGTTAAATGTAGTAAATAAACCCCTTCAGACAGCTGTTTTGTTGTAGCCACAGGTAAGGTCATCCACAGCCGTAAACCGAAGACGGGATCCAACATAGGGCAGGCATCTGGCATCCATGCAAATTGGAATCGGGCTTCCCGAGGATATGAATGTGGCATCCAGAAAATCGGGATCCAGCATCCAGAGGGTTGGGATCCGGAATCCGGCAGTGGCCTGGATTAACTTACATGGGGGCAATTGTTGGCTGATATTGTGTTCAGTAACGAATGAAGTGGCTTTCTCTGTTGTTAGGATTTTGAGGTATCTTGGCACTGTGTTCGTGGTGGTGATGCCTACTGTTGGTACAATATGCCCAGTTCAGGGTGGCCAAAGCGTGTGGTCAGTTCACACTTTTTAACTGTCAATTTGACTCGTTATGACACGGCATACGAGTTTAATATAGTTGTCATCACATCTCGAGGAAGAGGTAAACCCTACCAAGTGGTAACTTATATTCCACCATTGGATGGGATTCCTGGCAACTTTCACTGTAACATCTCAAATAGCAGCATGCAAACCTATCTTGCGTGTCACTGGTCAAAGCCTTTAGATGTCGATCAGGTTGGATTTCATGTAAGTACTGCTTGTGGATGTTGAGCCCTTTAAACAATAGCTCAATCTTTGCTGACGTGTTGAAATTCACCGAACAGATTTTAATAATAATACTAATAATAATAATAATAATAATAATAATCATCATCATCATCATCATCATCACTTTATTTAAGCCTCAAGGTTATTTAGCCGGGCACAAATGCTCTACTGATTACAAATCAGCTGAAATCAGAACAAATCAAATGAAATGTTGGTTTTTGATGAGAGGGGCAAACCAGAGTATCCGGGGAAAAATCTCTGGGAGCAGAGTAGAGAACCAACAAACTCAACCCACATATGGCATCGAATCCGGGAATCGATCCCGGGCCACATTGGTGGAAGACGAGTTCTCTCACCCACTGCGCAGTGTCTTCAAAGAACCCAGCTGGCAGCGCTGTCAAGATGTGCCGGCAGCCGGCAATTTTGCAGCCAACAACAAAACTTCACACTTGAGTTCATTGATAACAAATACGTACAAGCTGGTCTCTACTTGTTCAATCATTGCCATGAGCGCGATAATCGGCTGGGAATGATCATGTTTATATCAAACAACTAGAATAGTGTTGTTTAAAAAACCAGATGCAACAATTTTAAGGCAATATCTTTTAAATTGGCGGGGGGAGGCATGCCTTATATCCCCTCGTAAACATTGGCAACTGAAGAGGCCCTTGCTGCAATTATAATGGGACTGTGCTGCCTTCAGTGGCTTTATTTGAAGTCTAAGACCCAGTGTAAGACTCAAGACTGTTTTTACATGATTTACACATTCTCTTTTGTTATTTCAACCATTTACGTACAGCCGTTCAAATACGATCGTATTCTATGTCATCCATCCAACGACTGAGAGGTCACTTATTCAACTATAAACCCTCACAAATAGAGTTTTTTCAGGGGGGGCTGGGTGGGGTGACCTAGAGCTTCCCACACAACATCCTTATACCTCGAACGTCGGTTTTACCATAACATCCTTCTGGCCGTCTTCCCTCGGAATTTATATGGCTTGATAACTCTGTTCTCGATATTTTTTTTTTAATTTTAGGCTTGAGTAAGACCTTCATTCTCGATATTTATCCCTTCCATTTTAGGCTTGAGTAAGTCCAGGGCCGTAGCCAGTATGAGGCAAACCGAGGCACTTGCCTCAGTCATTTTTTCGTGATATTTTAAAATAAAGCGTGATTCCAGCGTTCTCTTTAAAATGTACTCATCATAAACACCTACGAAGAGAATTTAATCATGGACATTGCCTCAGTCGTATTTTTTTCTGGCTACGGCCCTGAAGTCTACATTAAAATACTTTTTACGCTCTCGCTATGTTCATCAAATACAATTCATATCTTCGCCCCACTGCATGTGTAATATCCTCATTCATATTGTATCTTTTTCTTCAGGGGTATTTTCTGATATACAGGTGTGTGGACTGCCTTTCAAGCGTCTTCCATTATGAATACATATATTCTTTCAATCAAACATGCGCGAACCTGTCGACCGTTGACAAAGGAGCGCGATACACAGTATCTATCCAAGTGAATACCTTATACGGAGACGGAAAGTTAGTCCGGTTATGGGTGCTGGTACCATCTCCCGTGAGACCTGTTCGTCACTTGACTGCTAGGGGGGATATTTCAAATGCGAACATTGTCCATCTGAGCTGGTCCCTTCCCCTCAGTGGTATTGTTCAGGTAAGAAGTTCTCGTCAAAGGGTTTCCTTAATCAAAGGAATGGTAACCGTGTTGGTATAGCAAGGCTATCTTCTGTCAGGATCTTATGGCTAGGAGCCTCCATATGCACTATATCCTTGAGTCAACCTTTG
This sequence comes from Montipora capricornis, assembly GCF_036669925.1. Taxonomy (NCBI): domain Eukaryota; kingdom Metazoa; phylum Cnidaria; class Anthozoa; order Scleractinia; family Acroporidae; genus Montipora; species Montipora capricornis. The sequence goes on along the minus strand of NC_090890.1, from coordinate 31,904,966 downwards.
CCCTTATCTTTCTGTTGTTGGAACTACCCCTTGAGCAGAAAACTTACATTTACATCAATTTGCACAGTTTGCATACATTGTTTTTATTTTTTTTGCCTTAAGTTTGTTTGATTATAACTTTATTCCAATTGGGCAACCTAAATGAACAGTGCGTACAGAGCCGAAAAACTTGTGGCGTTCTAAAATAAAAAGATACGCACAAGGTTGAGTTATAGGACTTGAATGGAAGTTGAAATGGTTTTGAAAAAGTATGCAAGCTTCGATTTGCTTCGCCTAGTTTTGCCGCGAGTTAAGAGAACCACTTTGTACACAAGCAATGAATGCACAAGCAATGCGAGGTTATTAGCAGTTTTCGTATATTGCCTCTACAAAATCCAAAACACCGTGCAACTAAATCAATGTCGCCTCCTTATACAGCGCGACGCTATTTTGGGTAAATTATAACATTTGCAGGAGGTTCACGGATTTTATCCTCTCTACCCCTCTTTCACCAGAAACATTTGTTTCCCCTCCTTTTTCATACGCTACGACATTTGACCACTGTGCTTTCCGAAGCATCATTCAATGCCATGAAAGTCACCTGGAGATGATCCAGAGACACATCTGAAGCACAATTGCATCGATCCTCCTTATACTAACATCGTGTGTCAACAGACGTTTGCTGTATTTGAGCCTGAATGTCTGAATTTGTAATTTTTCCAAGGTCATGTTTTGGGGCAAAAATACAATTTGATTTAAATCTTCTCAGACTTTCCGTCTGGGTCGCATTGACACAGTAATTTTATAAAGAATAGGGACCTTTGGATTCTAGGACGAGGACGAGAACGAGTACGAGGACTGAGTGCCGGTTTTTTAGGGAAAATACTTGGAAAATCTATAACCCGGGCGATTAATCGTATTCTTTGTTAGCAGCATAAGTTGCTCAGTCATGCTTATTGCTGGTAACTGAGCCTTTTCCTGATCGCAAAATGCGAAAACTACTACCGTGTTGGTGACTTGTTTTGACACGACGACATTTTTGCAAAACCTCGTACTAAAATTAAGACGGTATCACGTTTTTCCCGCCAAGATGACGCTGGTTTTGCGCGCGTTCACTGTTGTTCGATGAGAAAATGTTGTACTCGTAGTCGTTCTCGTCCGAGAATCTAAAGCTCTCTAATATAACGACGGAGGACTCCAAAGGTGGTGGTCGGTCGTAATAACATCTTCAGTTCCCACGGCCTGCTCCCGTCTGACGTTGTAGCTCAGTCGGTATACCAGCGGTGATCTAACCCGCGAAGGTCGTGCCTCAGTATAAACAAATTATTCTATGCCCCACGAGAATTACACCCACATCTCGTACATTAATTAACCACTTTTAGACAAACGAAGCTGCCAAAATAACTCATCACGGTGTTGTGCGCGTTGGCATATCTGACGATATACAAAAATTTGGGCCGGTTTTATCAACGGAGTTGATAATGTAAATTGGCCACCGTACAGAGATTCTAAAAGCTGACGTTTCGAGCGTTAGCCCTTCGTCAGAGCGAATCGAGGGATTATGGGTTACGTGTAGTTTTTATAGTAGAGTAGGAGCTACGCTATTGGTGGTAACATGGCAACGTGAAAAATAGGAATATATTAGTTAAATGAAAAGCGTTCGTTAATACCGTGAGGATTAAGGGTGCCGATTTGAAAGATGAATTTTTGTTCCAGATTCTTGCGGCTTTCCGTCGTACCTGGATGTAGGGAAAGGCCGCAGATAGCCATGTGTTTTTTGGAGTGGTTAGGCAGATTAAAATGGCGAGCGACTGGCTTAGATGCATCCTTGTCATTCTTCTCAACATCGCGAAGGTGTTCGCGGAATCGGTCACCTAGTCGTCTACCTGTCTCACCAATGTATAATTTATTGCATAACGTACAGGTTATGTAATAAATGAGATTTGTGGAGGTACATGTGAAACGATCGTTTGTCTTAACAGTTAGGTTAGGTCCCGATATCTTGCTAGTGTTAACAATGAAAAGGCAAGTTTTGCATCGTGAGCGCGCGCATTTGAAAGTGCCGGGTTGCTCGTTAGTTTTGAGCGCGCTTCTAACTAAAAAGTTACCTACGTTTTTGTCGCGTTTGAATGAAATAAGTGGAGGTTGTGAAAAGATTCTACCAGTCTCGGGATCATTCTGGAGTAATTTAAAATTACTAAGAATGATGCTTTTGACTGCGTGATTATGAGGATGGAAAGTGAGGGTGAATGGAATTCTGTCATTCTTATCTTTTTGTGACGTTTGTAGTGATGACTGTCGATCAAATTGCTGGGCGCGATGATGGCTCGCTTTGACCACAGAGACAGGATAGCCACGTTTTTCGAAGAACTGGCACATCTCCTCTGATTTGCTGGAAAAATCGGAGTCATCACTACATAGACGTCGAAGTCTAAGAAATTGAGAATAAGGGATGGAGTTCTTGACATGTGATGGATGTGACGATGAATACAACAAATAACTGTGTGAATCAGTAGGTTTGTAGTGCACACTAGTACATAGCACGTTGCCTCTAATAGAAACTTTTATATCTAGGAAAACCAATGAAGTTTCCGAAATTTCCCAGGTATATTTAAGAGCCGGATGAAAAGAGTTGACGGAGGTTATAAATTGATCGAGTTCTTCTCTGCTGGATGAAATAGCGCCGATGCAGTCGTCGATGTAGCGGCCGTAGAGTTCAGGTTTGGGGCCGTTGTACTGATTAAAAAATTGATGTTCAACATATCCTACAAAAAGATTGGCATAGCTAGGTCCCATTCTTGTGCCCATCGCTACACCATTAATTTGTTTGTAATAGTTGCCGGCGAATGAAAAACAGTTAAGCGTTAAAACTAGTTCGGCAAGGCGGAGGAGCGTTTCCGAGCTAGGTTCTTTGACAGTGCGTTGATCGAAAAAGTGTTTAAGTGTTTGAAGACCTTCGCTATTAGGAATGACTGTGTATAGAGATGTAATGTCCATGGTGAAAATAAGTTTGTCTTGGCCGGAGAAATTGAAATCGCGGAAAATTTGTAGTGCGTGTGTACTGTCTTTAATGTATGATGACAAAGATTTGACGATAGGCGTCATAATCCTGTCTCATCCATCCATCACATGTCAAGAACTCCATCCCTTATTCTCAATTTCTTAGACTTCGACGTCTATGTAGTGATGACTCCGATTTTTCCAGCAAATCAGAGGAGATGTGCCAGTTCTTCGAAAAACGTGGCTATCCTGTCTCTGTGGTCAAAGCGGGCCATCATCGCGCCCAGCAATTTGATCGACAGTCATCACTACAAACGTCACAAAAAGATAAGAATGACAGAATTCCATTCACCCTCACTTTCCATCCTCATAATCACGCAGTCAAAAGCATCATTCTTAGTAATTTTAAATTACTCCAGAATGATCCCGAGACTGGTAGAATCTTTTCACAACCTCCACTTATTTCATTCAAACGCGACAAAAACGTAGGTAACTTTTTAGTTAGAAGCGCGCTCAAAACTAACGAGCAACCCGGCACTTTCAAATGCGCGCGCTCACGATGAAAATGTCATTTATTGCATAACCTGTACGTTATGCAATAAATTATACATTGGTGAGACAGGTAGACGACTAGGTGACCGATTCCGCGAACACCTTCGCGATGTTGAGAAGAATGACAAGGATGCATCTAAGCCAGTCGCTCGCCATTTTAATCTGCCTAACCACTCCAAAAAACACATGGCTATCTGCGGCCTTTCCCTACATCTAGGTACGACGGAAAGCCGCAAGAATCTGGAACAAAAATTCATCTTTCAAATCGGCACCCTTAATCCTCACGGTATCAACGAACGCTTTTCATTTAACTAATATATTCCTATTTTTCACGTTGCCATGTTACCACCAATAGCGTAGCTCCTACTCTACTATAAAAACTACACGTAACCCATAATCCCTCGATTCGCTCTGACGAAGGGCTAACGCTCGAAACATCAGCTTTTAGAATCTCTGTACGGTGGCCAATTTACATTATCAACTCCGTTGATAAAACCCAAATTTTTGTATACTACTTCCCCACCGACGCAGCACCACAGTTTCTTTAGAAACTACCCCTTCACATCTGACGATAGTTTAATTTATGCTGTTCGCAAGTTCAATACGTTAATACAACGCCTAAAATTCTTTTAACAAGGCAATTTAAGAACTTTAATCCCGATGCCTTCATTGAACATATGAAGAATACAACTTTCTACTGGGCAACAACGTTAACAGAACCTAATGAGATGTGGGATTTGTTTAAGTCTCTTTTTTCTTGAAGTTGCAGTTAGGTATAGAAAAGTATGTAGTAAATGCTCGCCCTGGATAGACTAGGCGGCTTATGCGGAAAATGAGGCAAAGAGATTACCTGAAAAAGACTGCTGTTGAAACTAATAACGAACTAGACTGGTTAAATTACACAAGTGCTAGAAATAAAGTTAATATCGCAGTAAAAGCAGGAAAATCTAATTATTTCAAGAAGGGTATTAATGAAAGTTGTGGTAATGTAAGTAAAGAGAGAAATTGATTTTATCAAACGAGTTGATAAAGGTCGAATAACCACCGTGAAAGATTTGGAAAGCTGACGTTTCGAGCGTTAGCCCTTCGTCGGAGCGAATGGGCTAACGCTCGAATCGTCAGCTTTCCAAATCTTTCACGGTGGTTATTCGACCTTTATCAACTCGTTTGATAAAATCAATTTCTGTTTCAATCTCCCACCGACGCAGTACCACAGTTTAATTTAGAAACTAAAATTTTGTTATAAGTAAAGAGAGAGTTGGAAACTTATGAACAGTACATTAGGCCGTAAAACTAAAACAACATTGATTAACGAGCTTTCCTGCGGTGGTCAGACATATACTGATAAAAAAGAGATAGCAGATCAAATGAATCTACATTTTTGCACTCTGGGTGAAAAATTGGCTAAGAACATTCCAGTTACAGGTACTCCCCCGGAACAGTACATAAGCAAGAAGGCATCCACACTGTTTATGTTTACTCCTGTGACAGGTGAACAAGTATACCATGTTATATCGAAACTAAGAACATCCAAAAGTTGTGGGCTTCACAAAATCTCGAGCAATCTTCTTAAGCTTGCCGCCCCATACATTTCAGAAACTATACGTGATACTATCAACCAAAGTCTTGATACGGGAATATTTCCTGACGACTGGAAAAAGGCCAAAGGTTCTCCTGTGTATAAAGCGGATGCTAGAAACGCGCCTAACAACTATAGACCAATATCAATATTGCCGGCCATCTCCAAGGTCATTGAGACAATAGTGCATTCTCAATTCCTTGAATTCTTCAGTGAAAACAACTTGCTCTCTAAATTTCAATCAGGATTTCGAGGTATGCAACCTGCACGGCACTGCTGTTTGCGACGGATTTATGGCTTAGAAACACCGACGAAGGCATATTAACTGGTAATGTTTTCATTGGTCTCAAAAAGGCCTGTGATACTGTGGATCACGCGACACTTTTGCGAAAGTTGAATTACTACGGTATCAAGAGGAAATCCCTAAAGTGGCACGGTTTGAGTCATACCTCGCAAACAGGCGTCAACAGTGTTATGTTAACGCGTTTTGTCTAACGAGGAATATATAACTTGTGGTGTCCCGCAGGGATCGATATGGGGTCCGTTATCGTTTTTAATATACATTAATGACTTTTCCAATTGCCTACATTTTTCTATTCCCCTAAATAACTGTACCCGGTGTGAATACTAGCAGTGACATTGAACCAAAAATAAAGTGTGACCTAGAAGCCATAGAGAAATGGCTAGCAACTAATAGGCTTAGCTGCAACACTTCAAAAACAAGTTATATGACAGTTGAATCTAGACGAAGCATCATTGCATCCAAAAACATGGCCCTTAGCATATATGGTAAACGCATAGAAAAGAAAACTACCACAAAATTACTCGGTGTACATATTGATGAGTCTCTGTCATGGGATAATCGGATATCTCACATCCTAACAAAAGTTCAAAATGGTTTGCGTATGCTCTGTAAAATTAGATCTCTTTACAACTGACCGAGGAACATTGAATGCTGTTTACCGATCACTTGTGCAGCCGTATTTGGACTACTGTAACCTTGTGTGGGGTTAATTTCTCAAAACCGCGTGCAGACCAACTACAGAAACTCCAAAATAGAGCATAATTATTAAATTGGGTACTTTATTTAAAGTATATAGTTATTATAATATATTATATTAGTATCATCCAACCAGTGGACTAATGCAAATCCTGCATTGTGAAAAGCGTGGCGCTTTCTTTCGTTTTATTCCCAAATAAATATCTCTTCAACTTGCATTTGCTAACTTTATTATTGACTTTTATGTCCAACTAGTTGGGTGATACTAAAACAATTAGACCCTTCGCCATCAAGGGCCACGGGTCTAATTGTTAGATATTTTTAACAGTTGTAATTATAAGTTTTTAGCTCTTGTATTTAGTTACTATCTGCTTGAGTGTATCTCAGCCGTATTTCTTAGATTATATTAGATAGGAACACGGCTAATTTTAAAACCAATCCTATGTTGAAATTATTATCGTGTATAAATAAAGCTCATTCATTCATTCATTCATTACATCTCCTAAGTAAACAAAACACCTTTGTTATCTTTACTGTTCTCTTTGTCAGTATTATGTGGTGGTCACAACGTGTTCCTCTTGTAACACTACCACAATGAAGTATTTTGTCCAGGCCATTCTCTTGAGGCTCCTTTGTGGCAATACCTACACATTTTCTGTCAGAGCAGTCGTTGACGGCGTTTACGGTCCAGAGAGTAAGGTTACCTTTCAGCTGCCCTCAAATGTTGGTCCAGTTACTAATCTCGCCATCAAGTTCTTTTCTTCCGAGGAAAGCCAAGAGTTTGATGATGCTGAGGAAAAACTGCGGTTAACGTGGAGTAAGCCTCAAGATGTGAACAGTTTTGAGATTTCGGTTAGTACTTTGCAAACATATTTTGTTTTTAGTGTCCTGACTAAGAGATTTGCCCGGAAATGCAGGCAATCCCAAAAATAAGAAAATAATAAATCAGCGCAAAAAAAATTTCTCCTTGAAAGATGGAGAAATGGTGGCTCCACAAATATAACAGAAAAAAAAAACCGAATCTTACAAAAATAACAAATCAGGGCAGCGATTTGTGAAGGACCATTGTGTTTCGTCGCTTTGCCGAATTCCTTGCCAAAACTCACCTTTGTTGTTTTTCTGTCAGCTTACCTGTCCAATGCTCACCAGCAGTTGATAAAATGTTGTTTCTCTTTATTATATATATAAATATATATATATATATATATATATATATATTTATATATATATATAATTTGCACAAACGAGAATCGTCTTCCAACAGATAGAAACTTTATTGAGACCCGGCATATATATATGCTGCCGGTAAAATCCGTTTTCAGGTTGAATCCGTATTTACCTAAGTTAAATTGGTGATCCTCACTTTACCTAGGTTGATCTAGGTTGAATACGCACTCAGATGAATTGAAAGAACTTTTTTTGGAGCCTAAATTAAGCCTAGTGAAAGATTAGGGTCAGGTTAGGATTAGTTTTGGTTATTATACATGGATATCAATTGACTTATTATACAAAAGTATATAATGAAAAGAACTGTGTATATGCGGCCAGAGTATGGGCTACCTGCAGCCTTTTGTTGTTATCAATGTGCCAAACCAAACCCCAGTTATTCAAAGGGTGGATAGCAGCTGGATAAATCACTCAGTCCAGTGGACAACTCAATTGGCTTTGATAGTGCTTCTCCGGTGGATAGCTCTATCCAACTTTTGAACAACTAGGGCTAGTGCCTTATTGGCTGTCGAAAGAAAAGATTCTTTTGTTTCTGTGGTTGGACATTTTTAATAAAAAGGAGTGTCTGTAACAGATATCTCCCCTATGCACTTTGCAATACTAATTAGACTGTAGGAAACAGACAACTTTTTTAAAAGACATGTTTCGGCATGCTTATGCCATCATCAGTTTAATAAGTTCCTAAGTGTGAACAGTTATAAAGTATACGGGTAGATGAAAAAATTATTACAACATGACCTAATACAAAAGCGGGTACTATTTACAGCGTGACACCAAACATCAAGGTGTAAACTAAAACGTGAGAAAAGTGTTGTAATGCTGCAATTGTTTGTTAAGTTCCGGTTTGATCTATTTATATAAAAAGCTTCTTTGAGTTTTAAATCAATTGAGTTGCTGGCAGAATCCAGAATAGTAAAGCACGAAGGGGAGGATTTGTTCTTACACAAAGGAGATGTGTTGAAATGCTTAAAAATATGCGAGTTTTTATCGCTTTCCGTGTGTTCCTTTATCCTGGTAGAAAAGTGGCGACTAGTTTCGCCAATATAACGGGAATTACAACCCGCACAAGAAAATTGGTAAACTACCATGGATTTTAAAGCAACAGGAGTACGATCTTTAACACTAAACATGTTTAATTAGACTCATTACTAATTAGACTCTTATGATCTTAAACACTATTGAGTTTGGGTATGTTGCTTGTCCTTATGCTTGCATCCCCAGAAAGAACTTTACTTTTTTGGTTCTTTAGTACTACATGATTATAGTAAGGCGTGGAGATAGTGGCCGACTCATTTTTTATACGTACGCAAGTGGACTTGAAACTCATTGGACATTCAGATGGAAAGACAATGAAAACCTGGTGGCAGGTGAAAACTATTCCTTTGAAGTTCGCTGTTCTGCGGGATATCGATCATGCTTTGGAAAAAGCAATACAATCTCAGCTTTCTTTCCAGGTATGTTGCCTTTCTTAGTCTGACTTCAACGCCCATCTCTAGTATATTCTGAGTGCTGTTTACTTTTGTTAGAAGATCACCATCACCACTACACTAAGGCACATTTCAATAGATCCTGGGGGAATGTTTGATTAACTTGAATCCCTTTGTGGGTGACCCGAAGCGAGTGGGTTTGCTTTCAGTGTTTTGCTGTAGTTGTATTACTTGAGTCTGAAACGCATCTCACTTAATTCTTCCAGTACGTATTGCTGATAAACTTTCTTAAGAATGGAATAAACGTGCACTGTATGTAACAGTTTGAATGTGAACCCGACGGCTGGTCAAAATGAGACAGCGGACAAGGATTGGATATCAAACGAAGAAATAAACAGTGAAACCAAGGAGGATAAAATAAACATCGATTTAAAATCTGCTTTTCTTGTCACTTTCCCGCTATGTGGGAATTACAAAAACTGTGACAAAGAACATGGAAAGTGTGTTAGGTTCTCTTTTCTACGACGAGTGCCGTAGCTCAAGTTTCACAGTTAGTGCACGCTTATATTTAGCACCACTCACCAGGCCTCTGACACTTGCTGGCATAATTTTCAGCGGCGAATATAAGAATTCGGTGTTATATTCACCGCACTATCCCTTGAATATAACATTTTGGAGGCGCGGCTTCTAAGCTAAGCAAGCACTTTTCGTGCCTTTTTATCGTGTTTGCACTTTCTTGATATTCGCGCTGAAAATTATACTAAAACAATTATTCGCGCACCGGTGGCTCAGTTGGTTGAGCACCGGGCTGTCACGCGGGAGGTCGTGAGTTCAACACGGCTCCGGCGGGACCAACACTCAGGGTCTTTAAATAACTCAGGAGAAAGTGCTGCCTTTGTAACTACATCTGCAAATGGTTATACTTTCAAGTCTTCTCGGAAAAGGACGATAAGCCGGAGGTCCCGTCTCACAACTCTTCAATGTCTATGATCCTGTGGGACGTAAAAGAACCCACAAACTTGTCGCTAAGAGTAGGGCACATTAGTTCCCGGTGTTGTGGTCTGTCTTTTGTTGGGTTGGGAGGGTAAAAAAGTGACCTGTGCTACATGTAACTTCCGTAGGCCGTGACTTGCGGTGACACTTTTCTTGTCCTTTTAGTGGGACAAGTTCGTAACTTGGTTGCCGTGTCGGACACCGAAAAGCCGACTCTGGTTCATATCTTGTGGAACTCTCCGATAACCAGAGTTTCTGTTCAGGTAAGGAAACTGGTCCTTCGTCGACGCATTATTTGACGACTTTACTAAATATCAATTAAGGCTATACTACTCGCATCAATGGTCTCTCCCTGTTTAATGCTTGCGTTCGATCCTGGGCATAAATGCTTGAGAGGACTGGCGGAGGATGTAGAGTTAGACGGAAGTGATAGAAGAACATTTTAAATTTGGTATTAAAACAGCTCATAGTTTTCGCTTTTTTTACCTCTTCCAAACTTCCATAATTAAGGGGGGAGGGGGTAGGCAACGGTAAACTGAGCTCTGCTTCAAATCTCATATACACGTAGATTAGATAGCGCTTATCCTCTGTATTGCACATTGAAAAAAGGCATCGAATCAGAACAGATTTAAGAATTCCAATGGCGGGTGGCATACCACTTGGCTATTGGAACCAGAGAATGCCAAGAACAACGTCAGGTACTTTAATGATCACAACGGGACTTAAATTGATATAACCGGATTTCATTTCAACACTCTAACCATTCACGCTGGCTTTTTCAGTGGATTCCATTTTCTACCTTTGGAGTAAACGAAGCCATAACTCGATGTTTGTGTGGCTTAGATGACCTTGGTGACATTAATAGGGCGTTTAAGCTCATGACGTTTTTGAGACGCGAGCGGCAACCAGAAGTGAACATTTTGCATACGATGATCGTAGTAGCCTGCAAATAGCCTGCGGGAGTCAGGGTGGCTTTGTGGTTATCTATCGAGCCTCCCACCACTGCTAGCCGGGGTTCAACTCTGGCACCGGCTTGCATGTGGGCTGTTTCAGTCGATCTCAACCTGACTCGAGGGTTTTTCTCCGCGTTCTCCGGTTTTCCTCCCTCATCAAAATCGACTCAAAGCTAATTAACATCTAGCTGTGGTGCTGTGCTCCGACATCAACATGGACTGTATAGCGGCAGCCAGAGGCGCCCTTATATGCTTTCAGCCCAATATCGTGAGCTGCGCCCTTTGTACTTCAGTCCTCAAGACTGCAAGTAAAGGGTGATTAGCACTGCCAGGTATTATTATTATATTATAATACAGCCGCCTTTCATCGTTAAACGGCCGCTTGGGCCGATCAGCGCGATCTCGCTGATCGGCCCAAGCGGCGATTAGCGATGAGAGGCGGTTGCATTCGCAGGCTATGATTGTAGCATCTAATTATCTCTAATGGAGAGAAGACACTTATCAATATAAATGTGGTTGCGTGAAGACAATTGCAAGTTAATAGGGAAACAGCTTACTTCCGGTTGCCGTCCGCGTCTCAAAAACGCGCGTGCTTAAGCTCCCTATTTATTATTATTATTATTATTATTATTATTATTATTATTATTATTGTTACAGAGTCCAAATTAATTTTGAATTGAAAAACAGGCTTTTTTTTATATTTCAACCGCTTCTTTCGTCACCATCTTCAGTTATAGACCAAAAATTAATGCCTCCAGTTCTCTAAAACAGTACTTGGTAAAAATTTCCTGTAACATCATTGTTTTGGCGTCATGGATACAATAAAAATTATTAGTATTCAGAGTAATGTAAAATAGCGTGACACTGCTCCTTTAAATCCTTGCAAAACAATAAACTGTTCTCCATTATGGCGGCCCTAAAATTGATATCAGGAACGGGAAGAGCATCTTTGTTTTAATAAACGTACGAAGATTTATTTAAGTTGAAACTTGACAAATTTGCAAACCGTTGTACTGTGCGCCATATCCCCAGTCATACTCCTGAGTGTTCAAATTACGTTTTCTCAGCTGATTTAACACCTGATATGCTGAAACTTTGCAGGGTTACTAAAGTAAAGGTGTTCTTTTTAGTGCTGGTATAGGTTTTTAGTTTTAACGTATTTAAATTTGCAGCGGCCATTTTGGAGAATGGGTTGCTGATTGATTGAGTTATAAAAAACTGACCTCTTTTACGCCTTTCTGCTTTTCAGTATTATAAGGTGGCCATAACATGTTCCTCCTGTGGTGTAGAGATCAGCACGGTGACTTTTCACCCATACCATGACCATACACTTCCTTGCGGCTACAGCTACACTATCGCTGTGCAGGCGGTCATCAATGGCATCTTTAGTAAGGAAACTAAAACAATTCTTACAGTGGAGGACCCCAAAATTGGCGCGGTCACAAGCCTGGCAGTCCAATATGTTTCTGGAAAAAATGAAGGCAGTGAGGGAGGCTTTCATTTGACTTGGAGTAAACCTGTCAGTGTGAAAAGTAATGAAATCGAGGTTTGTAGCGCAATCAATAATAATAATAATAATAATAATAAGAGAGAAAGTACAACATCAAGAAAAGAGGATTAGCTGTTAGGGTTAACCCTAACCCTAACAGCTAAAACAGAAAATTCTACCAAAGTGAAACGCCGGGTACTCTGGTTGAACAGCTCCAACAAAACAAGTTGGTTCGCGTCAGAAGAAATGCAGTTCTTCAGGTACCTTGAGGGCAACAAAGAAGATGCAATTCCCCCCCCCCCCTACCCCGTCCACATGGAGGGGAAGCAAGAAGTTTCTGGAACGACATCTGGGGAAAAATCGTGAGACAGCAATACGGGGGCAGAATGATTACGGGAAGTGGTAAGCGCTCTGCCTGGTTTTATAAAAGCAAGCCCCAATCTCAATCACTGTTGAAGATGTGATCGATCAGGTAAAAGGGCTACCAAACTGGAAAGCACCTGGCCCAGATGGTATTCAGGGTTTTTGGATCAAAAATTTAGTTCCTTACACGAGAGGTTGGCAGAAGAACCTAATGCTTGTGTGCGCCAACTTCCAATCCGATTTATTTAAAATTGCAATTTTGTCCGTTTGCTCCCACAAAGGATTGGAACTACACAGGATTTATCAAACCACTGTGTTGGTAGACATTTCTTAAGGTTTGCCTTAACTCAATTATTTTTTTCCTTTTAAAGGGGCAGTGTCACGCTATTTTAGTCAAACTTCAAAATACTAAAAGCTGTCTTTTCCAAATGGTCTGGATAGCACAAGTGTTACTAATATTTTAAAAAATACAACCACACTTTTGAATTTTCGGAACATGTTTCGAAAATTCAAAAGTGTGGTTGTATTTTTTAAAATATTACTAAAAGATGTCTTTGCATCAATCAAGACCAAAAAATGATGCTGTAGTTTTGTTGCCAATAACCATTGAAGTGCGCTGAAGCTACTAGCCAAGGATGTAGAGGATGGAAATGGATTGAAACTTGAAACAACTGGCAAGTTTTTCAAGTTTGGAGACGGTATCTTCAGAAAGTTGTCAAAAATTAAATACAAACAGCTCTTATATCTGCTCTGTGGGTTGCCAGGAATGTTGTCCGTGTGAACTACAGCTCTAATTTAGATTTTAGCAAATTTAGCGTGACCGTGAGTGTCCCTTTAACCCTTTCAGCCCCGATAGTGCCAAATGGCACTTATAGATTTTACTCTGTCTAACGCCAGACGATTTTACTCGTCAATGGGGAACCCCTCGGGGCTTAAAGGGTTAAGATAGATATCACAACCTATAAGAAGTGAAATGCCCAGTGGCAAAATGTGTTTGCTAAAAGTTGAGAAATTTATCTTAAAGTGAAAATACTTCAGTTAATTTTGGTACACTTAAATTCAAATCCTTTTTTGTTCCTTAGTTTTATGAGATTGTAGTACTTGGTCCAAATGGTGACCAACCCGTCCCTACAGCTCACACGAACAAAACTCGGTGGACGATAAGGTGGAAAGACAGCTTTTCCATGAAGTCAGGACAAAATTACACTTTTCAAGTTCGCTGTGCAACAGAATCATGCTACGGACCAATCAGCACAGTTTCGGGTATGTCCAAGTTAGTTTCTTCATATTATATTTATGCTGATGAGGACCTACGTTATGAGAAACATTTTCATATTTTTGCAGTTTTTGTACCAAAAGCTAATAGGCACATGACATGCATCATACATTTCATTGGCGTCTTCATCACCAATCTTTTTTTCCGGCGTTATGTGGTGTCCTCAGAATTATTAACGACAAACCGAGCGGTTGAAGCTCATTTATTGAGGAAACCAAAATCACTTGGCGTTGTTTCTGTGGATATGTTCTTTATGTAATACTTTGCGATGGACTCGGTAAAAAATGCAAACAATTACAGTGGCAGACCAGACGTTTTCTCGCAAAGACCCGATCTCGGCAACCATCTCGGTTTCGAAGTCAACCGTCGATGTGCGAAACAAGTGCTTTTGTGTTTGCATTTGCGTTCACACTTCCTAGTACCCTGCAGGTTTAAACCCTTTCCGTCTTCCTAGAAAAAGAGGATAGAGTAAGGCCGTGACACTGCTCTCTGCGCGGATCGAGATTCCTTGTTGGGCTTACGTTAAAAATTCAAGTGTTTCTTGTAACCGCCAAAAAAAAATTAAAATGAAACAAGAAGTACGGATTTTCAGAAAAAAACACAATTATAACTAAAATTTGTTTCCTTTGAACTCGAGATAGTTCTTGCTTTTCAAGCGCCTTTTTTTTTTGTACACAAAGGTTCATAGGTTTCTGTTTTCGATGTACGTAGGAAAATACTCATGGGAATTCAGACTTCAAAGCTGCCACTCTGTTTAACCATACGCAAAATATGACTAGTCGAAACTGGACTAAATCCATTTCCTTGGATGAGACATCAATCTAAGAATCTCGAGGTGGTGAGCGGAGTCACCTTAGTTTCCTCTTCCGATTTTTCTAGGAAGATTGAAAATAACTTTACTCCCAGGGTAACGTGCTAATCTTCCTATAACCAACACCCTTAAACACGAAGATGCATTATAAAAGGCGTGGTGCCTTAGGCATGATGCAAATGATATATCAATCTACCGAGGACGCAACCGAGATCTGTGATAATTTGTGCAACAAAAATGCCCCTTATAACAATGTGTCCGTAATATGTCATAAAATGTTATCTGACGTTTTCAATCCCCAGTCCCTTTTTCTCGTGCTAGAAATATTTTTAGGGCTTCCGTCTCTGTGTTGCTGTTTGTTTATCACCAGTTTGGATAATTAATCAGTCGTGCTTGAATGAATTCGAACAAAAGCAAAGCATGAAGCCATCCCTTTAATTTTATAGTGCGGCTTCGTTTTTAAATTGAGTGTGAGTCTTTCTCTTTGTGGATTGGGGAAAACTGAAGTACCCTCTGCAAAACATCTCTGAGCCCAATTCGAGAACAAATGGATGACGCCGATTCTGGGACTCTATCCTGGAACATATTGGTGGAAGACCAACGCTTTGAACACTTCGTCACCCACGCTACTCACCTTGTACCCCTGGGAGATCGGACTGTATTTTTACCCAACAGTGTGGTTGCATTGTTATGTACCAACTGTCAAAGTTCATGATTTTTCATCTTTTCTGATTGGGCGAGAGGGAATCACGTGAACTTGCTTTTAAGGAGCAAGGGTGGCACAGTCAGTTAGTGCGCGGCCTTGGTGCATGAGGTCCCGAGTTCAATCCCCGGACCTGACATCCTTGTTTCGACTTCTTTCCTTTCAGTGAAGGTTAAGTCGCTTTAAATACCCTTAAAACGGAGCACTTATGGAAAGAGGGGGGTAAAATGAGCGCACCGTCGGCTTCCTGGGAGAATACCCTCTAGAGGGTAAAGGAACTGCCAACGTTAAATAAGGTGTACCTTTACCTTTGAACGTGAACAGTAGACATTCACTCAACAAAACGGTACTATGATTAGTTGATTGTCGGTCACATGCCTCTGACAATAATTATGTTTTGCTATATATCTCGGGAGAGCAGTTGGCTTTGCGTTTGTGAGAGTCCTGATGTTTCCTCGTCTTCGCCTTGAAAAATATGGGGACTCTTGGTAAAACATAACAAAGTGCCTACCTCGGGATCATACATATCGTATAGAAAAACAAATGAATAATTTTGTTAAATATAAACCTGTGAAAGTCTCTTTTCTCAAGGGTTTTCTTGAAATCCATTTAAAGATAAAAGAATAATAAATAATAATTAACTTAATATCATTATACTTAACTATTAGAGGGTAATGTGAAGTGCTAGTTTTCTACCCATATGAACCATGCAAGCGCTAGCCCTACACACGGAAATGGAACCACACAAGGACAGAGAAAACTCTGACCAGGGTGGGAATTGAACCCACAACCTTCGAGATAGATCACCGCCGCTCTACCGACTGAGCTACAAGGTCAGACGGGAGTAGGTCGTGGGAATTGAAGATGTCAATGTCACCGCAATTGTTGGTGGCGTTCCATATCGTAACAATCCTGTAATGGAGAGATCACTGACCTGCAGCTGAACGGAAATTGCATGTTCAGTTGTTGCACACTGCCTGAAATCCAGCCAGAAATGTGCCTACTATTCTTATTGCGCATACGTTCTGCGCATCTCGAGATACTCGCGTTTCCTATGGGTGGTGCTTCCTAATACAGGGATATTTTTGCGCGGTTTAAAACTATGCGGAGAAAGCAGAACTCAGCAAGTGCTCTTGGTATCCAAAAAAGAAAATTGGGAGTAATCATTCATTTTTCAGAGATAATTAGGAGCAAATTTGGAAGAAAACGCCATACATTGCTTTGTATTTTAATTATCTTTCAAAAATGCGTGGTTACCCCAAATTTTCTTTTTGGATTTCAATAATACTTGTTAAGATCTGCTTTTCCCGCATATTCGTAAACCGCGCAAAAATACCTTTGAATTAGTAGGCACCGTCCTCAAGGAACTTAAACGTTAAGTAACTTACGGCGCTCCCGTCAAACAAAGTTAGCATCCCAAGATAAAACATAACTGTTTCCACCGGGCCCATTCAACAATCGTTAAGTGTGTTTCATGACTGGTGTTTGTTTATCCATAGGAAAAGCTCCCAGCCCATCCAGTCGCGTGAGCGACCTGGGTCCTGTGGTGTGGGCTGTGCCAGTTGCACTGGTTTGCTTGATCCTCATTGCTGTCATTATTTTCTTCGTCAAAAAGTCACGTCGCCTGGAGCGTTCAATGCTTGCTATCATGACTAGTAGGACAGTTGACAATGAAAGTGTAGTATCTTTCCGTTCATCAGGTATTGTATTAGTTATTAATCACTAATTCCATTACTCAAAATGACAATCACATGATGCAATATTCTTAATCTGCGCCGCCATGAAGCATGCATGAATTCGATACGAGAAAACCGATAGAATAGCTTCGGTACAACAACAACAAAAGATCATTTTTTTTTGTCTTAGTGTTGATGTACAGTATGTAGATGAAATCAGCCGTTTAAAAAGGGTATCTTTGAGTGGTTGGTAACCGTAATGGCGCCGTTCATTCGAGGAATGTTAGGCAATTTCCGAGTTGGTGCTCAACCACTGAAATGAAAATGAATTTGATTTCTATAAAAATACAAAACTCATTTCCATTTCCATTTGAATGGGTGAGCACCAGGACTCTGGCTTTGAAATCGAGGCGAAAAGGAACTCGAAAATACAGAAACCGCGACTTGCATAAGACGCGAACTGCCCATCTTTCGTATCCTCGGCTTGTGTAAGCAAGACGCGAAATCGCTCGTATAAATGGAATCACGGCTTGTTTGTGGTCTATGAAAATCGTCAACTCGTGCTGCGTAAGCGTGCACCTCTGAAACTCGAGCGCTCTTTCAAGGGAGAAAGTTAACGAAGAGGCAAGGTTTAAATGTCTTCCACAGCTAAACAAATACCGTAAAATCTCGGGTATAAGCCCCCTCGCTTATAACCCTCTGGTTATAAGCCCATCTACTTGGAAAGAAAAAAATCCATCCGGTTATAACCCCCCCCCCCCACCCCCCCCCCCTTCTAGTTTTCCGTGTTTTCTCAGTTAAAATTAAGTACTCTTGCAGAACCCTGTACTACTTCAAACACAATATTTGGAAAGAATGCGGATCAATAATAACTGAGAGAATTAAGTGTAGGAAGCCTCGCCGCCGTGAACTAGACAGTGACACCGAGGATGAACTCTGAGCTTCCGGTTTGTTGCGTTCAGGTTAAGTTCACGTTGTTAAGTTTTGATTTTGATTGAAATGCATTCGATTTATAATGAGGCTTGAAAGTTTAATTAAAAATTAATAAATTAAAAATTTATTTTCATTAACACTGCTGTGGCTCATTTCGAAACGCTTTTTTTATTCCGCTTATACGTCCCCCCCCCCCCCCCCCCGATATACGCCCCTCCGACATAAGCCCACCCAAAACCCTTACGAAGTTGTATAAGCCCAGGGCTTTTAACCGGAATTTTACGGTAATTTAATTTGCTCGCATTTAACGAAACATGACTTAACTCTAATTGGTGTTATCCTGAGCGTATTGCATTCATCGCATAAATGGCAACAACATCAGAGGAGGAAGTCCATCCATTTATATCCAGCCTTCTTCGATTTGCGAGCGTGTTTTTCTCTCAGAAGGAATGTGCACGATGGACCTCCAAACTCCACTGTGAAGTCAACTTGTTTTGAGCAGCACCTCTTCGCTGCAACGAAGTTATTGCAAGAGACACTACAATTCATGTTAATCCTCGTAAAATAAATCCTCCTTTAGGTTCTCTTACCAGTGGAAATCCAACTCTTATGTGAACTGGTATCATATTGAAATCCCTTTAATCTCCATTGACATGCTTAGAATTAAACTAAAATAGAGGGTAATATTGGTTTCTTCTTGTGTGGCTCCTAAACGTGGCTTCGTGTAATTTTTCCTCAGGTGACGAGGTACCTGTACTTCTTCAGTAGCCTCTCCAACGATGCACCGCACATTAAAGCCTGATGGGTGGTTTTATTAAAAGATTCCTCATTCCTCTTGTTTACAGCTGGCATGACGTTTTAGTCGAACAATCAGTAGTAAGACGCTATTGGTTTGTAAGGAAATGAAACGCTAATATTTGCTGTCTCAGCAACATTCTGCTGTCACTTCAGGCTTCATTTTATGTTCCGATAGATTTAGTATTTCTTCAACTTTTCAATGCTAGTAGCTTGAAATTGGCGTTAGTTTTTATCGCCAGCACGTCTGCTTTTTCTAGTTGCATTTCATATTCTTTAGGTTTGGATAAGTTGTTTGGCCCCAGATTATCGCAGTTCCATTTCAATTACCAGGAAAACTCGAAACTCGACGGTTTCGCCTTCATATTGTTTACTAATCCCCAAAATTTTAACCCTGATCGTATGGCTAAGTTTTGAGAAAAAGCCCTTTAAAATGTTTAGTTTCCAGTCCCCCCTCCAGGAACTCAGTCACTATATTTAACATTTTCCCCTGTATTTATTTGTTTGGGTTAGTTAAGTTTTACATCAATTGCAGTGACTAACACTTCAGAAGAGACATCATTTTCCTTTAATTTTAACGATTTCACAATCTTGATTGATTTTTTCTCCGAAAAACTGTAGTAAGCCACCTCAAAAATGGGGAAATAAAAAAAATACTTCGTAATGAGAACTTTAAGTGTTGTAGCCTACAAATTGAACATTTCAGGTGCTATTCATTTTTTTAAGATACACGAGGGTGTTTCACAGATTTCATGATCAGTGGTTTATTCCCCAATTTTCCTTCTCTAAGTAGAGTCCTATGCTTGTATTTATGAGAGATTTAGCTAGCTTAGCCTAAAAATGAGAGTATGTTAGGGCACGTGCGAATAGCTGTTTTCGCTGGTTGTAGAAATATAGTATAGCTGACGACCATGATGACTAGACTTTAATTTATTTGCTGTGGGATTCTAGGTATTTAAAGGGCCCCAAGGCGCGAGTGCGGAGCACCATGTATGGCAATGTGACCAGTTCACGTGACCATATCGCGGGCAACCCAGGTACTGGGTTTCGATTGGATCGCAGGCTCAAGTCAGGTTAATTTACTGCAAGAATAACTCATGAGCTCCGCTTTTAGGCTTGGCTAAATCTATATATTACGCTAAATGGCTAATAAATGTCAGTGCATCAACAGAAACCAGAAAGATTCTTTTTCTGTATCTTGGAGCTACGAATACACCTTTTTCCAAAATGGCCGCCATTTAAATATTCTTTTGCTTTATTCAAATTCGCCCTTGATGCCTTGTACTTAAGCTTAAAATTCAAAAGAAGATATCGCCTTGAACGAGGCATTAAGGTCTAATTTGAATAAAAACAAAAGAATATCTAAATGGCGGCCATTTTGGAAAAAGGTGTTTGGCGATAACTGGAATTGGAGACTGTGTGTGTTTAAACAACTCACCACAAATTTAACATCTGTAAATATTTCTTGTAAAATTCTTTGGTTATTTTTTTCTTGGTTTTTCAGAAATGTACTGTAGTTGCTTTTGACCAAATAACAAGTTTCGATTTTCAGCCCGTTATGTTAAAACAAGGGTTGTTAGACTCGGCCTACAGTCACTACTCCTTCCTTATTAACACAAGAAAATTTTACCATTTTCTGATATAGCGATGTTCACTGTTTACAAACATTTCTTTGATATTCAAAAGTTTCAACCTTACAAGAAAAGAAGTCATTATGTTATGGCACTTTTCGCTTACTTTTCCTTGAAATGTTGAAGTTAAACACAAAGACGCACTATAAAAGGGTAAAGACTTGTTTCCATATCTCAAAGTGCCCTTGGACGTGAGGGGCGTACCATAGCTGAAACAACCCAAACCTTTACAAAAATACTAACCTTAGGCCTAAACAATATGCTTTAGATAATGTTTAGGCCTAAGGTTAGCATTTTTGTATGAGTTTGGGTTGTTTCAGGTTTGTTGTTCCAGGCCCCTCACGTCCAAGGGCATGTTGAGATATGGAAACAAGTCTTTACCCTATAAAAGGGGTCGCTTCACGCACTGCCTTTGTTCGCATTCATGCAAGCACGACTGATTAATCAACCAAGCAGCAGCACAGAGACGGAAGCTCTAAAGTATATTTCTAGCACGAGGAAAAGGTAATGGGGATTAAAAACGTCAGATAACATTTTGACATATTACGGACACATTGCTATACGGGGCATTTTCATTGCACAAATTATCACAGAGCTCAGTTGCGTCCATGGTTGATTGATAAATCATTTGCATTTGCCTAAGGCACCACGCCTTCGCCACGTCTTCGTGTTTGAGGAACCGAACACTTTGCATAATGGAGCGACTTTCACACGACCTTCAAGAGGTGTTCGCAATTTGTTTCACGAAATAATGTTTGGCAAGATTAAAACAAAGCTTCTCCTTATTCCCGCCAAAGTAACTCCTAATATGGGCATTGAACAGTTTGATTGCCCAATCACATTACTGCATTTCAAATGATGTCAAAGCGAAATGCCGATCGCTTTCCAGAAAGTTCCATGGAGAGGTGACGCTGTTTGCATCCGCGTTCGCTAAGCCAATGAAAATTCGCGCTAGTTTGTTTTTGTTCGATAGGCCAATTAAGTGTTTTGCATTTTTGTTTACGTTGTTTTCACGTTTATTTTTCAAGGTCCTATGAAGGTCGCTCTACCTTTTGGGACTTTCGGGTGCACTTTTGCACTTCCTTTCCAACAATAGCCTTTCTCGAAACAGCTGTATATGAAGACAATAATTTTCATAGTTGGGGGTCAGATTTTTATGGAATCGTGATCACGCCCTATTTTCATTCTTCCACACTTCAAGTGCAAACAAATCAAGAACTATTTCATGGTTCTTGATCGTCTTCTTTTGTTGCGTACAGAAATTGGGCGGCACACTATTTTGAACCGGAAAAAACGAGAACAAAAAGAAACGATACGAAAACAGAGAGACCTGGCATTATGATTAAGACAAACAGCAAGGCACGTTGAAAAAAGTTTATTGGTTTTGGACACAAGCTGATAAAGCTATTTTCTGTTCCCCATTGCATCATGGAATTTATTGATTTATCATCAGAGAGCAATAACTAACAACTACGTGACTTCATTTCAGCTAAATTGATCATTTGGGGTTCTCGACAGGACAGATGGGGTGTCACTCGTTCCTAACATCCAAACTGACAATTCCTTGCAAAAATTGCAAACTAAAAGCCTAAACATAAATGTAAATAGGAAGGATACCCTACAATTTAGTCAACGTGCTTTTTTGGCCTTGACACATGATAGCCGCCTTCACGACGTCTTCGTTCCCATTCCCTTGCTACCACGCAGCACGAAAAGTTTGCGACGACGGCCACGGGAACGCAGTTGTCTAAAAACAATCTTTCTATTGCAATGTCGCGATGCTTTCAAGTCGTTCGGCATTGACAGTGTAGTTCTACATTCCAGGAATAAAATTAGTATCAACGGCAAGGATGTTTGGAGAGAGTTTCACGACCAGGTGCTGGCGTCCACCGCATAACCTCAAGTCAAATTTGCTTATATCACGTCAGTATACTGTCAGTTTTGTGGCGTTCTCGGAGCCGTCGCCGTCTTCCTTGTTTAAGATCCCTAATATTTTGTGTTACCAACGGTCTGTTTTGAAATCGAAATGCGTATCAATCGCATATTTGTGACGTTTTACAACTTGTTTTCCACTATTATTCTTGTTATTATTGAAACACTCATCCATATCACGGGATTAATTACTATAAAGTCGATGGTGTGTGTCTTCCTCATCCTCGTCGTCACTCGATCCGCACTCGGATGGTGCTGGAGACGGAGGCTCGGAGCCCGGCCGAGGGTACGCAAAACTTGAATACTAAAAGGGAAAAAAAAGCAACTACCTTTAATTTTTCTTATTTCCTAACATGAATCTTTATTCCCCCTCTCAAACATATCTTGCCATGTTTCTTTAAAAGTCCACGTTTACTTCACCGTCAAATCAGAAAAATAGCAGTCTAGTGTTTCACGACCAAAGAGCTGTTCCTGCTATGACTACTTTAAAATGCAGATTCTTTAAACAGGAATGCAAAACTTTTGTACTGTCAACGAAGAAATACAACCATTCCTCTTACTAATTTAACCGAGGGGCAAACAAACCCCAGTTTTGCAGCAAACTTAACATAATCTGTGCTGTACTTAAGAAAATAACTGCTCAGAAAAAAGAGAAGTGCAATTTACAGTAAATTTGCTGTAAGCAAAGAGAGTTATCTTAGGTTACGTGCCCTTAAACTGTGACTGACAACAATCAATTCTTTTTTCCCTTTCATGAATAAGTTCAATTCGCGAAAAAATTGAAAGTGCAGGCCACTTACGTTAGCATTGAAAATACGTAGGATCTGGAGCTTCAGTACATGCTTCAAAGGCAAGTACAAAAGAATGAAGAGGTTTTCCGAAGGAGGAAGAAAATTATTTTCTACATTTTCGGGCCAAAGTCGTCTTCGATATATTCGCATTTGAAAGAACGATGGTTTAGCGATCCATATCGGATCGAACGAGTTTGAATTCTTAGCACAGCGTAACTTACTATACGAATCGATATTACTTGTAAATATATTACGATACTGAGCAATATACTCTATTCTCTATCGCTGCGCTCAGCCGAATAGAAAACATTTCCCATGTAAAACAATAGAGACGATAAGAGGGAGCCGACCAGCCAGTGAATGGTGTGAATCGAGGAGTGGCTTAATAAGCAAAAGGTGCGAATGCAAAGCATAGCATGCGATGATGCGAGTACCCATGGGAAATTCATATCTCGACTGCAGAAACAGTCGGTTTTCGAATTATCGCGCGCGAGCCTCACACGCCCGTGTGGGTGTCTCTCTCCAGTCTCACTCTTCGTTTTCACCCTCGCTCCAGACCTTTCGCTTGAAAAGACGCATTCGTCTAACGAAAAATTACGGCTGTTTTGCAGTCTAAATATAATCTGGCTAAAGCAACATTAGTAGAGCTCACCTCTTCATCGACAAGACTGGGCTTCTCATGTTTGTCTGGTTGGAGATAATGCAGGGCCAGCAGCCGAGCACGCGAATAATACTGAAAAAAGACACCTTTGCTGTCAATAGCATGGCAGCATTACCACATCACCCACCGGTCTTTGATACAATGGGCCCAGGAGCCCATGAGTAGGAGCCTCCATGTGTACTAAATCCTTGAGTCAACCGTTGCCCGTATCTTTCTATTTTTAGAACCAACCCTTCAGCAGGAGACTGACATTTACATTAATTTACATCAATTCGCACAATTTGCGTACATTGTTTCTGCTATTTTTCTCTTCGTTAGACAATGCATTTATTCTGATTGGCTATTTTAAACAGCGCGTGCAGTGCCGAACAACTCGTGGCGTTCTAAAAATAGAAATATACGGGCAAAGGTTGACTCATAGGGCTTGTATTGGGGAGGCAAGCTCCTACTGATGGGCTCCTGAATGGGCCTTATTCGCGCCGCGGCCATCTTAGCCATAAACAATAAATTTCGTACCCCGAGCCTCGAGTTGAAATGTTTGGAAACGAGTTTCGGTGCGCAAAGACAAGTTTTCAATCCCTCGGGACTCAACTCAACATGGCCGCCGCGTGATTAAGGACTATTGGTCGGAAACCCTTAAATAACAATGACCACAACCAGGTTTTCTGAGCCCGCGAGACTGAGCACCCCCAGCAAACCATTGTTTTAACGAAAACCGCTGCTCAGCAACCTTGGTTCTGGTCATTGCTGTCTAAGGTCTTCCCTATTGGTCAGTGTTCCAGACAGACATGATGCAATGAATGAGTTGCCGGTAATCGGATCCTGATTTATACGCTAAGGGTTCTGGGATCGCAAGGGGCAAACATTGCAACTCGCTTTAAGAAAATATATGGGGGAAACTTGTTTCGACGTCTACAAAACTATTTTGGATATAGATCAACGCTCTTTTCGACACAGTTTTATCAGTAATTGATTTGGACTATGTTGAAACGTGGCAAGTGTAAGTTCTTGTTTGAATAACCGTGAAA
Source organism: Montipora capricornis (assembly GCF_036669925.1). Lineage (NCBI taxonomy): Eukaryota > Metazoa > Cnidaria > Anthozoa > Scleractinia > Acroporidae > Montipora > Montipora capricornis. Next base: position 31,880,167 of record NC_090890.1, on the reverse strand, counting down.
TACGAGATAAAATTTGATGATAAACTTCCTTGCTTGCGTAAGGTTTATTGTGAAGTAGTCTCAAAATATTACAAAATTAGGTATGAATCTGAAGGAAATAACAGGCTTTTGGCCTATTAATCTCAGTAATTCAAATACCATTGGAAATATGCCTAGTGGCGATCATTGTGCTGTGTGAAGTTGTGACAACGGTCGAAGGTACCCAGAAAAGTAAAAGATTCTTCCTCACGTTGGAATATTAAGATTTTACTCTGTCAAATCAGGTGACCGACAGCCAGCAATTTGTTTTCTTGAAACAGAATTTGAGCGAAGTACCCACTGATTACAGCTCGGGCATTGTCGAAAAGGGCAGAGGAGTCAGAGCTATGACCTTCGTATTTCTAATTCGATCATGATACTCTGCCTCTTAGCTGTGCGAGCTTGGCCGATCAAAGAAGAATTTACATCAAGATTAAGTTCAAGTATCAGATGACTAGTCTGGTACACAAACAGTTCCTCGTTTTGGGACACCAAAATGGCCGCTGTTTCATTATATTATATTCATTATATTATATTCATGAGGTGACAGACACTGATATTTGGGTAAACCTCCCCACTCCCTGAAACTCTGCATGATGTTTGATCATAACATGGGAGGAAAGTCCTCGTAGATTCTACAAAGCGGGTTACACGAGCACCTCTGATCGCGTGCTTTTTTTGCATGATGAAGGTTGTGTTTGACCCACAGGCTGATCTTTGTAGCTTAGAAACTGTGACGCTACGAAGGCCCGAGCATTTAAGGTACTTCGTTCGAGAGATCTTGTGCATTGTGGCTGGACCATGCGAATAACTTTAAATAACTGAAAAACTATACATCCTATAACTCTGAAAGACTTCACCTTGAAGAGGATATTTCGAATAAGTGCAATGCCTAGACAACACTCCACCCCCCTAAATGATCAACCCGGCAGCCGATGAAGACTTGCACTGAATCACTTCAAATCGTACCTGCAGTCCCGTAATTTCGTCAAGTTCAAAGCAACCCAAAGATTAATCGTCTCAAAAGTAGGCTATTTCAGGTTCAGAAATGATAATCAGCCCTTTCAGAGTACGCAGTTATTACTACGGCTCTCGGGATTGGTTCAGAAAACAAAGGACACAAAGAACGATACAAAAGAAACAATAGACCCCAACTCTAAAACCAATAGAGCTGCGTCCTTAAGGGATCCAATGAAATTAGACCTTGTAAAGAGCTGCGTCCTATCTCCTTTCAGAGAGCACCATGTTCAAGTAAACTCAGTGGACTCTTGTCCGAAAGGCCAAGTTAACTGTACTCGGATTGCCCAACTGAGCAAAAACTGAAACAAAAGAACAGCGTAAATTTGTATGAAATGGAGTACGGACTGACTGACCCGGTGAAGACTCTTCCAGTCTAACAGCTCGCTGAGTCGCTCCGTTCTGTTCCTCTGAAGAATTCGTTGTCGTCTTGTAAGTCTACAGAAGCTGAACATGTACTAAAACAAATCAAAACAAGCTGGTTTAAGTTATGGTCATTGTTACCATCAGTTTACAGGTAATGCCATGATTTTGAATGCTAAATTGGAATAAATGAGCACAACAAAATTTCTTTTAAAGATCAAGAACTGATTACATGGGAGTGCAGTTTGTAGCTTTTGAAAAACTTACGAGGGCTCATTTATTCCAAATTGCACGAAACAAACTAAGTGATTACTTGAAAATTATATACATTAAAAAAGTTCGAAATAGCTTAATGGGTGCCGAAACAACGCACGCATATCACGAATCACGTATCCAAATTTTGCTCCATCCAAGGTTTGCAATTTATTGCCTATCTGTGAGTTTATTTGATCAATTACCAATGCTAATACTTGTTTTGTTACCTTTTTGTCAATTAGAATGGGGAAATTTTTCATGTAAATTTTTAAACCTATAAAATAGACAATAGAGAGGACGCGTCGTCTAGAGGACGATGAACTTTTTTCTCAACGAAATATTGTAGAGTAACAGCTAATTCCGAGTTACCGTGGGTCACGCGAAGCTTAAGTCACAAGGTTCACTCCATTTTAGGTGAAACGTGATGCTAATTCTTTCTACTGACTGAAGTTTCGACAACCTGACCGAACCTCAGAGTCAATTTACACGGAAGATATTACTTCATCAAGTCAGTTTTGATATGACTCCTAGGTTCAAACCATTTTCTAAACTTAAGTATATATCACCGAGCGACCTTGTATCCGTAGGTTCGTTCTAATTCATGCGAGTAGTGTGCCAAATGGCGGCAGATTTGAACCTCTCCATTCCGACATTAGAAATAGCCCTTCGTCTAAATAAACACTGTAATGGCCATTTAATGTACACAACACAGAGATCTCTGTTGAATTCTGGACATATTCTCCCAAACAGTCTTGTAGGGGCGAGGTTAGGCGAGGAGGGAGAATTTGATATCTGAGAAGGCTCGGTTACCTGAGTAAGTTCATTGATGGATTCCTCGGCTGGTTTGAAGCGTCTGTCCACGAGATAAATACCGTAGGAAGTTGGATCTGTCACGTGCTCTGCCATGAAACGACCAAAGCCTGACAAGTTGGTGCTCACGGATGGGATACCCATCACAGTACACTCCGCTGAACAAACAGAATGACAACAAAGCCAAAAAAAGCCGCATTAGGACGCATTGTATTAAGTTTAAAGGACAGCGTTAAGACGAATTCCCCACTAACAGAGGTCTCTTTTCTTTCGTCGGCTTTGCTGAGTTGACTGTGTCGAAAGTGGGGTTTGATTCAAAAGTCCTGTTCTTTTGGATTAGTGTGTGTGTGTGTGTGGGATCTTAAACGTTCCACAGAGTTACTGAAGATAGAACAATGGTTGTGAAATGTCATTACAAAGACAGCACATTCTCCTCGGCAATTTAAAGGCCCTGCGTGTTGGTCCAGCTGGAGATCAACACAAGATCAACCCGCAAGGTAGTCCGCCAATACTAAACCAACCGCCGGTCTGTGGCTTGAAGTAATTAGGGAGTTTCAGAAATCACGACGGCTACTGAGACGAAAAGGTCACTTCAAAATATAAGTTTAAGCTATTGTAAGTATTTCATGATTATTTCACCTTGTTTATATTATACAATACGAGCGGAGTATCCTATAAATGGATTGGCACGGACGGATTTTGAAGTAAAGATTGAGATTGAAAGATTCGCTGTAGTTTGTCCACGTTGTCGTCAAAACCTTGAATTTGGTCATTTCAAATGAATGAAGGGGGTAGTTTCTAAAGAGACTGTGGTGTTGCGTCGGTGGGGAAGTAGTATACAAAAAAATTGGTTTTATCAACGGAGTTGATAATGTAAATTGGCCACCGTACAGAGATTCTAAAAGCCAATCTCTGTACGGTGGCCACTTTACCGTTGATAAAACCTTAAATTTGGTCATTTCAGTCACGAAGTAGTTTTGAGGAGTACGAGAGAGGAATGTACAAAAATGCGTGCCGCACGTGCAGCACGATCATTTCTTCCTCTTTTAATCAATAATATTACTGCTTTTTGGCGTGTTGTCGTTACCGTAGCCGTCGTCCTTTCTTAAATTCCCCAATCTCGTACCCGTAGTCCTCGGGCTTTTTGGGCAGCGGGTGAGCGCCCAAAAAGAGTCTGGGATAATCGACTCCATTTTCCCAGAAAACGTGGGTTCCGGTCTTATTGCGCATGCTTGAGTTTAAATGGAACCAGAAAAAAGAAAACAGTAAGCAGTAGAGATGGCGGGTTGAAAGTGTTCGAGAAACAAAAATTTTAGCCTTACACACCATAAAAGAAACTGGAGAAACATCATTGGCTTGCTGTAAGAGCGAGTGAAGATGAAACCTCTGACGCTTTCGGTAAGTGTATTTCTGGTGTTTCAGCGTGCATTCCATCGTTTAGAATACCATCGATCGACAATTGTTTTGTGGAAACGACACCAATGTCCTCTTCTACCACATTTGTCACAATTTGATGTTTCCGTAATTCTGAATGGCTTCGACCAGACCTTATTCCACGGATTTCTCCTCAAAGAGACTGATGTAATGTTTTCCCACGGTGCTTTTGCAACAGCAGCAGTAATCACTTTTTAGCAGCGTGGGAAAATTCCCGTGCGCGCGGTATAAGACATAATTCAAACCTCGTCGTTATTATTTTTGTGATTTATATATTTCTGAGGTAGAAAAAGCAAACAGCACTGAAACTAGTTTCTCTCCAAATTCTGGGGTTTCCAAATTACTTACCGACTTCCTGTCGGACTGCCACTGTTACGCAAGCGGCCAATCAAAAATAAAATTCAAGTCCATTATCCCAGAGTCTTTCCGGGGTCTCACCCGCAGACCAAAAAGCCCGAGGACTCCGCGTACGAGATTGTAAATTCACTATTATGATTGATGCGACTTTAAGACCAAGATTATCTACTTAAGATTTTAAGTGGGAGGTACAATAAAAGCAACAGAACGAAGTACTGAACGTTGGTACCAGGTGTGTATCCCCAAGGCTCATAATAGGACGGAAACACTCCTAAATGACAGCCGCGTACAAACTCGCTGTAGTCCATTGGAAGTAGAGGGCTGATGGTAGAAAGAAACTCAGGATGGAAAATAACCTGCAAAAGAAAAACGGCAAAAGATGTCGGTGGGCCGGAAAGATTCTTATAACAAATAGTCTGTCAGGCAAAAGAGGGCGAGTCTTTTCGGCCCGAACCTCAGTTTACACACGCAGGGACTTATTCGCTGTTATGGTCACATTATTTTCCCGTGCATATTCTGATTCAGACAGGCTGTATGAGTCATTGACACGGTAGATTGAAATCATGATATGCCAATCACTGATTGGCAGATTTCAATCCAAGGCTTTCACCCAGTC
>NC_090890.1:31852797-31870297 GCF_036669925.1 Montipora capricornis | reverse complement strand
AAAGGAATTATTGCTTATCTATTGCTGTAGTAATTCTTTTGTTCCCTCACTTTACTTGCTTACTCTGTTGCTGTCGTTGTAGTCATTGCTTTAACTCCCTTTATGAGGATACTCACCAGCCCTTCTCTTGAGTAGGTGCTCTGCCTCATCAGCCGTGATGTGTGAAACAGTAGTAAAGACATGAGCACTGGCAGTGGCTGCCCGTTCAAGACAATAACGATGATAAATCTTGCGATCACCTGCTTCCTGCAAGATAATTAAAACCAAGGCTAAAACTTCGCAGTCGCCTTGTCGCCGATGGTGACTTTAGGGCGACTAAAAATTGATCTTTAATCACCCAACATGCAACTACAATACCACAGAATTCAGCCATCATTTTGATTTTTCTGTTGCAACGTGTTGAAAAATATTTCACGAGTGAGTGCATCGAACGAGTGAAATATTTTTCAACACTTGAAGAGAAATTCCGTATCTCCGCGTGGCCATGTAATATCCTCTATGAGCCCAATGCCAGACGATTTTCCTCATCAATAGGGGGTGTCCTAGGGCTAATTTGAGGTGTGAATGGGAGTGTTGTACTTCAAAACATTTTCCCTCATAGTGTATCCATGCGTTTTAGCGGGCGTTTGATTTGCATGCTGCAAAAAATTTTGGCCAAGCCAGTTGGGCCCTGTTAACTAGTGACATCAAAGAATTAAGTAACTTGATCAAGTCTATTCAGAGAGAAATGTGCGAAAGTGTGAGAATAGAAGTCTTGTTGAAAATCTAGTAAGAGCTTTTTGTTGGTCTTTATAGACATTGTTGGACAATAGTTACATGTACCCTTCAGATGCTGTGAATGTTCTGACGATTCAGAATGGAATTACATTCTTGACTTCTTTGACATCATTAGTTACCAGGACACAACTGGCTCAGCCAAAAATCAAAGGCCTTTAAAAATGCATTGATCATACACAGCGACTGGGAGGCGCTGTGCCTCATGGTTAGTGTGCTTGACTCCGGATCGAGTGGTCCAGGTTCGGGTCCTGGCTGGGGACATTGCGTTGTGTTCTTGGGCAAGACACTTTACTCTCACGGTGCCTCTCTCCACCCAGGTGTATAAATGGGTACCAGCGAAATGCTGGGGGTAACCCTGCCATGGACTAGCATCCCATCCAGGGGGGAGGAGAAATACTCCTAGTCGCCGGCCTGATGGGCCTTCTGGCTCGTAAGCAGAGACTTTATACACAGTGACTATGAAGTACAGCTGTACTACACTCCAGACACTGTAAATACTCAAACCAAAATTGTTAAAAATCTAGGAAAAAAATGAGCGTCACAGGGACTTAAATTAAAAATTTAATGTAATATGGGGAATAATAATTATTGTTATTATTCAACATTTGTGTAGCACCAACCTTGTCAACTTCAAACTGCACATAAAAATCATTGCAAGTGTTCATGAAACAAAAACACAAAAAGATGCATCATCAAACACTGAACAGAGAATTTCATTTTCTTCAAAATGCCATGGCATTCCACTGCACTGACCAGTAGGGTAAATGAATATATAGCACTTTAACATTTCCTGGTTGATCCAAAAAGGATAATATACTTTACCTGTACTAGTCAAATAAACAAAGAATTTTGGTCTAAAAAACAACTAATTGAAGTATTGCCTCAGTCTGTTTTTGAAAAAATATATGTAAATCCAAATTTTAAAACTTTTTGGTCATCTCTCTAGGCTTCATGGTTCAGTACACGCAAGCAAAGAAACTGCATGGGTGGTGCATCAAGAAGCAGCCCACTGGCTGTCTGCAAGTCTCAGCAATCCAGCCAACCAATCCCAGCTCCAAGGGACACTCTTGTACATGCTTGAGTCCTCCAAGCTATAGTGGCAGGGGAGAGGAACAGAACTTTTGTCCCAATTGACACCGAACCCCTATATCCATAGATCAGACCACAACACCGGGAACTCCATGCCCTTCTCTATTTTTGCAAATTCCATAATACAGTTCATTTTGGGGGTAACTTGCATTAAAACAATGGATATCCTGTTCACTTCAAAGCAATTGATAACAGTAAATAACTTGCATTGTTTTTATGTGAAGACAGCTCAAGACATATTGCATATGGGATTGGCAAAATACTCAATACAGTACAACAAACAAAAATGGAACAAAAAGTCTCCCTGACCAAAATCTGACAACTGCAGCTTTTTGATGCAAGATATTCATAGGGAAGTCGTACCAGTGGATTCTTTATATACTAATTCTTTAGGTCAGGTGTTCAGTTTTGCTGGATTTTTCTGGATTTTACTCATAGATGCTTTTAACTTGATATAGATGATGATAACCCACTCACCCTATCCAAATTGTTATAAAAATCCACATTAGCAGCACAAAGATATCTCCCTAACAGAGTTGCATGTGTTGTGAAAACTGTCCCAACTGCAACATTACTTGTGCGTAGCAGGACTAGTCCAACACCTGCCTGCCACTCATGAAAATGGGCAACTATGGCTAAATCTGGGTCACATCTAGCACGGTACTACAAACAGAGGAAAAAACAGTCAATGCAATTATCAGGACTACCAGAAACTTGGGAGTAAACACCGAATGAATGTATTACTTCTAGATGGACATTTCTTTAATTTTGTGAGAAGGAAATGATAGACAAACAACTTCTCAGCACTACACATTATTTGATTATTACGATAAACATTATTTTATAATTTATCAGATTTTTTATATTTATCAGATTAGATAGAAATCTTCCTATTGTCCTCACCTCTCCAATAAACTGCGCCACTAAAAATCCCAACACAACAGCATCATTTGACTCAGTATCAGGATCAGGGAGTCCAATGTGTGTGCGAGACCAAAATTCACTTTTAAACTTCCCTAATTTGTGGTATATTGAGCCAATGTTGAACAGAACAACCTACAAAGATAAGCAAGAAAAAAATGAAAGTTCCAAAATGAATTTGATCATGCATGTTCACAAATCATACAATGTACATAGTGTACTTGCAAACACAAGGTAAATTATACATGAACCAATCCTTTCCATTGCCACCAACATCAGCAATAATAATTATTATGATGTCTACGTCATCCTTCACACATTATCCGAATTATCCATAAATACCATCAACACCATCAGTACTGTCACCAACATCATCACTATCAACGAAGACATGTATTTCCTCAGTGGTAACTTGAGGATACTGGCACCTAAATACATTTGAGAGCTCCCAACAAGAGACTTTTTCAATGACGACTTGGTGGTACTTAAAAAACTTTGATATCAGTGCTTCTGAAAGTACTGTAGTCAAACTGATGACATTTTGATTACTACGTCAAATGCTCTACCATGGAGCCTCAGAGATTTATGACCTTCCATGTGACTTTGATGCTAAAGGTGATAGCACGGTCACAACATGCCTACACTTAAAAACAATAGAAATTGGTTTTAGCACGCTTAATGTGTGTCCTGAAGCACACTTCATTAGCAAATTCTTTTGTGAGCAGCCGAACAAAGAAGCGTGTTAACCTTTGAAAACAAAACAAGAGTGCAAAATGACACAACACGCTAGCAAGAGAGCAAGCACTCTAAGTGTGCTCATTTACCTCGCTTATTGAAGAGCCTCGGGAAAGGACGTACTGGGAAGTATGCCACTTAATGACAAAAGAACTAAAAAATATATTGTTTACAAACCTAAGAATTATTGTCCGATCTTGCCGAAGACTTGTCGGAATTCACCGTACACTGCACTGGCAGCAAGTAAAAACTTCTGCCGTCCTCCGAAAATCCGCTAGTGTGCGGCGGCCTTTGCATGTCATTCGCACCGGCAAAAAAGAGAACTTGTACGGGGACGATCTCGACCCCAGAACTCTTCTCTCGACTGAAGGAGAGAAGAGCTCTGGGGAACCCTAAAGCAAAGTGTCTTCTTATTGGTTTTATGAAGAACAATCAAAAGCCTCTCTGATTGGTGCATTCATGTTAGCACGAGGAGTGAGCAGGCGCCGTAAGGTTCAAATAGCCAATTCTTCGCCATAAGAACCCTATGGCTCATGTTCTCCGGCATAGAGTTTCCAGAGCCTTGGATTGATCCAAGGCTCTGGTGACGAGAATGGTACGGGGATAAAGATGAGAAATGCATCGCTAACAGTAAACTGAAAGATTTGAGGTTAAGGATTACAGTATTTTGTTTTTTTTAATAACTTACGGGAATTTTACGAAAAACATTCAACGTGCATAGAAGATACAGGTCACGCATGGTCATGTATGACCTGGTTGAGTCATGCTGACAGTGTTGGAACAGAATACTGTCAACTTTCCAACGTTTTTGGGAAAGCTCTTGTGTTAAATTCGAGTCTCTTTTAAAAGTATATCAATCATCAAAAATGTTATGACAGCAAAGGCAGAAAGAATCTGAAAAAAAGCAGTGTTAGGCCTGTTGCATTTCTGAAGATTTGAAATTTCACCGGCTTCGAAAGGGTCAAGTTATTCGATCGGCTGAAAATTATCGTCCGTTCTACTTCCAATTTCTTGCATGGATATTCTAAAGCTTGAGTTATTCGAATGGTTCTGTTCAAAATTATTGTTCGTACTCCTGCTGATTTTTTGTATGGATATACTAAAGCTTGAGTTATTAGAACGGCTCAAAACTATCGTTCGCACTACTGCCGATTTTTTGCATGGATACATGAGCCGTGCTCACGGGTCGCGAGTTTTTTTACATGGATAGCCTGAGTTGTAATGATTGTTTTAATTCATCAAAGTGCTTGTTGTAAGTCGTGTTGTCCAACTGAAATAGGCATTAGCTTTATTGATACTACACATGTTCAACTGCACGCTAAGCATGTGGTCATTGGCACACTAAGCGTGACATTGTGCACGATAAGAAAGACAATGGAATTTGCTGATTGAAGTCTTCGAAAACAAGGCAAGTGTGTCTTCTTTTGTATTGGCTGTTTAATATGTGCATATCTGTGTCTTCATGACAGACAAGCCGTGTTGTGTACGCATGATGTGAGCATGCTCTCACCTTTAGCATCAAAGTCATATGGAGGGTCACATTTGTTGATCATTATGATCATACATGTAGTCATCATTGCTATTCTCGTCAACAACATGGTCATCACCACCACATCGTCCCCACTGGAGATAGAAATGGGAGGCCGCATAGTTTTAAAGCTTTTTCAATGACTGACTTGACCCTTCCTCTCCTGAGAGTAACACTTATAAGTACTACTCTGTCTAACCCCAAAAATAATGTTTATATCATCATTGGGTGACTATTGAGGAGTGAAAGGCTTAATTGTCTAGTATATGTATGTAAGAAGATCATTAATTCATTTTATCTGTATCTGCACATGATACCCTTTTTTATTATATGGCTAGTGTTTCTGCCCGATACAATGCACACTGTGATTGGCTAAGAGCAGCTAAGCGCAAGGGCATTATTCTGCCATAATGCCTACAGGCCGATTATGGATTATGCAAATTAGCTTTTTCTTCTTTAGAACCGTTCTGTTAGCCATATAATAAACAACTTAATACCCTTGACCATTTGGTTGTTGCAGCAAAATCTCAAACCTCAGCATAGTTTGAGATTTTGCTGTAACAACCTCACTCTTGGTTGGTTACTTACTTAATCCTCTTTGTGCGTGTCTGCACATAAGGCACTCTTGGTTACTAAGTAGTTAATATTTACATCTGATTACAGACTACTTAGCACTGGGTAACATGACTATCGCAATAATCAAGAGCCCTCAGGTCTGTATCAAATAGGGGTCAGAGTTACCTCACAACTCATTATAGGCCACTGGCCACTGAAAAAAGTCATTATAAGATGGTATAATGTCACATGATTTCATATTGACACAACAAGAGTACAGTTTTCAAAGGCAGTACCTTGGGATACCCATCAATCAACCACCTTCCAAAGTGCGTCTGAAAGAGATAAAGAGACCATTAACAACCACAAAGGGTTGAAAGGAAGAGGGCCAAAACAATAATATAAATGTACATGGAGATTGGCCTATAACCTCTGAAGTCTACAGTACATTTGGTGCATTGAATCAGCCAGGATAAGGAGGAGAACAAAGGGGAGCTAGAGCAGAGCTGCTTTTAAAGGAAAGCTCAAGCAGAGCTGTTTTTAAGGTGGCTCAAACCGGTTTCAACAATTTGGAGGGAACATGTTATCAGAAAGACTAACTCTACAACACAGTTTCACTTAATAATTGCTTAACTAGCCGTTTTTATCAAAAGTGAAATGCTGCGAGAAATGAGAGACAATAATATATTATCGTTTCTGCAAGTATCAGAACAAGACAACATAATGACAGACAGAGGACATACCAATGATGTTATTTTGTCATAAATTACAACGCAACAAACGTTTTTTGTAACACAACTAAAACGCAACCTTCATTGTCTACCTAAATTGTTGCTCTGCTTTGTTGAGAAGTTTAGAGATTATCAGATCCATCAATCAGGTCAGGGTCAGATGCTCTTGAAAAGCATCTCCTTCTGTCAATAACTGATCAACTGTGTAGGCCATCCATTGGGAAACATCACATGAGTTATTGCATAACAGAGCTGCAAGACTCCTAAAAGATATGTCTCCAGTTCATTTTTGAGATGCGTTTATGCGTTTGAAGACAAAATATAAGCTGTTTTTAGATGGCTCTTTTGTTGCCATGGTAACCCATTTGGTCAGTGCTACATTAATGAGTGCATCTTGTTAAGCATCTATTGGTGTTTCATATGGCATCATAACATTACCATTACGTGAAAACGTTTGGTAGATTCAATCCTTCCAATTACATGTAGTACAGTTTGTTGAAAATGTTAAAACTGCTTTGAGCATCCTTAATTAAGCACCACAGATAGCTACTAGAGGTGACTAGTAATTCCCTTAACTTGTTATCACTCTAAAATTTTGCTTATTTTGTGTAAAGCCATTGCCTCAGAATAGGAAATGTGAACTTCGGATTGTCTTCAATTTCTCACAAATACTCTCCCATCAAGCTCTTAAAGAAATACACAGGTTGCCAATAATGTTATCTTGGCTGTAACACGCAATGTAGGCTCAAACTACCCATGTTATGTGACTACTTTGGTTACATGCATTTCTTAAAATCACCACAAAGTATCATGCAATAAACTGTGCCTTTATTGCAGCCTTCTCAAAATATTTTTTGGGAGCAGGTCATAAAGAAGGTGGAGAAGGTTTGGTGCTAAAGGCACCCAAGCGAGTGCCCAAAGGATGCAAGCTTCTAGGAGGGTCTCCCCTACGGATTTTTTCAAATTTAGACATTCACAGATGCAATTTAGTGCAATCTGGTGGATTTAAAGCGACGAACTTTCACATATGGATTTGACACTTGCTTGGAGTCTGATGAGAAATACTGGAATGCTAGTTAAATAAACATTTCATGTGCGCGAGGCAAAAAAATATTGTGGACCCAAAATTTGTACGTCAAACAAACTTTTTTCACGGTTTTAAAATATCTCCAGTGACTTCACGTTCGAGCTTAAAATGTATTGTCTGACATTTTCTGACTAGAAGGAGATGGTCAAGCTTTCTGAGGAGGCGGCTCATTGAGCCGTCGACCGGCTGATTTTGAGAAGGCTGTTATTGTCTTTACTATGGACCTGAAAAAAAGTTCTGGAACCAGCCTCTGACTACCACACCATCACTACCTTTATTTTAATGTTAGAATTCAAACATGAGACTGCATGTAATTATTAATGTATAACGTTATGTATGAACCTCTACTCCACTGTCTCTCAGAGCCTGTACTGCTCCCTTCATACTTGGATCTTCTGGTTCCATCGTTTCCACCTCCGTCTTGCACTGCAAGTCATTGTATAATCCTACAAGGCAATATTTGTTTCCAAGAGCGTCAACTGCTGCTGGAGCTTTAGATCGTATGACAGTGTAGATCCCACCAACTGAAATAATAACGCAAACAAAATTCATTCTCAGTAAAACGATAAAGAACAGCCCAGTAGCTTAAGGGCATTGGTTTTCGATGGTGATTTAGAGGTACAAGGTTAGTATGATGGAGAGACAATTTGCTGGAGCCCTAAGTTTCTGGTTTTTATCACTTATGGGTTGAATCTGTTAGTTCTGAACTCAGCTCCAAAGGTTTTTTTTTGCTAAGTACCATACTTCAGTTTTTAACTTTGATTTCATTTCATGGGAGCAAGGATGGTGCAGTACTTAATGAGGGCACAGGCAACCCACCAATGTGGCACAGGTTCAACTCTCAGACCTGGCATCACTTGTGGGTTGAATTATTTTGCTGGTTCTTCTACTCAGGTCCAAGAGGTTTTCCTATGGGTACTCTGGTCTTTCCCTCTCCTTGATTTCTGTACAGTGCTTGTCCCCAATTAGCACCCCTAGCCAGTACTTGATACGCTTGACACTTGACATCATCATCATCATCATCATTATTATTATTATTTTATTATTATTAACACTTTCAGTGCAATGAATTGCCATCTACACTCTCCTAGAACCGTGACCATTCCTTGGTCCTGAAGTACCAGGGGAGTTTTTCATTTGATGGACAGGATCCTTCTCAGTACAACTGTATGTGCACTATTCCAACTAACTATATCACTTGCAGAATCTCCTAAAGTCTTTTCCAGAGCAGCAGCACAATCTCGCAGGTTTTGGCTATTCAACACCAAGTGCTGATAACCCAAATCATCCCACATAAATTATTCTTCATCAACTGCATATACCCGATCTTTCTACCGTTTTGATGGCGCTCTTTGTAAGCTGTATCGCTTTCTTCTTACATTGCAGTAAAGCCTCATTCATCTCCTCAGTCCATTTGATCCTCATTTGACTTCTCAACCCTCCCTGTCTACCCATTTCCACATAAGAAACACAAACTAAAAAGTTCAAAAGTTTAAAAAGCTTCTCAAAATTCCTGGCATTTGAAGACACCTCTCTGTCCCACTTTTAAGTTAGACAACTAGCAAAGCACTCCAGGTACTTCTTAAGATGCTATACGATGCTCCAAACTTGGGTGACTTTCTGAACCGGCGAAGTCCTAACAAGCTCGCTAGAACATGTCCGGCCTACACAATGCCATTATTATTGTTGTTGTTGTTGTTATTATTATTATTATTCTTATTCTTATTCTTATTCTTATTATTATTATTATTATTATTATTATTATTATTATTATTATTATTATTATTACTACTATTATTACTGTTATTTATAGCAGGCCAGAGTTACAAAACTGTAAGAGGTTATTTACATTTCCCTCTGAAAATAAGATGGCTGTCAGATATAAGTTTCTATAAGTTTCAGATAATCATGAAGGCTGTTTAGTGAGGTACCACTCAATCTATATACATTGGGTTCAATTTGATTGGTCTGGAAAGATGTCTTCATCTCTCCAATAAAGGAGTCCAAGGCATTGCTTCACTGGATTTCTTTTATATCATCCTGCAGAAATAATTGGTTATTGCAACGTTCCACTCTACATTTTGGGTGTCATGACATGTGAAAGAGCCCCTTTAAAGTGATTCAGTCTCAAATTTTGGTGTAAAACCAGGCAAATACATGTAACAACTAAACCTGCTACTCTTGGTCAGGCCCCTAGTCCCTATTTCATCTTGTTTAACAACAAAGTGAAATTTTGAGCATTCTACAGCCCAGCAGGGTCTACTGAAGGGCCTGCTGAATTACTAGACTTACGACAAAACAGGCTTGTATAAACAACAACTACGTCTTTGAATAAATACTTGGATTATTACATTTAAATTCTGTGAATATACTTCTATATCTATGTCAAGTATTATGAAGCATATTTCAGATGTTCAGAATTTGGTGATTCAATAAAGGAAATGGATCTGTCGCTCGAAAGCTTTCGTAAAGCCACGTTGAAAGCGGAAATGGCCACATACCCTTTTATACTCTTCAAGCAAAAAGAGCATCAAGACCATAAATTAAGGCCTATTGATTTCAGACAACAGTACAACACGCGCATATATAGAAAGACTTCTCCACAATTTATGTGGCATACAATTTCCCTACATGAAGGATCTGTGCTCCTAAAAGCTCAGATAAACAGTGATCTACAACTAAGGGCAAATTTTTAAACTATAAATGCAAAAATATTGCCTGAATATTTTCGTAGCTAACGTGTCAACTTCGTTTTTCCATTTAATAAACCGACATTGTGACCAATACCACGTCTGCCAAGGTACCCACTTATTTGAGGGATGGTGATCAACCCACAGAGGTAAGCGCAGTAGAAGCAAAGAAGTTAAGACGATTACCTTTGTTAGCAACCTCCCAAGACACTTCAAAGGTAAAATAGTCAGGTTCTCCATCCTCGGTAGAGAGATGATTTTCCATTCCTGCAACTAAAGGTATTACATGTATCCGAACATTTCACCGCTTCGAGCTACCGTGACTTTCTTGTCGTTCACATGACACTCTTTCAGCGAAGCGTGCAAAGCTGCTGACCAAATCGACTGACTTCCAGTGTCAAACGTGGGAGTGGGAGGGGCTGGGGGTAAGGCGAGAAATTGACTTCCGTTTGGGGACGAATAATATATTTTGTTTGGATGGGGCACTTAAAGTGTATATGACAGATTTTTTTTAATTTGCTTGATTGAATGTACCCATTATCCTGATAATAACTGCAAAATTTTTTTTTCAATTTTGATTTTTCTTTCCGTAGTTTTAGCCATTAAAAGACGCAGCATTTCACTTCCAGCGGGGTACAAAACCGCGCGAGTACAGCAGGGGACTGGAGATGTTTGTGACGTCATCCCAGGAACGCTTGTTATATCTCTTGGTCATTCCTCTGAGAATGCTATTTGAGGAATCTATTTAGTGAAGAGCCCAACGGGGTTACAGAAATTACGTCGGGGTTACAAAAATAATAATTACAAGATAACGGAAGTTACGGGGTTAAACAAGTTATGGGGTTACAGAAAGCTAAGGACAGGTACATACATACGCAGCCGATTCTACGCAGCCTTACACATATATAGTTATGGACCAAAATCATCTAACATACTTTGCCTTACACATAGTAACACTGGTAAAGTCGGGACAATATACGTAGTCTTACAGAAGTCTTACATATAATACTTACTTTTTCAATGGTAATCTGACATCACTTCAATCAGAAGGCGCATACTCAACTAGTCCCAGTCCTCTGCCGTGCGTTTCAGTGAAAAACATAAGTAAAAACTCTCAGAAAACGAAAGGGAGAGGCGCTTTTTTCCCCGAATGGGAACCGCCCCAACATTTTTCGTAAACTGGAGAATAGAATTTCTATTTGGACAAAAAAATGGAAGTGACAGTTTGAAAAGTGCATCAAAGGAGGGTCTTATGACGTCACAATT
The DNA here is from genome assembly GCF_036669925.1 of Montipora capricornis. NCBI lineage: Eukaryota > Metazoa > Cnidaria > Anthozoa > Scleractinia > Acroporidae > Montipora > Montipora capricornis. Next base: position 31,858,918 of record NC_090890.1, on the reverse strand, counting down.
TTTTTGAGAAATAACTTTCTTTAAGATCCATGCTACAGATTTTGATAGACTGTTCTATACGGTTTAGTTAAACCTTTGTGAAAAACATAGTTAACTCGCTGAGTTTTTAGGCATTTTCTGTTTTGGTCAAGTGAGTTACCAAATATGGTTGTGGCTTCTCGAACAGCTCCATTGCTACGAGAGCCGCTGTGGGGATGGGGTAAGTGTTGTACATGAAATGACTGTACCTCATCGGGTGGAGTTAATTTGACCTCGGACCCAAGCTCCGTGAGCATTCACAAAATCATCAGCTGTTAAATTCATCAGCTATCGTGGAATCGGAAGCAGAAAATGCTATTTCCAGCCAAGTGCGTGGGGATTTTTCTCGACGAAACATTCACCGAAGTGCGAAAATGATGGGGCTTTAGCTTTGCGTTAAAAAAATCGCAGCTGAGATGGATTTTCGAGGCGCAAACCGCCTCTGAGCTGACTACGTGAGCTTACGGTGGAAATCTTAGTGTGCTGCCTTGACTTTGTCTTAGGACAGTGAAAACACGGAATTCCCGAAACGGTAAAATAAGCACCAAAACGCACAAAAATACACCAGAGGTGAGTCAGTTTTATTCATTCTATTAAATGAACGTTAAAATGAGTGTTTTTTTAGGCTTCATAATCGACGGTATTTTATTTCCCATACAAAGTATTATAACGCGTTTAAATTCTCACCGTCTGCCGGTAACCCAATACCTCTTGCACTCACAGGTCATCTTCCCACTCGTAATTCATTATGCCACGCACTCTAGTGACGCAAACTTGGGTTGCCTATGGTCAGAACTATCCACCGTGACCAAAACCAAGGGCAAACACGTGTTTTTTCCTCTAGTCCACGAAACTTTCCCGACCAAAATAAAACCAGTCGTGAAACTAAAGTCCTGCGTATTCTTTAATGCTGGCCTCTCTCTTAAGAGAAAGAAAATTGGCAACATGGAATTTAAGAAACGGCGACGGCTACGACTACGACATCACCACAAAACAGTAATATCATTGGTTAAAAGAGCATAAATAATCGTGCAGCACGGATTTTAGCACGTATCTTAGAGGTCCTCTGCATAACGACGGCGTGAAATAACCAAATTTGAGGTTTTGACGACAACGTAAGCATGCAACAGAGAATCCTGCATTCTCTATTTTAAGTCTGAAACCGCTCGAACCAATTTATTTTTAGGATACTTCACCCATATTGTAGGACGTGAACGAGACTTTGAGGTGACGTTTTCGTCAACCGTCGCCGTTGTAGATCTTAAATTCCCTAATATCTGATTATGTGACAGTGTTATCTTCACATGTGGCAAATAATCATATTTTTTTGTTTCAATTTGACAATTCTTGCTCTAACAAGCGTATGAAGGTCCGTTAAACGCATAGTCCCGGTAGACGATATCGCTCGCCGAGCGCATCCCAACGCTGGGGGTTCGTGCAAATGCACGCGCACGTGCGCTCCAAAGTTCACTGAAATTTTCGGTAGAGCTTTAATGGTTGAGGGAAAGAGGGTGCCAGAGCGAATGTTGTAGAAGAGGACTGGACTTCCATTTCAGCACTCGCTCTGCATCCCTCTTTCCCTCCCATTTTAGCGCTTGCTACGTAGGCTACAGTATCACTTGAGGCCAGTTATGGGATTTGAGCGGCGCCCACATCTGCCGTAATAAGGCTTAAAGGTATAGGAGGTTTTCACGTGACGTCATCGCCGCCATGTTGGTGGACGAAAACAAAGACCTCTCATTAGCTTCGTTTGTTCGTCCACCAGAAGTCGCACATTTCTCTATTATTACTGGTGTCCCTAGAGGCTGGTTGAAAACGTCCTATCGAAAAAGAAGCCTTCGAGTGAAGTTGGTCTTTTGTCTTGTCGCCGTTATTTCAAAGATCAAGATCACTGGATTCGTGCCTGTCATTGCCACAAGGATGTCTGTGTTTTGTCTCTCATTGGATGGTGTTAATTTTCCGCCATGGCGGAATATTACTCGTCTGCTTGTGAAACGTTCCAAGTTCCTACTCCCTTTTTTCCTGCTGTCCAGTTCCTAATATTACATTGGTACATTTCGAATGATCGCTTCGTCAAAGGAAGTTGATTCCAACACCGATTTGAACGCCATGATTTACACTGAAACACACAAACAGAGAAACCAAAATCAATTTTAGTAAAATTGAGTCAGTAAACAGTAAAAACCCTGAGGTAGGTACTTCATATATGACCTTCCTCTGCCGACAATGAGTGCGATGTAACGCAAGAAAACACACAATGACAGGGTTGACGGCTAAAAACTCTGTTCTCTCCTCGTTTTGAGTTTTAGCAGTTTCGGGGATTTCTTTTCTGCTTGTTTGCTTATAAATGGCGTAAAATGACCATTATGTGGAGTACACGCTAACACGGCGATGAATTTTGGATTCTCATTCTTAAATTTGTCCTTCAAACCAGTTCAACACTTTTAGTTCGGAACAAGTTGTAATCGTACGGTTTCCGGGAAGTTATGGTCGTCATTGTTGCGTATGCTCCCTAAGACGCTCGAAACATCATAGCCTTCGTATCAGGCCTTTGAAGAGAGGGAAATTAGTCGAGCGCGCGGGGAAGTTGGCCACTAGTGACCTCGGATGCGGGGATCCCACTTGCTGTAAAGGCCGCTCAGTCGGCCGCGCATGATCAGAAGCGATTATAACAACGGCTCTCGGGATTGGTTCAGAGAACCAATCCCCAAACCATAATAGAGCCGAAGATGCCACATGATAACGGATAATGAACAGACGAATTTTTTTCGATCATATTTCGGGGATAGTCGGGAAAAAATCGCGAGTGCTCCGAGAAGTAGTAGTAAAGCCTGTGACTTTCCGATTGTTCTACAATTGAGCGATAGCAGATTCGTGGGAACTAGGCCATTAATAGGGAGAATGAAGGGGTAGTTTCTAAAGAAACTGTGGTGCTGCGTCGGTGGGGAAGTAAGATACAAAAATTTGGTTTTATCAACGGAGTTGATAACGTAAATTGGCCACCGTACAGAGATTCTAAAAGCTGACGTTTCGAGCGTTAGCCCTTCGTCAGAGCGAATCGAGGGATTATGGGTTACGTGTAGTTTTTATAGTAGAGTAGGAGCTACGCTATTGGTGGTAACATGGCAACGTGAAAAATAGGAATATATTAGTTAAATGAAAAGCGTTCGTTAATACCGTGAGGATTAAGGGTGCCGATTTGAAAGATGAATTTTTGTTCCAGATTCTTGCGGCTTTCCGTCGTACCTAGATGTAGGGAAAGGCCGCAGATAGCCATGTGTTTTTTGGAGTGGTTAGGCAGATTAAAATGGCGAGCGACTGGCTTGGATGCATCCTTGTCATTCTTCTCAACATCGCGAAGGTGTTCGCGGAATCGGTCACCTAGTCGTCTACCTGTCTCACCAATGTATAATTTATTGCATAACGTGCAGGTTATGCAATAAATGACATTTGCGGAGGTACATGTGAAACGATCGGTGATCTTAACAGATCGCTTAGGTCCCGATATCTTGCTAGTGTTAACAATGAAAAGACAAGTTTTGCATCGTGAGCGCGCGCATTTGAAAGTGCCGGGTTGCTCGTTAGTTTTGAGCGCGCTTCTAACTAAAAAGTTGCCTACGTTTTTGTCGCGTTTGAATGAAATAAGTGGAGGTTGCGAAAAGATTCTACCAGTCTCGGGATCATTTTGGAGTAATTTAAAATTACTAAGAATGATGCTTTTGACTGCGTGATTATGAGGATGGAAAGTGAGGGTGAATGGAATTCTGTCATTCTTATCTTTTTGTGACGTTTGTAGTGATGACTGTCGATCAAATTGTTGGGCGCGATGATGGCCCGCTTTGACCACAGAGACAGGATAGCCACGTTTTTCGAAGAACTGGCACATCTCCTCTGATTTGCTGGAAAAATCGGAGTCATCACTACATAGACGTCGAAGTCTAAGAAATTGAGAATAAGGGATGGAGTTCTTGACATGTGATGGATGTGACGATGAATACAACAAATAACTGTGTGAATCAGTAGGTTTGTAGTGCACACTAGTACATAGCACGTTGCCTCTAATAGAAACTTTGATATCTAGAAAAGCCAATGAAGTTTCCGAAATTTCCCAGGTATATTTAAGAGCCGGATGAAAAGAGTTGACGGAGGTTATAAATTGATCGAGTTCTTCTCTGCTGGATGAAATAGCGCCGATGCAGTCGTCGATGTAACGGCCGTAGAGTTCAGGTTTGGGGCCGTTGTACTGATTAAAGAATTGGTGTTCAACATATCCTACAAAAAGATTGGCATAGCTAGGTCCCATTCTTGTGCCCATCGCTACACCATTAATTTGTTTGTAATAGTTGCCGGCGAATGAAAAACAATTAAGCGTTAAAACTAGTTCGGCAAGGCGGAGGAGCGTTTCCGAGCTAGGTTCTTTGACAGTGCGTTGATCGAAAAAGTGTTTAAGTGCTTGAAGACCTTCGCTATTAGGAATGACTTTGTATAGAGATGTAATGTCCATGGTGAAAATAAGTTTGTCTTGGCCGGAGAAATTGAAATCGCGGAAAATTTGTAGTGCGTGTGTACTGTCTTTAATGTATGATGGCAAAGATTTGACGATAGGCGTCATAATCCTGTCTAAGTAGCTAGAAATGAGTTCGGTGGGGCAACTACAGGCAGAAACGATAGGGCGACCTGGGTTGTTGGGTTTGTGAATTTTAGGCGAGAAGTAAATGCACGAAGTTCTAGGGGTGTTGATGATGAGATTAGTGGCAGTGTCCGGTAATTCTTGATTAACTATAAGATTTTGAATGGTGTCTTTGACAAGTTTTTGATTTTTGGAAGTGAGATCTTTAGGGATTTTGGCATAAAACGAGGTATCCGAAAGTTGCCGCAAAGCTTCTTTTTGGTAAAGGTCGGACCGCCAAACAACTACCGCGCCGCCTTTGTCGGCCGATTTGACAACTATGTCGTTGCGTTTACTAAGATTTTTAAGCGCCGCCCACTCTTCCGAGGAAAGGTTGGAAAATTTAGTGTTGCGATTGAATTTAAGTTTGTGAATGTCGTGACGGCATTTTTTGGTGAAAAAATCTAAAGAGGCAAATTGTCCCTCTGGGGGAGTCCATTTGGATTTGCGAACTAGAAGTGTTTCAAAAGTATCTTTATTAGGAGTGTCCGAATCATCCTCTTTGTCATGAAAAAAGGCTTTTAACTGAACGCGGCGAAGGAATTTTTCGACATCTTGCTTAATAGAAAATTCGTTGGTGCGTTTGGTAATAGGGACAAAATTTAGGCCCTTACTGAGAACAGATTTCTCTGAGTCAGTAAGCGGAAGATTTCCTGGAATTGTAATTACGGTAATAGGGAGATTAAGCACGGGGATTGACGTTCTTGAGCCACGGATTTTTTATACTTCAATTACGAGCCAGAAACCACTGAACAATCTGCCTAAAACCAAACGCTTCAAGGAACTTTGGCAAATCACTTCATTCAAGTACAACTCATGATCCAAGACTGTGATTAAAAAACAGAAAAACAGAAAATAGGACTCTGGGCGAGGAAAGTGACTGAGGATTGATTTAAAAAACAAGAAGGTACCTCGCCTTTTACTGTGCGTCTTCATGTTGAAGAAAATGTTTCAAAAAGTCGGTTACAGTACCTGTCCGAACTTTGTGCTCCAAGAGGAACACAGTAATTCAGCTCCAATCGAGCGATACCTAATAACAGCACGAGTCCAGCACCACATGACCAGCGGATTTTCTCCCTCAACACAGCCAGTCTGTTACGCCAGGGAAGACCTGCCAGAAAATTGTTGTGGGTTAGATACAAGATTCAGTATAAGAAACGAGATGAAGAATTTAAACGACACGGAATAAGCAAATACAGCAAGTTTATTATCATAAAAGCGCAAGGGCATACTTCCGCTAAGAGACACCAGATTGCCACTATTCAAGAACAAATGTGTCTTGAACCGGTCACCCAATCCACCTTGCGCAGGTCTGAACGGTAATGGAGTGTAGAGGTGAAGACCTGCTGCCCAATAAGCATCATTGCCAAGGGAATCACCTGACAAAATAGCAGAAACTGTTTAGTGACGTACATACTCTATTTATTTATTTAT
>NC_090890.1:31815297-31847797 GCF_036669925.1 Montipora capricornis | reverse complement strand
TAAAATAAAAATGAAAATATACCTTAAACCTTTTAACATGGACATTTCACACAAACATCCAGACAACAAATGAACTTTTCAAGTAACCATAGAAACTGTACTCAAAAGATCAGCAGAAAGACCAACCTTCTATCAGGATTTCCTGGTGTGGGCTTGAAAAATGCAAGCTGAAAAGGTCGGGGAAAAACATTGAGAGCTTAAAAGATCAGATACATGGAAATAATATAAAAATATTATTACTGGTATTTCTCCATTTTTCATTTGCTAGTTGTCATTTTTGATTGACAAGGGACAAGAAGCTTAAGCAACAAAGACGACAACAGCCATAAGAATGTCATCTGAAAATATAAATAATTGAGCCATGTATTCTTGGTTTTCACGTGACATCATTAAAACTAAAAAATAAGGAATTATCAATCCTGTTGAGATTTTAGTTTAGTTATTAGAACAGCTTAAGACTGGTCTTTTCACATATTTTCAGTTTGATAGGGTTTTTCGTCTTGTGATAAAGCAAGGTTGAATTTCTAAGCTTTTGCGTGACACGATATAAAAATTGCGGTCGAGAATGCGATCACATAGGTTAAAAAAGTGACTTGTCTGCTGAGATTTTGCAATCTGAACAGTCCTTGTATGAGAATAAGTACTCACATAGATGTTTATGAGCCCTCAGAAGACGACTACTGGCTTTTTATAGCAAAAGTCGATGACATATGTTTTTGTGAGCCTCCGGCCGCCATATTTGTGCCCCTGGGAGGGACACAAACATGGCGTCTCCATACAAAGCCTTATAAATTTGAGTAAAATATTTCTTCGAATATCTCCCGCATGAAACATCGCACAGACCTGAACCTTTGTGAGACTGTTTGAAAATTCATCTTCTTTTATCTCTTTGATTCTTGACTTTATTTGTTGAATGGTTTTGATGATGGTATGACAGGGAAAACCGGCAATTGTAATCATTTTGCAAGTGTTCAAAGGTTGCTTGTAGTGGGACTCGTGCAGCAACTATCTGTTCTCAATTTCCTTGACATCATCATTGCTTAATAAGATCCTTTTCACAAAATGATGGACCAAATGTCAACATAGCATAAAATGTACAGAAGCTGTGAAATTTTGTGACACTATAGAATTCAATAAACACTTTTAGAGCTCTTACCTGATATGACATCCGCGTTCTTGTACCAAATGTCATGTCTGCTTTAACTTGTTCTGCCCTTCCGAAAACATTGTTGAGGCGAGAACCAAATGTCTACAAAGAGAATTTTACTCATTTCTTACAAGATACTAAACAATCTGGTACCTTTATACATCAGAAGCAAATGACTTTGAAGCGTGCAACTTGCAACACCAATTTTATGCCCAAATGTGGACAAAAATAAGCCTGAAGCTGCATGAGCAGGAAAATACATGAGCTACGTTACATCCAAATAATGAAGTTTTTAAATTAAAAAAACCCCAGAACTGAACCAGAGTTAAACGCTTCATGGTTACAAATGTATTCATGAGCTCCTGCATACTGTACATATACATTAAAATATTACATTAATATATACATTTTTACAGCCTATCTTGACGGCTACATTCTTCATCAAAAATTTTCTGTTTGTTCCAGCTTTAAATCTAAAAAGCTACCGTGCATTGTCTCCATCCTCAGTTCCCACTGACGAGGAAAATCATCTGGCATTAGACAGGCTAAAATCTATTAAGTCTAACCCCTAGGATTCAACGAGTTAATTAACCTACTAATAACTTAAAGGCAATTACAGCTGTACATGTAGCTTGTTTTTTTTTTGTATGCTAATGTTCTCCTCCAAAAATTTGAACCTTTGTTTGGACCCCAGAGGGACTGTCACAGACATTTTGTGGAATGTTTTCGAAGCCCTTCAATAAACTCACAGGTCGTGTTTTGGATAAATTGTTCAACTGACCATGCTCCCTTCATTGTTGCCAATCTGTGTTCCTGCATTGCTTGTTACAAACTTCTTTTCTTTTACATAAAATGTGACATCATACCCATTTGGGAGTGCTGATGAACCTACAAAAAATGTTGTATTACAAGATAGTAGTTTGATTCATATTTAACTGGGGAAATTGAAAAAGGTTAACATTTTGAAGCAATGTGAATTGAATCTGAATGTATCTCTTAGACAGTCAGTACGGTTGTTATAATTGGCTAATTCAGCACACCCTACTCTACAGCATCTGGCCCACTAAATTTAAAAGTTTGTGTCAATTGCTTATTTCAAAGACCTGAATATAATTATAAAAGAATGTTACTATCCTTGTTATGTATCTACGGCAGAACTTCAAGTCTTAGATTTGTAAATCTTATTTTTTCCAGTTTGATTACAATGTGCAGCCCTCAAGCAAATCTGAATGGCACCAAGACCTTGGTTGGCAAATAGTATGTATTTCTTGTACTTTGTATTTGTCTAGTTGAGTTCCACCAGTCTATGGCCCACTTACAGCATTGCGCTATGAGTTGTCCAGCTACATATCCCAAACAAGCATAGTGACTTACAATCCTAAACAAAATTGTTGAGACACTGTTTACTTCCTTAATCCATGAAGTAAATGATGTTCATGATGTGGATCCACTCGCCCCCAAAAACAATTTTGAGGAATAGCTTGGTTCTTTTCACTTCTCCACAAACAACATTGTCTTGGGTGGGGATTAGGGGGGGTCGGGTATTGTTGGGACTTTTGTTAAAATTATTAATGTCGAAAAGATTGAAACTTGAGAAAAGTTTCAACAATTTTTGTCCAGGATTGTAGCTTAGTTTTTCAACCTACTCACGCCTGACATGCCTCCCATTGACAAGTAAAATCATCTGGTGTTAAAGGGAGAGTTTCACGTCTCTGTGCATGGGCAAACTGTCACGTCAGCCCAATTAATTCCATTGTTATTTAAACAATCAAAAACATTGATTCAGGAAAAGAAAACAATGCCATAGAAGTGTAATTACTCATTGAAATTACTTTTGCAATCATTCCCTTTGTGCTATGAGCCTACTGCATGCGAATAGATAACTCATGCATTATGACAACTCGTGCGTAGGATAAAATATTCAACCCGTACCTGTAGTAAATTTGAGGCCAACATTAAATTTGATATTTGCTGTGTAAACCAAATCTTCCACCAAATTTAGGCCTTAGTCATTCAGTGTACTTGCTGTAATACTCTCAGTGATTAATGAACATCATCTGGTTCAGTAAAAAACCATTATAATATTTACAACTGCTAGTGCCAAAGCTTGGACATCCACAAAACCGTGAAACTGCCCCTTTGAAGTCTCAATCCTGGGAGTCAATGGGTTACAAGGAGTCACAAAAATGAAGGGAAGACTAAAAGACTCTTTGCAAGGGCTCCCTTCCCCTCCAACAATAATATTCATTTCAAATTTGGAATCAACATTAGCCTCTTGTGCTATGCCTGATCATGACTTGCAATGTGAATACCTGTGCTTGTGTCAATCAGCATATCAACTTCTTCAAAGACTCCAAGATTCAGAAGATGATCTTTTGCTTCAAACGTCAGCATCACAAGCTGCCAAATATTTTTAAATTAGTGTTTGGCATTTTGGAGGAATAAAAAACCACAAAGACATAATAAATCTGATTTTATCACCTCACGGAAGTTTGTGGCCTCTAGGATTCCCTTAATGCTTGGAACTAAAATATCTTTCTTGGTTTTCCAATATCCTTCAACATTAACATGCTGGACTACAGCCTGACAAAAGATGGTAAACATCACTACGAGACACACAAAAATTCTCTAATAATTAATTCATGTACAATGTACATCTGTATACCATGTAAGGTATCCTACGTATAAAATTAATACCCACGCAGATACATGTACCAGTAGATTCTCATTTCTTATCTGCCTTTGTAACCAACAGATAAGAGATGAGAATAAAAAACTCCAAGGGTTACAGTATAAGAGAGTGTACTTATGTTTACAATAGTTGTCTTCAGTGAGTACAATTGGGGTTAGACAGTCTTTAATACAAAGTACACAATTTATAGAACCAGAATATAATATACGTTATGCATAACGAAAATAAGAAATCAATCGCCCAAATCCTGCGTTGTGAATAGTGGACAGTGAACTGAAATGGTGTTAAATGTGGTGATTAGGAGTGAGAATGGCTTTGCAGAGGAAGTCAGCGGATCATAGTCATATGGTAAGGGGTCATGGTGAGGCATTGGAGTATTGTATCTGATCGTCAGTCCCCCTCGAGGGGAATGCCATATTGACATGCAAAAGACTGGCCCCTCCCCTACAGAAAGGATGACCAGCATATGCTTTAGGGTTGATGCCAATAAGGGTGCAGTGAGTACGCATCTTGGTGAGGAACATGGTGCATGTGAAAATCTGGAGGCGAGGGAAGCTGTTGTCTTAATTAACTCATACAAAAGCCAGACTTCTAGGGTCAGAGGAATGAGTAAAACCAAAAGCATGCGTGGCAGCCAAGGTATATTAATAACGATTTATCAATATCCACTTAAACTCCTTCCATTTGCTCAGAAATGGAGGAGAGCTATAATTTTGTTGCATCTTTCCCTGTTGGCAGATACAATAAAGCACCACGGATATTTTCTTGGTTCAAAATTCTTTGTGTGAAAAAACGGTGGAGGTTCTCAAAAATAGGCCACTTGCACTGAGAGGTCACGTGACCAATGCTTCCCTTAAACAGTGAGTTGTAATCTTGCTGTTGCCAAAAATTGACAGAACACATAAAAATTATCTTACATGTGAAATTTGAGAGGAAACGCATTTAAGGGAGATATTTTATGGTACTTTGATTTTTCAACAAAGTAGCATGATTTGTCTTGTCTGCCATGTTGGAGGGCATACTCTTGCCCTCCAACATGGCGGCCAAAACTACTTTTTGCTTATCTTGTTAAATGTTTGATAGTTGAGTTCAGATGTGCCATAAACGTTACCACATCATCTTTTCAAAATTTTCCTTGAAGTTCAAGTGCAAAATTTGTGTCAGAAAGCAGTAATTCATAATTTTAAAAAAATCAAGTTTTGGTCACGTGACCAGCTACGGACTTTAAGCAAATTGTGCTGGTTTGAAAAACCAAATCACTATTATTTTGTTTAAGAGATGACCCACTAATAGTGTTTCGAATGCAAAATCATGTAACTTTCATTTTCATAAAAACGATGTCACATGACCTCTTAGTGCAAGTGGCCTATTGCCTACTTAGTACTATAAGGGTATGAGTGCAATCTGTTACGGTTGACCCTCTGGAATTATAAAGCGTCTCCCAGATTTATAAAGACAAGGAAAATAGAAGACGTTCGGAAAGTCCTGGAGCAAAGGACACCATTTCGGCTTTGACATAATGTTTACATCATTCTGAAAAGACTTTAATCCAGGAGTAAATTGATTTGTTCCCAACTTACTGGCCTGACCAAAACTTCTTTCGCGGCGTCTTGAACAGGAGACTTGCCATCTTTCACTCGTTCCTTAAAGACAAATAAGAAAGAAAGTGATCCTGTAATTTAATGTACTTGGCAGCCTGACATTTCAAACGACTTGCTTGAAAAAATTATCAAGTACAGGGCCATCAGAGTAGCAGACATTTCTTCATTCTTTACATGCATAATATGCTCACCCCTGTTTCGTCCACCATCTTTGTTTTGGGAAGTACAATATCATTCTACATACATGACGTACGTAACTTAGCTCGTTCCCAAAATCTGTCCGAGTATTAAACTGCCGAAGATAAAGTGATCATCCACTAGTTATGGGAGAAAGCGAAAGAAATGGTCGGAGATATCCACAAAATTTGCAAGGATTACTTCGATTTGCTGTGGATCATAGTGATGATCCACAAGGAGATACCTCAAGTGTATTCCAGGAAATGAGTGAAGAGGTACAGTATATATGGTTGTTGCATGCTCTGGTTAATTTGATTGCAGCATTGTTTTTATTTGGAAAGCAATTCATGGAATAAACAGGACTACATGTGACTGAAACATTACGGCACGTGCACACATACCAAAAATCATTTTTGTTTGCGTGATAACTGTAACAGCTCTGCCTTAATGAGCTGATTGGTTGACATTGGACGCGGAAACAATAATTTGCGACGTTCACCTGTCATGATTGCTGATATGTGGCTCCTGTACGTTGTGTTGAAGTGTTAAACAACAATTCTACAACAGGAGCCACATAATATTGTCAATCATGACAGGTGAACATCACAAATACCAATGTGCTGACCAGAGCTCCTTAAGGGGTCTTTCGATACAGCGGTTGGCTTGTCTTCGGAATAATAGGAAAGTGTTTGTAAACAGGTATCTTCCTCATTCTCACAAATGTAATCTGCAATATTCTGTCTTACACCTCCTTTTGTTTGTTATCAATCCTCAAAATGTCCTGAACATTTAACAATTCAAAGGCGGGATGAATATCGGTGAATAAAAACCTAGGTTTTTATTCACGGATATTCACCAAGCCTGAGGTGAATAATTGTTTTAGTATAACTGGTCTGTCGTAGGTGATTATCTGAAATTTTTAAATATGCATTTTCTTTAAAACAATTAATATTTCTTTGTCTGTCACATCGACCAATGGGCTTGCAGCCATTTGAGTCTCTTATGATCTTGTTTTTTTCTTGGTTATTTAAGAGGAGGGAATGGCTCCAGGAAGCATTAGCTTCTGTTACTGAAGATACGTTTGTGAAAAGAATGATGGAGCATTTACAGACTTTGGATAAACCAGACAGTGATGACGAAGATGAACTTGTCAAGAAAGAGGATGCTTTTGAAGACTTGCAGGAAATAGTGGACAACATAGACAATGCAAATGGTCTGTATGCTGACAGTGTAAATTACCCTGCAAGCGGAGTCTCTTTCAATCTTCCTAGATAAGTCTGGAAGAGGAAGGAAGACTCTGCCACCCACCTCAACTTTCTTTGATTTGCCGTTTATCCAAAGAAATGGATGAATCAGTCCAGTTTCAACTTGTCAAACCTGGTTTTTTTTATTTATGCGCATGATCAATCGCCACACATCGTCAATATTTTTTTAAAGAATTTTACAACAGCATGACAATTTTTAACTGTCTAAATTCCCATGAGTATTTCCTCCGTATGTCGATTACAGAAACTATTTTGCTAGAAATTATTGAGAAAGCTAGTAACAGTAATCTTAGTGGTATGACTCGATCCATCATTTGCTTTCTACCTAACTTGATTCTCTTGCCTAATTTAAAAGTTAGAGACAGCTTTGGAGAGAGCTTTACATTATTTAATTTTGCCTTTTTGCTGTAATTAATATTATTACTTTTAACCCAGTTCAACTTAAATTGCCAGCTGATGGTCACAATGTTGTTTTTCCTTTCAGATTTCCACAAGATTGGAGGTTTTAAAGTTATGCTCAAGTGTCTTTCAAGTGAACAAAGGTATGTTTGCCAAAATTGTATGACTGCACTATCTGGAAAATGAACTCACTCAATTCCATTTTGGCAGCAATAATAGCACAGTGGCAAGATCACTTGGTTATCTTCTCTGCTCTGAGAGGTTTTTCTCCTGGTACTCCACAGTTTTGTGGGAGGCGCGGTGGCCTCATGGTTATTGCTCTCAACTCCAGAGCGAATTGTCTGGGTTTGGGCCCTGGCCAGGGAAGTTGTGTTGTGTTCTTGGGCAAGACGCGTTACTCTCACGGTGCCTCTGACTGCACCCAGGTGTATAATTGGGTACAGGGGAATATGCTGGGGGTAACCCTGTGAGGGACTGGCATCCCATCCAGGGAGTAGAAATACTCTCCTAGTCGCTTCATGCTACTGAAACTGGGGATAAGCTCCAGCCTGATGGGCCAATTGGCTCGTATGCAGACTTTACCTTTATCTACTCCACAGTATTTCCCCTCCCCACAAAAACCAACTTACAGTTTTATTGATATGAATTGATTTGAAAATTGATTTCTGTACAGTGTCCCAATTTAGTGCACCAGAGCTTAATAATACAAATGACAATTCATCATCATTCTTCAACCCTTCACATTCCATCCTACATCTTCAACACTTTCTCAGTTTAGACTTTTGCATGTTACAGTGTGACGCACCTTACCGTGGCCACCTAACAAAGTGTTTTACAAATTATCCGCTAATCAGGGTGTGCGAATTTCAGTCACGCCTACTTGCAAAGTTCATGCAGTTGTTATTTGAACACCATTGCATGGTTTGTTGAGTTGACGTATTTACACGTAGTTGTCAAATGTGAAAGTTTGTTGGGTGGCCATGGTAAGGAGCGTTGCACTGTTAACGTGCAATGAAATAAACTTTTAATTTTTTTTAATATCAGTTCAATACGATGGAGAGCAGCTGATACTCTGGCTGTCTGTGTTCAGAATAATTCATACTGTCAAAAGGCTGCATTGGAGATGAATACTCTTCCAGTTCTCACTAACCTTCTTCAGTCCGACCAATCAGAGCAAGTACAGGTGAAAGCCTTGTTTGCGATATCAAGTAAGTGGTCATGTAGCTGAAGATATTTGAAATCTAATTATAAACTGGTCAACAACAACAGCAGTCCTAAACCCTTTGACATCAAAACAGGCCTGAAGCGGCCAGATTTTACTTGTCAGTGGAGAACCCCAGGGAGTCAATGGGTAAAACAAAATGTTAACGTCCCACATAATTACAAACCCTACCAGTGGTTTCCTTCTCCAAGTAGAAATGCTAATCAGGACAAGGGAGGTGTGCCCCCTTTCCCCCTCTTTGAGTCATAGCCTTGTCTGTGTGGTGAAGCTCTCCTTTTATGGGATATTTACCAAATAATAATATTGTTAAACTTTATCGGTGAAGTCAACAGTTTGACTTTTATTGTAGCTGCCCTGTTGTACATTGTTAATAATAATGACAGTGATGATGCTGTAGGTTCATTGTTTCAGGTCTGACAAGGGCTTTTCAACCAGGAGAAGATGCATTCTTAAGAGAAGATGGATTTTCTCTGCTGATGAAGGCAATGCAAGATGACAGCGACAAACTGGTAACCAAGTCAGCTTTTATGTTATGGAATATGCTGTTGGCAAATCCTTCACATAAAGGTATCTTACATTTTGCGAAGGTGCAGAATATGATTTGATGTTGTTTAATTCACCCATTCATAAATCCCTTGAGCTGGAAAACTGAGGAAACATTTACTTCTGAGGTAATTTTGTGGTGCAATCTGCAAAAATTATATCTTGAAAAATAGTTAGGATTTGACAAACAACCTCAACAGTCACGAGTGTTATTCATATAGCCTCTCAACTAAGTCACCATTGTGTCCTGTTAAAACTCATGAAAGTTTCTCAGTGAGAAAAAAATCCAAGTTCATAGTAATGTTATTCAAAATACTATTTCTAGTTAACGGCATCATTAAATTCTTTCACGTTTTTTTATTTATAGACACACTATTTAAAATGGGATTCATTGAACAGCTAGTTGGTCTGCTACACAAACCTCAGAAATCGTCACATGAACATATCATCACGCTCTTAAGAGTTTTTGTGAATGATTATCCTCAAAGCATTGACGAGTGCCGGAGACCTGAATTTCAGCTAGAGAAGCTGCTCGAGGCAAAAATTACATTTATGGTTGAAGAGGATGCAGACAGATATGAGGTGAGTCATAGAAATATTGCTTAGTAAATGGCTTGATTCACAATAGTCAGGGGCTGGCTAATCTCTTTTAAAAAGTTAGAGAAATCCATTTACATTGCTGTTGTCCATTTTTGAAACCGTACTGTTAGTCTTTAAATCTTTCTTACTTGCTCGTCCATGTCCAAGTTTTTTTCATAATTTTTTTCAGCTGCTTTCTTTCCAACTTACAGGCATAATTAACTTTCTATCATTCTGTTGCCTGGCCCTGGGATATGTATGGTAATCGAGCATAAAGAGGGAACAGAGCAGAAACAAATACATCAGTCTCTTTCCCATCTACACGATTAGTTAGTTCCAGGATCATAACCATATAGGGAAACTGGGGAGCAAGGGATCCTGAAAATAACTACCAGCTATGGGAAGTTATCTCTGAAGTGTACTGTAAGTCATATTGTATTAAGAAATAGCAATGAACACCGAACAATAAAACCATGTAATGTTACTACTACTCAAACCAAAACTACATTTTCATTTTTAGGAGGCAATTATAAACTGCAAGAAAGTGCTAAGAATGTGCTTTGGAAAACAAAGCAAAGCAGAACTGGAAGTAGGAAATGACTCTTTAAGATAACACTGTAACAAAAAACGTATTGGCGACTATATAAAGCATATACACATGACATGACTTCCTTCTTCACTTGACTCTTTCTCTTTAAGCAATTTGTTGAACAAGAAGAAAGTTCTCTTACACTCACCCTTAAAATGCACATTCTAAAAAATAAAACAACAAATCACTTTGTTCTTAGAAAATTACCCTTGCAATCAAATGATTCCGTAAATTGAAGCTTTTCTATGAATCTATGAGACCGCTTACCACCAAACGCCCCCTGCCACCCCCTCCAACCCCCTCCACCCTTGAACGAAACAAACAACGATCAGTGCGGTGTGGGAGCGTTGCGTGACGACACAATGAAAGGTTGCTTGGTTTACTACCCTGCCTGAATCACGTTTCGCTTGTTTGTCCGAAAACTGCGTCTCGTCACTTTAAACAAAACTTCTCCACGATTTCCTTGTGCTGTGGAAACAGTGTCAGCATGTTGTTTCTGTCGCCGACTTCACAATCTTCGTATTCAAATCCGGGACCTGCAGCTTCACTGAAAACACAGTAGCTCGTCTTGTCTTGCAGCTCGAGAGCAAACCACACGTTCTTCGGTACATGACAGTGAAATCGTGCTTTTAAATCCTTAGACGGGTCTCCAATTATTCTATTTTCGTACTTGCCCTCTTCGGTTATCATATGCAAGACAATGTGGCTTCCTCTGTGATAGAAGTAGGTCTCCTCCGACTTCATTTTATGCCAAGCGTTTATGTCGGTGCCGCGTAACAGGAGGTAAATCACAGAGTACGCATCTCTTACTTCACGCCCAGAGCCGTCCAAAGGTTTCACGGTTGTTTTCGCATGCATGGACTCTGCGTATAAGCCTCCTAAAGGAAGTGGCACTAGACCAAGCGTTTTGATGAATTCGTCCGCCATTACAAAACCCCGGATGAGAATCCCTTCTTCCCAGTCTCTACTCTCTGACGTTGCCCTCATTTTCGTTCCCAGATTCCATTCTCTTTGGGCGCTTGCCTTTTGTCAGAACTGACCGGCCAGACCCAATAATTTGCAAAGAAAATGCAACAATTTGAAGGACCACTTGCATGATAATCCCTCGCATTCTTCTCGGGGAGTTTATATCATCCTCGACGTGTGTTAATTTGGATGCGTTGTGGAGTTAGTCCTTCGAAATGCCAGGTCTGGCCGGTCAGTTCTGTCAAATGGAAAGCGCCCTTAGTGTGCGGGGGCCTTCGAAGTCTTTTTCTTTCACTTTTTTTATCCCGACAAGCGAACTCCGAAATGATTTATTTTAAGCAGTGTTCTGGGGTCATTGTTCTTTACTGCCGTTGGTCGCCCAGTAATTACTTAGACTTTCCTTATGATATGAAGCGATTACATGAGACCGGTACAAAGTTATGATTGGTCTGTAACCGTTATTGAAATTGTGAGAAGGATTTACGTACCGGTCTACTCCCGGGGATCCAAGCCTTAAAGGAGAGAGAAGGGGGGGGGGGAGTGGGAGGGGGGACTACTTTGCACCGCCGACTGGTTGGCGTCGAAATACTGTGCTGGTGGTTACGGGATCAAAAATTTCGCCCGGACCAACACTCAGGGTCTTTAAATAATTGAGGAGAAAGTGCTGCTTTTCATGGTAAGACTCTCTAGTCTTCTCGGATAAGGACGATAAACCGTAGACCCCGTCTCATAACCCCTCAATGTTCACACAACCCTGTGAAAGTAAAAGAACCCACACGCTATTCGCAAAGTGTAGAGCTTGGAGTTCCCGGTGTTGTGGTCCCTTCTCTGTGGTAAGACTATGTTGTTGAATTCCTGGTACGCTGTACGGTGCATTCTGATTCAGGAGCATCCAGTTAAAGGATAAAGGGAGCGCTCGAGCAAATGAAACGAGTAGCTTCCATCTCAGAACGTCTTCCACGCAAAGTATTGTCAGCTTTTGCAATCAATGCGCGATGTCCTCGGTTACGAACACTCAAACTAGGGTACTATAACTGCTCGCTCTTCCTCAGAGACTCCTGATTCTACTCTTTCCTATCATCTCGTGCCTTTCTACGAGGCGTGAGGCAGTGCGGCTCAGTATTTAGTGCTCTTGCCTTGAGATCCGTGGATCCGGCTTCAAGACCCGTTCTGACCACTCGTTGAATTTTTTCCTGATAGTCATGGGTTCAACTTCTCAACTGCTCTTATAAATAGCCAACTGGTTTGCCTCCGGCCAGTTGGCATTCTTAAAGTGCCTCAGCCCTGTGATAAAAGAAAATCACGTCCGTTTTTTCTTCAGATTTTGAAAGTGTGTTTGCTTAACATCTGACCGGCAAAATTTTGAACTTTGATTTTTATCCAAAGGCCGTTTAGTTTGAGTGTAAGTTTTGGATTTCACTGTCCGCATTACTCACGTTCAAAACTGACTGATTGGACCTCAGAGGGTTGGATCCAGGGAAAAGTTGACGTCAAAGGCTCACTAGCTTAAAATTACAGCGTGTGAATGCAGCTTTTTATATATGCAAAACGGGAGCTTAAAAGTCTGAAAGCCTGAAACTCCCGTGTTGCATGTTAATTATGCGGCGTACACACGCATTGCATTCTCAAATTTGTGACCCTTTGACGTAATTTTGTTCTTGATCCCTTTGGTCGCTTGGTGTTTAGTTAACACAGTTATGAAATCCAAAGAAAAATAAGAATTGATTTTTTGGTCACAGGGGCACTTTAAAAGTTGTTGTTGTTGTTGTTGCTCTGTTCTGTCGTTTCGTTGGCACTCAGGGAAAGACCCTTTGGCGAGTGGTCAATTAAGTTATGTATTGTACTGTAGTATGGTATGCACGCAAGTTCCATCTTTTTCCCCTGTCTATCAAAATGATATATGTCCACACACACTCTTGTCTTGAAAGTTGTTTGCGTTTCTATATACATTCACATTTACAGCATGTTACAGAAAACCATAAACTCAATGCTAAGAGGAACTAATGCATGAATTGAAAATCAAGGTGACTACTGTCATTTTCTGCGAGAAATCGTTACTTTTCCCCTTTTATGCACAGTCACCTTAATTTAACTCTATTTCCACTAGATTATGATTTTTATCAGCGTAAATCAAGCCTTTGTACTGCATTATTAAGTAGAGAAATTAAGGAGGAATTGATCAACAACCATAGAAATTGCAATGCCCGAGAAGGCAAATTAAAAAAGACACACGCATACGCTATTTCCTTGAAGGAAACAGCCTATGCACATGGGAAGTACCTCTCCTCAGAGTTGATGAAACATCCATCAACCGGGTTGGTCTCTGCAAGACTGCAATCATTTGAGCACATTTGTCTTATTCCGTGGATAGGATATATAAGAATACGAATTTCTCCTTGTTATCACAAGTTCGCGTCAAAAATTGTATGAAGAGGCGCCCATTACAGTGCAACGCGCCTTACCGTGGCCACCCAACAAACTTTCACATTTGACAACTACGTGTAAGTACGTCAACTCAACAACCCAATGGTGTTCAACTTACAACCCAGCGAACTTTTCAAGGAGGGGTGACTGTCAATCAAATTCGCACACCCTGATTGCCGTATAAGTTTTAAAAAACTTTGTTAGGTGGCCACGGTAAGGCGCGTCGCACTGTAAGTAAGTGTATTTGGAATGGACGTTTTCGTCGCCGCATTGCTATTCTAATTGCTGCAACTCCCCGTTCTTTTTGTACGATCAGTCTTGAATACATTAAATACAGTTGCAATTTAGAGCGCAAAAACTAAAAATAGCCCTGAGAACAATTTAAATGGCGTTAATGACAAGTCCTACAAAAACAAAGAAAACCACGCTTTCACGAGTTCCCTAAATTCTGGCATAAATACATCTATTACATTTGTGCTACACCATTTTCAAGGACGCAAGTTTACATTAGTGCTAAATTTATCCAAACGAAATTGGCCCCCCAATAAATTCAAAAGTATTGGACCCTCTTGGAAAAGAGAATATACAGTTAAAATCACTGATGACCTATTTCATTGTTTAGGTTAAAAAATAGAGTACTGATGCCTGGGCGGTTTTCAGTTGTTATTTCCAGAAAGTAATTTTTGCTTGTACTTTGTTATTGTTGTCCTTTATTTGGTGATTGACCAATGAATCTCGTGACGAATCTCGCGTTAATTATGCGTTCAATCAGAAACAAAGCGAACTGTAACTTTCTCTCCTCGGAACGAGTTTTTCCAGCCGCTGAATGCATTCGTTAAGAGCTCTGATTGGCTCAGTCGGAATTGAGCTGTCAATCGTGATTGACCGAAACGAGGCTTCAGGCTTGCGTTTTGATTTTACGACTTCTAAACCATTCTCTATGCAGGTTGTAGTCTTTTGTGACTTTCTTTTTGTTCTAAATCTGACCAACGGAATAAATAGAATACAGTTTCCTCAGAACACATAGAATACTCGCTCTATCGAGTGACCCACCTTGACAGTCTCTGCTTCTTTGGCCACTGCATACTCAGTTTTAATAGCACATATTTTCTTCTATTTCTATATCTTTTTAATTCGGCAGTTGACGAAAAATATAAAAAAGAGTCTGCAAATGAAGGCAAAATAGAATTTTGGGGTCATAAATGCGCGAAGAGAGATTCGGTAGCAGTGAGTACCGCCGAGCTCACACGGGAGAACTGGTGCTGTGACTAGATTGACATCAACACGATCTCTTCTTCAAATAAAGGGTTATCCTTCATTGTCAGTTCGCTCTAAATGAAGTTTAGTCCTCCATTTAGATTACTCTGTCCCAGGACTTGTGGTAGCAAATAAAAAGAAAAAAGTAAAAGTGGCCCCTGGACAGGATTTGAACCCGGATCACCCACTTTGAAGGAACTGTTTTTATCCACTTAACCACTAAAGATCAACTTACTAGAAAATGTGCAGAATATTTACCAAGACTAATTAGTATATATGTAAAATCATTGCTGAATAATGGTTAAGTCTGAAGCTTGATTTTAAAATGGTTAGCTTTATCTTGAAGTTTGCATGGTAACAGACATTTTTCACAGTGTAAGCTTGCTTGTTACTTATCCTCATCGGGCCCATGAGGACTCGCTTGTTAGCGGGTGTTAATACACGTTTACAGCGGCACTTTTGTGCAGTTAGTGATGTGGTAGTCTAGTGGTTAAGGGAAGGGGTTATTAATCACACGTTCCCAGGTTCGAGCCCTGCGAGTCCAGACACTGGGGTTCGGCTTTTAAAAGAAATATGTTCATTTCCCATGATCCCTATCAAGCTTTCAGTGTCCAAAATGAACGATAATTCTTCACTTGGAAGAAATTGACAATTAAGAATAATCCCTCAATTGAGGGAGAAACTTCGTTGTTGACATCGTCTTGATGATAGCCTGTTCCAGGCTACCAGATAGTCGGGAAAACGAAAACAACTGCGTGTGAAAAGCGAGTGGGGCTTGGTTCCCCCACTCATTTTTCGCACGAATTTTTTTCTCTTTCCCGACCGTCTGGGAGCCTGGAACAGGCTACCTTGATGACGTGATGATGATGATGATGGTGGTGGTCATGGCAACGGTGATGGCGTGATCGGAGCCATCGTCCGGCCCCTTCGTTGAAAAGTATACTATGCTATCGGACTATGCGTTCGTTTGGAAACGTTACTCCATTCACTAAAATCGGCACAAAAACAAACAGAAAGTCTCGAAAGAACGCACCATTGCTTCACAACAGTAAAAGCCTCGCTCTGATGTTGACGAGCTTCCGTTTTTTAAAATTATGTTTGAAATATGATAACAATAAGGCAAAACCGGTTTGCTTGCGTCTTGGTTTTCTTTCTCTTTGTAGCTATCTTTTAAACATTTAAATTTCGCACTTTTCAAAAGAATAAAAGTAAGTGATTCCTCCTTAAAGAACTCAGAATTTTTTGCTTTCTACTGAGTTTGAGTGGTCCGTGATGTGAAAAGCATGGTAACGCAATAAATATGAGTGAAAATTATTTGTGTATTTCTCCGGAACTACATCCCTTGGGCATCCCGTTGCTTGATATGTTAAACAGTTTTGAGTTGTTCAAAAAACCTACAGAAGCGCGGTTATTTTAAATTGTCGGTTAGAAATGCCGGTTAACAGTGAAAAGACAGGAAAATTATTATTTTGAGTGAAAGTCAGATGCCATGCAATGAAAACCGAAAAAAATGCACCAGTTGATTCTTGTCGGAAGAATCTTTAAATTTAAACCCTAAAGCCCTTTGGGCACCGAATAACAATAACATTTAAGACTTGAATAAAGTAGTTGTATAATTTTACAGTGTTTCGATAAATATGAAAGTATGCAGTTGAATGTACTGAGCTCGTAAGCCACAAACAGCTTTACTAGCCTACCGAAGGCTCTCGGTTGGTCGAGAGAAGCGAAAGAATGGGCGCTAAAAAAAACGGGCGAGGACTGGAGAGAAGCTTGTTGTTCGGCCTCTCCCTAAACTTTCCGAGTAATTGTGTTGTTCTTCGCACTTTTTGAGACGTCGTTGTTCCCCACTAACAATAATAATAACTGTCGCGGCTAATCACCGTCGCAAAGTACAGCAACGACGCAGCTCAACAAGGTCGAACCGCATACTATCTTAGACCCTGCCATTGCACAGCAAAAGCAAGCCAACGTTTGCAAACAAAGAATCACGATCAAATGTGAGCGATTCTTATTCGCAATCGTTAGAATTGGGTAACGCTCACGGGCGCTTTGAGCTTGGCATTCAAGGGGTACCTAGTACCCAACATTATTTACGAATTCGTTCTCAGTCTAAAATGTTGACAAAAAACGACGGAAGCTAGCGGAACTACTATAAGGCAGTTACCCTTTCAATAACAATCTCTCGTTCTTTAGTCAGTGATTTGCTTCCTGTGTTTCCTTGAACCATAAGCCTCATTGACGGAGGAAGAGAATTTCGCCGAACATCACGACCTCGGAGTTTTGCTACCATGCCTTCTAGTCCATTGGAAGAGCTCACTTGTGAATTTCGTCGCATTTCAGCGCTTGAAATGGAATATTTCCGTCTTGAGCTCGTTAGTTTCGGAATTTGCGATGTTTTAACTTTTTTACAAAGCGAGATACAGTCTCTTTTAAACTGTCCCGTGAGTATAGCGTACAGGAATGGATTTGCGCAACTGTTTAATGGAAACACGAAGACTGTAAATATCTTGGCCTCTTTAAGGCTGACATAGTCTCCTCCAAATGCTGCAGCGAGAGAAAGGAACGTAATTGGCGCCCAGCAGGCAAAGTCCGTAAAGATGAGCAGAGCCATGCGCTGGGCAGTTCTGAAGTCATTGGTATTCCACGCGCTAGAACCGCGAATGGCGCAGTAAATTTTTATGTAACACGTGAGTATGACGATGAAAGCCGTACCATTGAGTATAAGAACTGACGTCACATAAACAAGGGATTTAGTATCCCTAGTCTCAAACGGAAGGCAAACACTGAACTTCGTGTAATCACTTACGTCGAATAACGGCAATGATGCGGTGATCAAAGCAAAACACCAACCTGTAGACATCACTACAGCGGTTTTTTTCAAACTCATTTTCTTGGTGATGTCTAGTGCATGAGTTATCGCTATGTATCGCTCCACCGTGATGACAGTTAACGTAAACACCGACGTTTCACTGGACAACACGGCAAGAAAGCCCGCTGTCTTACAACCACTGCTTAACTGCCATTCAACGCCGTAACTTCGAAAGTTCCCGCTCGTAGAAGCATCCACAATGGCCAAGAGACCGAGATAGATACCCATGCACAAATCCGCCACTGCTAAATTGCAGATTAAAAATCGAGATACGTCAATTCGAGAGCTCCGGGTGAGGATGACGAAGATGACAGTGGCGTTGCCAAGCAACGCAAGCAAGAACACGATCCAGACTCCCACTCGAAGGAACGAGGAATCCATGAGATCATCACAAGGAAAGAAAGGATCAGCTGGTTCAGGGGTGCACTTGACGTCACGAGTCTCTTCCTCCTCGATCTGAATTACATCAGGAACATTGTCTGAACTGCCCGCGTCAGTTACTCTCATGTCGTCCGAACTTCCTTCGCTGACCAAGATTGGATCAATTTCGCCCGACTCGAAACCCGAAAAATCATCGGTCGTCTGAATTGTCGAGTTATAGTCTTTGTAATTGTTTCTGAGCCAGTCGACTTGACCGTCCCATATCCAGTTGGCGTCTTTCCCTTCCTTTGTTGTTTCAGTTGACCTTTTTGTGTTTTTGGTTTCCTTTCTGAATTGGCAGCAGTGGTACGGATAATGTGCTTGAACATGTCGGATCATCGGGAGTCTTTCCGCTGGTATTTCGGTCAATTCTCTGTTGTCTCGTACATTCAGTGTCTCCAGACTTTCCAGTCCTTTTGTCGGAAGTACCTTGAAACTATTGTAGCTCAGATCACTGCAGAAAATAACACCGTCCGTCAGTAATGTCCCCCTACTGCAAAATTTATATCACTGTTTGCACTGATAGCAGAACCCACAGTGATTTATGGCCCTGGCCCATAAGTGCATTCATCGTTTTGCTCCTAATTAGCCGATATTCAAAAATACCATAATACTCTTTGTTTGTCCCTCCAAAATTTTGCATAAGCATTGTTTCCAGTTTCTCTTGGGACCGTTGTATGTCCCAAGAGAAAATAAAAATTATGCTTATGCAAAATTTTGGAAGGACAAACAAAGAGTATTATGGTATTTTTGATATCGGCAAATTAGTTTCGTTTCAAACTTTTTTTAGCAGCAAAATATGATATCATAATCATCCTGTGATTCTGCATAGAAACCTGCTCCTCCCATTCCACGAAAATAGCTGTTCCATTTCTTTGGTCCTCTGACAACAGAGGCATGTTATTCATGAAGCCGGATGGTTTATAGTGACGTAAAAATGCATAAATTTTTATGCCTATGAAACGGTTAATCTTACCGTGCATGGCAAAAAATTACTACTAAAACTTTAGTTGGATACTTTTAACCACAAAAAGATCCAAGATCATTTTCGAGGGAATCTGAAATTTTGCTTTTTTTTCTATTAACGTAAAAAACCGCCTTCCTTGAGGAAAGAGGGACACCAAAACTTTCTTTTCAAAGATTGCAAGTTAGGATTTTGTTTGTGATAAGATAGCCCGAACCGAATAGTGTAATTTAATTGCTTGCGTTTCATGTTGATGGATTCCATCATCATTTATCCACATATAACTCGAATTTATATTAAGTGAACGAAACTTAATGGGCATGTGCCCATTAAGTTTCGTTCTAGAGCCCATTTGCCCACTTGGAGATACGACATCAAAGTGATTCTATGCTAAGTGCCAGTATACTTACAGAACTCTGATCATTTTAAATGGTGAGAATGCATCCTTGGCGATGAATGTAATTTCATTGTTTGCAAGGTTCCTGCAATAAACAGAACTATTTACCTCCTAATGAATGCTACACTGTTGAGCACATTGGTCAGTGAGAGCTGCGTGTTTGACTGGTAGAGTAAGCAATTTCATTCCCCTTTAGGTAAGAAAAAAACTGAGATTTTAGGAGTAAGGTCACATTGTGATACTGCGACGCACCAGATTTGCAGTCAATTATAGATATATCGTATTCTAGATGCAGTGTTTGTCGAACGAGTCGCGTTTCTGTTCCCGCGCTGAGAGTCCTTTTTGTCATTCGCTTCATGTTCTCATTGGTCAAGATGAGAAAAAGAAATACAGAGATGGAAACGCCCAGCCCATTTCTTAGGATATGTGAACTTTTGTAATAAAGGGTTATTTTCAGAGAAGTCCACTAGGCGACATTCGATGCCATGCGATGTTGTTGCTGATTTTAAGGTAAACTGGCTTTGGTTTTTTAACGGCATTCAAAAATAACCTATAATGAAATTCTGTCGAAAAAACTTACTCTCATGTTCGTACAATCATTGCCACCGTTCAGAGAACCGCGCTGAAATAATCTCAGAGAACTCGTATTCTGGGCAATTCGAGTAAACTGTACCCTTTATGTCAGTGCCAAAACAATACATATCGAACATTTTTTCATTGCCCCATTTTTCAATGTTTGTAGCAATCGGAGTTTTCAACGATTATCTTCATGCGGCTTAAGTTATGAAGCACGTATTCAAGTTACTTACAATGTCTCCAGGCTGGTGACACCTTCGAAAGTCCTACTCTCGAGACTCTGTATCATATTGCCTTTCAGGGTTCTGGAACGTAAACTTCCAAAGTAAATAACAGTACACGAATTAATAAATACATGGTTCCCATGGGTCCAATTTGCACTTTACACTGCCACACGCACGAAACGTGGTGTTGGTCTTATCAATTCAGCCTTGAAAATTGCTAGGTACCCCTTGTTGTGAAAGAGGGAACTTCGTTGCACTTGTATTGTTACTATACAAGTTTCCTGTCAAAGATGAAACGTTAAGAGCTAAATTAAATAGAAGTCTTACAAGTCTTTAAGGTTTCCCAGATTTCTCAAGGAGCTTCCTATTGACCTGATCTGGTTGTGTTCAATTTTTCTGTTGAAATACAAAATAATGGCACTTCCGTTATTAACTCCACTCAACTAACTATAAAGTGTTTTATTTACCATGATGGCCTCTAGTGGGAGGCTCGAAATAGTTTCTCCTTTTTACAAACAAATAAACATATTCTGTCCTTAGACAAGGTTAGGATAATCATATCAAGACGAAATTTGGCCAGGGTATTAAGTACCAATCATAGATTTCTCACATCACATTTTCCTCCAAAATATAGTTACCATGGCAACGATATAAGGCCTTTCTTTGATCCTTAAAATCGACTTATATTGTCTTTTTTGAAAAAGCGGGAAGGTGAAATTTGCCCATTCAGCGTTACCAGTAATGTTAGAAATGATCTCTAAAATATTTAAAATATTTAAAATTTTCTTTTTTCACCTACAGAATTTTTTTAAATTTGAAAGACTAACGTTTTAAATTAATCTAAGCTAACATGCAAAATATGAAAAAAATTCACCGTCCGGAAGCAGAGTAAAGTTGCAAAATCAGGAAAAATGAAGGGGTTACAAGATCAGCATTCACGCATGCGTTCCCCGCTCATTCGAGTGCACGCGCGAGTGAAGCTACAGGCCAACACAAACGGATTTAATTAAAGTAGAGTCAATTTTCAATTTGACCTATTTGGTACAAAAAAACTTCACTTAGCTCCTACCCGGTGACTGGTGAATTTAAAAAAAGGTTAATGGAAAGGACTGTTTCAGAGTCGTTATTGCAGATTCATTTTATGTGGCACGCAGAACCGCAACGAACAAGTCTTCGACGTTCGCTTTCGTTCCTCGCGTGTTGAGGCCTCGCAATTCGCGCAGCACTAAACTTTTCCGTCTCTTGCTATACCTAAAAAGTAAATTATTTGATGTGATCAGGACATTGAATGACCAAGCAATAAACAAATGGCAGCAATGTATGTTAGGTTCACAAAGTGGGAAAAAAAATTCCTCAACTGATGTTTCAATATGCATTTAAATTAATTTTTTTTTTTTGCTTGCATACGGAACCCGCGCCCGCAGTGCGCGCGGCAGTCAAAACTGTGCTATCCTGTCAATCATTTGCCCTTTCACCGGAAACAGGGCATTTCGGTTGTGCGTAAATGACATTGTTGTGGATCTATCCAGTCGAAAGGACGCTACCAAAGTGTTTATTCGCGAAGTTAGCACAACTAAATACATTATCAATATGATTTTGCCGTCTTCTTACACTTGATTCGAAAATAACAGCCTGAATTCGTCTTAGAATAGTTAGAAAAAGCACAAATAACAGCCAAAGCACAACAGCTTACGTTCGAATTCTGCTCGCCGACAACCCAAGTTTGTTGACAAAAAAAATGCCACAAAATGTTTTAAATGGTTTTCTGGCCCTCTATTAATAGCGTTCACGTGAATTTTAAATGGGGTATCGGGAAAGAAAAATTGTCAAGCTGATATGTGTTTCGTGTAAACATTTATTTTCAAGTAGCAAAAATTTGTGTAAGCACTACAAACCTTTTACTGACCATTTAATACTCGAAGGAACTCCCTTTATAAGCTGCAAGGAAGCCGCTGATGAATTTTGCACAAAAACCTCGGCCCCTAACACCGGAGAGCCAGACTTGGAAAGTTTTTTTTGGTGGAAGGCTCACTACTAAGGAAGAGCTTCTAGAGCTTGCCCTCCCGCAGGTCGCCAGATAGGTGCAAACAAGCTGATTCATGTCCGAAAAGAGTAAGATCTAGAAGGTGCAGTCAAATTTTGTTTCTTGTATTGTGCGAAAATTTATTCAAAACTTTTCCGTCACTCCCAAATAAGAACTTGCTGGGTCTTGCAATTCTACAGTGAATTACTATTAGGCCAATACGAGAACCAACATCAAAGAGGCACTCCCAGGGGTTTGGAGGAAGAAGAGAACATGGCTTATTTGAAGTGGGGAACAGAGGAACAATATCAAAATATTTTAGGGAACAAGGGAAGAAAACCAATTTAAATTTAAGGGATAAAAAAGCTGGAAATAAGTTTGAAATTAATTTGGGGAACAAGGAAACACAAGCAAATGTTTAAAGGGAACAAGGACTCCTCTCCCCAGGAGAGCATCATCAAATGTTCTGACTCTATCCAACAGCTCAAACAGGCTATTCCAACAATTTTTGAATGACCAACAGGAAAAGAAGACTCTCGTAGAGAAATAAATTATTTATAATAACACTTAAGCATGCAAAAAAATGCTCAGATGCTTACGAGCACCCTCATGCCCATGTTTGTAAAAAAGCACCATGAAGTATTCCATGCGGCTGGTTTAGGCATTATTGTTTCATCTTTCAACATTGGGCAAAACCAAATAAACTCCATTCTCAGAGGGCACTGGGGAAAGAAGCTAGAAGAAAACACTGGCCTTAATTCAATTCTCCCAAGGTAATCTTTAGAGAATAAGATTATTGAAGGAACACTTGAGTGACAACCTTAAGCCTTTGTGGAACATTTCCTGCCTATCTAAATATGCCGCAAAAGGGCTCCAAAAAGCAACCAGTTAAGTTTTTAGATAAAAATACACAATACCTAAAAAGTAAATTATTTGATGTGATCAAGACATTGAATGACCAAGCAATAAACAAATGGCAGCAATGTATGTTAGGTTCACAAAGTGGGAAAAAAAAAGTTCCTCAACTGATGTTTCAATATGCATTTAAATTAATTTTCTATCAACAATTCAAGGGACTGACTTTTCACTGGTATTGATTTACATTTCCATGATAAGTTTGAAAGTGAACCTGGCCACCACAGTGCCCTATGAAATGGGAAATAACTGAAACAAACTCTTTAAACTAACATTTTACAAGGGGCACCATTGTTGATGCCCTGCGAAGAACAAAGATTAAATTGAAAGAAGAGTTGGTCTGGAGTTTATCCACAATGGACAGTTAGTGGCTGCATTCACCAATGTAGAGAACAAACACATCAAGTTTCTTCTCAAGGAACCAGGTGTTCAAGGAGCTATTCAATTTCCAAAGAACTATGGTAGTGTACCACAGTACCTGGGTGAATTCGGGTACCTGGCCTGAAACTGAAACTTGTGGAGCCAAACTTGTTGAGCTTAGTAGTTAAACTGGGTAGATAATTACGTCTACAAATATTGTCTATTCAACCAACAGTTTCTCCTAATTTTGTGCACCACTCACGTGTTGGTTCGTTAATAAAAAAATCCCTAATTCAATTAAGGATTCAAGTCCTTTCAAATTATCAAAGTTACTTTGCGCCACCAGGAACAAACGAAAAAATACAAGCACTGAAGACAAACTGCTCAAAAATGCACGGCTCCCTTTGAAACAGCAAAACGGGCCGGGGATCCTCGAGTCACTAAAAAGTGCTGCATGCCACGTGGATGTTTGCAGAACGATCGCAAGTTGTAATCACTGAAAGAAAACTCCACTCCAGATCTGATAGACGATGGTCTTGCAAGACTCGCCAAGCACGTGGAACACCCAACAGGATTGTTTGTTGTTTGGCACAGCAGATGAACGAAAAATTGTTCCCCTCACTATTAAGTTCCAACCCGATAAGACCAATCTTGCCCAAATAAAACAACAATTTGGGCAGCAGGCAAGCTCATCACAAGCCATCAAAGTTGGCATAAAGCAGCATAGCGCTTCACCTGAAGTTCGTTCATGATGGACACTAACAAGAGCTGAAAAAAACTTCATATGGTCAGACGACCAAATGTGATTGACCCAACACAGTTCGGCTCAGTTATCGGACATCAAAGTGCTGAACAAACCAAGGGCTTTCGTCGTAAAAATGTTCACTCAGCAACGTCTACTTCTTCTACAGAATAAAGTCCAAAAGCGATCCTGGTCGTTAATCACATGCTAGACCAATCCATAAACTGGATAAAGTGGATTGCCAGAACAATGCGTCATGTTCAAAGAAGCGACAGTCAAGAGAATCACAAGAGAGGGCTGAGCGAATGTCCACCGATCTAACCAATCAGAATGTAAACAATTGGCGTGACGTCGATAGCACAAGGATAGCACAGTTTTTCCCCCTCATTGAATTCTGATTGGTCAATTTAAATTTCAGTAGCTCTCGCTGTATGCAAGGATGGAGGAAACAAGGTAAGATACTTACAGAACAGAAAGAGATAAACATCCCGATAGGTCAGGTATGCGTGCAATGCTGTTGAAATTCAGCGTCCTGTGTGAGGCAAAAAAGGAAAGATATTTTACAAGATACCTGAAATAGTAGTAAAAAGTTGGCACGAATCAGGATACCATAGGGAAACAGCTTATATCTGGGGAACCGTAGAAGCAGTTTAATTAGTTTTTGCCCTTTAATTTACGAGAACAAAGCTGCTCTTTCAGCAGGCGAGCTAAACAGCCGAGGGGAAAGTAAGGAAAAAGGACGGGGGTTTCTCCCCTTCTCTACGACAATCTTGGACAGAATTAAAGGGAACAGAAATGCCCCCTTCCCCCTTAACCGAAGATGAAGCCACGCGAAGGCCACGACGCGCCTTGTTCCCAACAATGAGTTGGGGGGGGGGGGGAGGGGGTGGTCTCAATTTTCCATTTAATCTGTCCAAGATTGCAATCTTGTACATCTTGGACAGAATAAAATGGAACAGAAATGCCCACTTCCTCCTTAATCAAAGATGAAGCCGCGGAAGACCATAACGCGCCATTTTCCCATCATTGATTTTGGGGGGAGGGTTGGTCTCAAGTTTCCATTTAATCTGTCCAAGAGTGGTAACTCAATCATTTAACTTACAAATCCAGCAACTTTTTTTGTTTCTGGCACAGATCCTCCGGCATTTTCGTTATGTCATTGACAGTCAAAGTTCTGCAGGAAAATATGAGCATTTCAGCCGGATTTTTTCGCGTTTTACACGAATATGCATAGTATCGAACAAATTAGAGATTTACTTGGCTATAACTAATAATAAAGCAGTTAAACAAGTATCGTAAACAACTGACTTGGACGGTGAAAGGTGCGGAACCTTCGAGTTCGTCACTGTCTAGATTAAGTTTATATAGATGGTTAATTAATACTAAAAAAAAAGATTTAAATGTAGATTTCGTAATTCACAAGTGAGGTTTTCTGGAGAAGTTCTGTCGTTTAGCAATGATTATTGCAAATCTTGTGTTTTATAGATGACAGTATTCTGAGAGGGAGACAACACCGGAAAAGAAAATGATTTTATTTCCTTCATTTTTGACTCTACAGGTAGAAAACGTTACTCTTGATCGACTGAAATGTGTAATTGAATTTAAGTATACACGAGATGCTGGATTGCATATTGTAGACCTCACTGCCAAAATATTTTCCGCAGACATTTCGAATTGCATGTACTTGACTCAGTTCATCAGACAGGTGATATGAGGATAAAGACCAGATTGCCCTCCAAAAAGAAATAATAATAGAATAATGCGTAATGCGTTCAAGTTATGACAAGCTTGGCATCTCTTGTTCTTCTAATTATAGATTCCATCATGTGAAGTAAATGCCAAGATACACAAAGTTTACGGAAAACGAGCTTTGCACTTACAAGACTTGTAGAGAGGTTGTCCCCGTCAAGTTTGGAAATCCGTCCAACTTTACATTCACTAAAGATCTAGAAAAACCACCGAAAAGGTTATTATAAACAAAGCAAAAAATGTTTTAACTTTGTAATCAGCTTCAAATTTGTATAGAAAGTCTGTCATTACTTTTCCGCTACGCCACCTTCAACTGAATAAAGCGGAAGGTGGGCAAAGCACTTGAATCCCACCAATAATTTCCAGAGGATTGCTCTTTCAGCCTGTAGGGTGATCCAGTTTGCGAGTTGTTCGCTCTTCCGCTCCGAAACATTTTTTCGGTCCTGCATGAAGTCTTTTCACCAATAAAAGGTCTGGGGCCCGTTTCTCAAAAGTCCAGAAACTTTACGGGCCATTTTCGGGTGTCACAATTCCCTTTGTATCTCAAGAACGGAGAGGATTTAACTCGTCAAACTTCACAGTAATTTTTCTTTTTGTTACCTTTAAAACATGTTAAAAGACCGGCTTTCCAAAGCAAGCGGTTGGCAATTTCACAAATGGCTTTTCGGGCCCGAAAAGTTATCGGAACTTTCGAGAAACGGGCCCCTGGTCTGGTACCAGATCACCTGACAAATGATAATTATTCGTTTCATTTTTAAACTGGACGGGAAGGAGAAACACTAACTGTTAAAAAAGGAAACAGTCATACTCACAATCTTTCTAAGGAAGGTAAGAAGGTAAATGCCCTATTCCAAATCTTCTTGACTTTTTCCCAGGTTAATTCTCTGAAAAATCAATAAAAGAGAAAAATCGTCGTGGACTGCTTACTTTTTGGGGATTAATCTGACAAACAGCGCAAACAAAAACATTGAAATATTTCCCTATGTAACGTTTATTATTACTTGTTCAATTATTTGCCAAAGTGGAAGGAAATATCTACCACACAAGCTGAAAAACCGGAGGCCCAAAAACTTTCTAATCGAAAAGAAGGTTGCTTGAAAATGAATGGCACTTTTCCGTTAGGCAATGAGCTTGGCATTTTCCTAATCTTAATAATATATATTTAATTAACTGGTGAACTACCAACAATTGCTGCAAACAGAAGTTAGCGTTACTTTACAATGGTAAGTGTACGTTTAAGAGCTCGGATAAAATCAATACAGAACAAATTTTGAAGAGGAAAAAGCCATCGATTAGGGAAGAGTATGTCTGTTTGGGAGTGAAATGCGGCATATATCATTGACGAAGCCGTTTGACAACGACTGAAAATAGTTTTGTTCGTGGTTGGTCTATTAACTAAAATTCTTCAAATGTACAACATTCTATCCAATAATATCGCAGATGCGCTTTGCTACATCCGCTCAACTACTTAAAGTGATTTGCCAGTTTCGTTCCAGACACAGCGCAAATCCCCGTCAGTAAGGACATTTTTTTAAATATAATATATTGATCGAATTTGAGCGGTGCACGGTAGCTTGAAACATCTTCGCTTCCGTAATCTCTTTGCAGGAGATGACTGAAATAAAATCTTGATAATTGGTTTTCGAAAATTCTGTTGAACTGAGCGACCTCTGCACTTGGGCTTCAAGGAAAGCTTTAAAGAGCCAGACTTACATTCTACGTAGTTTGTCCAACCCTCTAAAGGCGTAATCCGGTATCTCCGTGATTGGATTTTGATCAAGCTCCCTGAAAGACAATAATCGTTAACGGACAAGAGAAACGTTATACGGTCGCGCGATAGCAAAAATAACTTAGAATAGGTGGAGACGCAAAAGTGGCAATGTAGCTTTTGTGCCATTACCTTTTATAAGTATAATACTTTCAAAAATGAAGGGTTGATTCCTTAGATAACCTTTGGCGTAAAAATAGGATCGCTCTTGTATGTTATGTGTGGCTGAAATTCTTCTTCGTTTTCTCTAAATGATATTTCACTGTGCGAAACGAAAATAGAATCACAAGCCATTCCACAGATAGCCATCAGAACAAGAGGTTATACATGATAATGATATATATGATGCGACTCTGGATTTAAGGAATTAGAATGTAGTTTAAAAAGTTACAACTCAAATTCTTTGAATTGAACAATGCTAAAAAAATTAAAGGTAAGGTGAAAAGTCTCTTTCTGGCAAAACGTAGTTTTAACCTAGCATATCATCTACCATTTCTCTAAAGCATTCATTTGTGTGCACTCAGTTCACTTTCTCTTTTACATAATTTCTGTCCAGATTTTAAATTAAATCGCATCCCATAAACATTCGCAAGAATGTCATAAACCTTGTTTGTGTTCGTGTGATTGGCATTTCACTGTGACATCAACCTTTATTTCGTGCTTGCTGGGGGGCGGCTATCTAATTTAGGTTTAAAATAATCTGATCTACTGACGGCAGCTGCAGTACTTACAAGAGCCAAAGTTTCTTCGCATCTTTTATGGACTCTGGAACGCTGCTAAGATTGTTGCCTCTTAAATTTCTAAAGAAAAAATAATAAGATTGCACACTCAGCTCGGAATAGGTTTGAACGTTGGGCCAAATCCTCTAATCTTTCCAAATGTAAAGGGGAATCTTTGGTTACGACTTCGTAAACGTCAGTTGCAAGGGTTTTTAAGCTTTGATTAACGTGACCTAATGGCATGCGAAATTTGTAAGAAAAACCATACCATCCAAATCGCTCAAGAGCTTTACCATTTACCGCATTAGCGTAGCATGTGAGAAGTGAAAAGAATTTTGAGTTTAAGCTTACGGGACCCGAAATGTTCGTGAAGTTATGTAACCTTTAATAACCCCCCGAAGGCAGAATGGTCTTCGCAACCAACCAGCCTGGCCTAATGTCGGGTCTCTGGAGTCCAGACCCTCTCTATACATAACAGTACATAATACATACTTCATTGACCACTCCCCAGTGGGGGCTTTTAAGGGCCAATGAAACACAATCAAGGAAACGAAAAAAACGAAAAAACACAATAACAACAACAACTGTTAAGAATCCCAACCGGCCTGAGGCAAACTAGTTGGCAAGCAGCAAGTGCAGCCGAGAAGTTGAACCAGAGACTACCAGGATCAAATTCAACGAGTGTTCAGAACGATTCTTGAACCCGAGAACTTCCCCCGGCGGATGTCAAGGCAAGCGCCCTAACCACTGGGCCGCACTACCTCCCAGAATCATCGGGTTTATTAAATTTTCAACCTCGGTTACTGCATTTCTCGTGCTCTGATTGGTTCACTCAATCTCGGTTATCAGCTCATATACCTTAGTTGGACCTTATATGGAAATTGATTGCACCTAGCGTCGCCAAGCCTAATTTTTTTTCGCTGGAAAGCGACATTTCTTTCTAAATAAAGCAAAAGAAACCTGGTTGAGGAAAATTTGGATCAATTCCGACGTTTGGAAGTACGCGAAAAGGTAATAAATGTTTTTTGTGATGAGCCTGCGTACGTCTGACCACCAGGTATTACACACCATCCCATCTTCATCAAATGTTTTCGATTTTGCTCGGATTTTCTTGCTTTTTTCGCTCGTATTTCGTACTTCCAAACTTTTGGAGTTTAAGGAATGTAATAAAACAATTATTCCATTCGCGCTTGTTGGATATGAGACTGGTTATAGCCAACTCCGCGCTACGCGCTACTTATATCGTTGGCTATCATATCCAAGGCGCGCTCTTGGAATAATTGTTAAATAGTACAAGGTGCTTACTCAGTCACTTACAATAATTCGAGCTTATCAAGGCCCTTGAAGCCTTCAACCTCGACTTCTTTTATTTCATTCTGGAACAGCGTTCTGTGAATACAAGATAGTACCGCATCATATTATTCTCGAAATGCTGCCAAAAAATCAACTAAAATCTAAATACTTTTATTCATTAACTGTGTAAAATTGTTATAGCTCTGTAGTATTAAGTTTCCCCGCAAAGGTTTTGTGGATTGTTGTTATCACGTACTTATTAGGTTCGCCATATTGATTCATTAAAACTCTTGTTGAGTTGAAAACAACATGTTGAAGTTTCATTCTACGTCTGACTGTTACCATTCAACTCTACAAAAAGAATGCTCGACTCAAGTGGGTGTTGGGCTCAACTCACTTGAAACGATGCCTAGGGGTGTGCGGGCCAAGAATCTCCATGAGACCGAATTGAATCGAGCCTTTGGAGGTGTTCATGCGACAGGAGGAACCCATGACGTTGAGCTAACAATACACACATCTCTCCTAGGAGTTATCTGTATTTAAGTCTTCTTTCGCCGAGAGCCGCCGTCACTTTGGCTAATCAATGTCGATGACTTCGTTTCTGTTACAGATGCAAAAACCCATGACTCATATACAGGAATTCTAGTTGTTAGCTCCTAGTCGTAAATTTCCAAACACGATCTGCATTCTGCGTTTTCATTGCTTTCCACCTTCATGAATAATTAATCAATTTATAAAAATGTGAAACGTGAATAAAATTGATCAGTGGCCAAGCCAAAAGGACTCAATTGACTAGGCCTGGCATCCAAGGATATTCCATATGATCAGAAGAGAGAAAATAAAGACTTACAATGTTTTTAGCTTGGAAAGTGACTCGAAAGAATTTTTTTTAATGTGACGAATTTTGTTTTGATCCAAATTCCTAAAACGAGAAAGAAAACAAACGATTAGCGACAAGTGTCAAAATAGTTTACGGCAGATTTAAATTTAGTGTTAACTGTAGGGCAAAATTCTAATTTCAGAGGGAAATCATGGGTTAGAAGAATGATGATAGAGATATGCAATACTTACAGGTACTCCAGCTTCTTAAGATTCTTTAAGGGTTCCGTCGGGACTTCCTTTAAGTCGTTGTTATCAAGCCACCTAAAACGAAATTATTCTTAAATTACTATTAACGAAAGCCTCTGACGTGTTAAATAGAAATATTCCTCTGCTATTCTCGTATTTCATTTGTGCGATCTCTTGTTTGTTTGATTTTTTGTTGTTGCTGTTGTTCTGAGGTTCAAGAACAATCGTCCCAGGCCGTCCGTGAATATCTTGTTATCAGTCTCTCTCGGGCGTGGCAATCAACGTGTCAGCCACAATAAATAGACGCTAAAAACGAGACTGGTGCTTAATTTTACGTTCATGTCTTTAACTCACAGGTGTTTAATGTTTGGAACTTTCTTGAAAGCGCCTGCGGGAATATTCTCCATTTCGTTTCCTGTCAGATATCTGAAAACGATACAAAAATATTTAACAATTATTGCATGAGAGCGCGTTGGATGTGAGATGGTAAATAGCCAAAGAGGCGCGCGGTTAATGCATTTCAACCTCGGTTAATGCATTTCTCGTGCTCTTATTGGTTCACTCAATCTCGGTTATCAGCTCATATACCTTAGTTTGCCCTTATATGGTAATTGATTGCGTTAAGAATTGCTAAGCTAATTTTTTTTTTCGCCGGAAAGCGGAATTTCCCTCTTAATGAAAAAAAACTTTTTGTGGAAAGTTTGGATCAATTCCGACGTTTAGAAGTACGCGAAAACGTAAGAAATGTTTTTGTGATGAGACTGCGTCTGTCTGACCACCAGGTATTACACAACATCGCATCTTCATCAGGTTTTTTCGATTTCGCTCGGATTGTCTCGCTTTTTTCGCTCGTATTTCGTACTTCCAAACTTTTGGAGTTAAAGGAATTTAATAAAACGATTATTCCATTCGCGCTTGTTGGATATGAGACTGGTTATAGCCAACTCGACGCTACGCGCTTCGTTCGCTATTTACCATCTCATATCCGACAAGCGCGAATGGAATAATTGTTAATAATTTTACGAGGGCGCGCTGGATATGAAGTGATAGATAACCAACGAGGCGCGTGGCGCCGAGTTGGTTATAATCATTTTATATCCAGCTAACCCGAGTAGAATAATTGTTTTATTAAAAACTCCAGGATCAAAAAATCTTCATGTTGATTCACCGGTCAATTCCGATCCAAAACGGCATTTGCCGGCCATTTTTTCTTTGAGGTGCAAAAAAATGTTTTCAGCTCGCTTTATTGCTGACGCGTTCCTTGACCATATTAGGTACAGCAGGTATTTGAACTGATAGCCTATGCCCGGCGAGCCAATGAAAATGCTGAAAATCTGATATCCGTGGTTCAGCTTTTAATAATATACTATATCATTCAACAAGAACAACGATTTTTAAAACCAAAGTACTTACAACTCATTTAAGGAGTCGCTGACGATCTCCGGACAATTTCGAAGTTTATTCTCACTCAAGATTCTATAACGTAATGATAACAAATGTATTTGAGTGTCACCAAGAAAAGATAGGACACGGAGGAATCACCTTCTCACCA
>NC_090890.1:31790297-31810297 GCF_036669925.1 Montipora capricornis | reverse complement strand
TCAACACTCGTGCGAGGAGACCCGTGAATTTTGGCGTGGACAAGTTTATCGATCTTAAAAACCCGTAACATCACATTTTAATCCTTAGACCCTGACTACACCACGGGAGAAAACGTTCAGTTGTCTCAAAATTGACAAACGAAACCGCAATCTTTTCAGTTAATGGTGACTGCTCCACAAGCAGGAAAATTATTAATCAGCATCTGACCATCAAGAAGTTCTCAAGCACCATGAGATTCATTTAAATCTTAATGTTTTGTTCTTAAAACCATCAGGTCGCCTCTTACACAAAAAAACCTCAAGAGCTAAGGACATATCTTGGAATGACTGTTGCGACCGCCTCCATGCCAGGCTAGAAGCAAGTTTATTGTTAAAGATAAGCTGCTTCCTTCACCCGCTTCCTGTGGGGATTACATGTGCGCGAGAGAAATGCCACGCCTAATTATTCATGCATGTATCGCGTTCACAATAAAAAGAAAGGAGAAAAAAGAGGTGAATTCTTGATTAAAACTTTATAATTTATTTTGGCAGCGTCTTTTGATCAAGCAGACAATTTTATTTATGGCAGCAGGTCAACACTCTTGATTTGGCTTTCTTAACATTTTTCTCCTTTTCCCCTCAAACATTCCTGTCTTAAAATATTTTGATTCGGGTTATTAATGTTGTATTTGTCTTAAGTGCATTATTTTTTTCTTTGTCTGTAGCATAGATAATACCTTTATCCTGTTATTGTCATCTTCCGGTTACTCCATAATCTATTTTAATCTATTTTGGAGACATTTAAAACAAATTGGATTGTTCTCCAAGAATGACGTCGCTGTTCTAACATGACAGTTTTGTGACATCTTAAGAAAATCCTGGCAGTTAAATCGGCACGAAAGACAAAACCTTTTCAATTATAAAACAAATCATTCAATCCGAGACAAGTCCATTCTATTTGAATGTTAAAATTAAAGTGGCTGTTTAGCACAGTTTTTGTAGTTTTCCGGGATACAATCAAAGGAACTTGTAACGAAAACTGCACGAACGTTCTTTTGATTGCATAGTGAAGGGCAGTCGAAGAGCAGTCTAGGTGAATGGCAATAAAAACAAACTGCAAAATAAATGTGGATTAAACATTGAGGAGCTTTTAAAATACAATGTTACGTAAAAGGAGATTATCTTTGCTTTCAAGTATTCGTAAATTTCAATGGTGGTTGAAATTCCTATTTCACAGTGACAACTGTTCAAACCAGTTAACAATACTGGTCTTTGGCCAGGAAAAATAAACTGTAATTTAACAACGTTCTAGTTATACGCTTCCTTTTAAAGTTGGAGAAGGAAGGGCGGCCGGGGCCCACCTTTAATTAAGCGGCCAATCTAAACGAGTTCAGAACTGTTTTGTTATCCTAAAAGACTACCGTTTTTTTTTAAGAGATCAGGCCATTGAGAGCTGCAATGATATTTATGTTGAGAGGGAAGTTTTTATAGTATATTTCCAACCTTCCATACATTGTCATGAATCGCCCACTCAATGATTTTGCCTATCACTGACAGCTAAAAATAAACAATTATTGGATGAGGTTGAGCATGATATCATGAATTATCAAAACCGAGGTCTGTGTTATCAATAATTGTTTTATTATACATTTTTCACATAATTCATCCTCAGAAACAGAAGCGAAGCGTTCGGCCATTTTGTTTCTGAGGAGAACATTCCAAGGGGCTTAGTAACCAGGCAGACGTTGAACGTAATATCTGCAGCAGATATTACATTTATCATGTCAAGTTCACAAGCTATTGTGAATTGATTGAATGCTCTCGACCAATGAGATTTTTCATAGTGAGTCTGACGTATAATAATATGGGATAAACAATGAATATCAGAATATCAGAAACAGCGGAGCCTAATTTTACATTCAATAGCATGTCTCATACCAATCCAATGAAATTAGGGTTATCTGCTATGCGAGACATGAAGTCTGTGATTTTAGCAATTACTTATGTTAAAAAGGGAGTCCTACATCAGCCCATCCCCACACCCTTTACCGGGATTTGTCATCCGAGAGAAATTCGAATTAAAGTTAACGGTTTGAACGGAATTCCTTATCATAAGTACCACCTACACGAAGTGAAGATTACAGATATCCTAAGTGTTATGTCAGTACAATTTGTGGG
Source organism: Montipora capricornis (assembly GCF_036669925.1). Lineage (NCBI taxonomy): Eukaryota > Metazoa > Cnidaria > Anthozoa > Scleractinia > Acroporidae > Montipora > Montipora capricornis. Next base: position 31,808,140 of record NC_090890.1, on the reverse strand, counting down.
CGTGCACCACAACGTTTTCTTTTCTTTCTGCCAAAAATGTTTTTTTTTTGCTTTCAGGATTCAGTGACTTGTACCCTCCGGATACAACTCAAGTGAGATAAAAATTCCCGCAAGGTTTCTTATTAATGCGCTATTTCTAACTCGGCTCCTGGCTTCTGTAATGATTTATCGGATTCAATCTGAGACAAGTGTTTTTAAAATAAACTCAGATTAGTACACTTTGTCGGATCGACAAAAACCAGAGCTCACATGCTATCAAAAAGGCATGATGGTCTGTCTCCACTCTTCCACAATTTGTGGTCCTAGAGAATGGAGCACTCCGTCCGGGCAAAAATTAATTAGGATGACGACGACAACGAAGAGGAGATTGTTTTCAATGAAGAAGCTAATAGTGATATTGATGATAATGTAACTATTCATGTTAAAATGACAACGGGCTACTTTCTTGCCAATTCACCTTTCCCCTTACACCTTCAGAGGTCACCAAACGAGCTGCCTGTCTGCCTGCCTGCCTGTAACAACGCACACTTGATCAACAACAACAACACGTTTATTGTACCTAGCTTATTACAATCATTATTACAAACACCGTAAATAAAATATTTATATTTAAGGTACTGACCTCCAGAAATAACTATATAGAGCTTAAAATGCCTGGAGGTCATCTTTATCCAAAATGGATGATTCAGTTTCATTGAACTCAAGAAAGGGATCTAGAAATAGGTTATTCGACAAAAGACTAAACAATTGAAACCATGACTTAAACCAAACAGAGCTGCTACACTACTGCCTTTCGCAGCCGTTTTTTGCGATGTCACGCAACGCTTCCCACAGTGCATAGCAAAAAACGGCTGCGAAGGAGACTAGGGATAGATAGGGCAGAAAACGATGTCCGAAGTTGTGAGACCCCAGAAACACGAAAACGAAGATCCCAAACTGTTTTGGGATCTTCATTTTCTTATCTTCGGTCTTCGTTTTGTGGGTCTTCGTTTCGTACAATACCTCTTGGGATACACCAATATGGTGAGCTGTGCCACTCTCTGCTTTAATACCAATACGTGTATCCTCCTAATACGAACTGACCAAACTAAGAAGAGGGAAAGTGTTTAAAAAATCTCTTTCTAAATATGCCAACGTGATCAATAGCCCATCAGGAAAGTAATTATATCCCAGGTGAGCAAATCCATGGTACGAAACTGAAGGTAGATCATAATTACATGAGTAAAGGCCTAGATAAGAGTAACTTATAAGCTCGTTCTTTGGAACACTGAAGTCCATAGTAGGAGATACGTCCAACAACATCATTGGAACGTGAAGGCTATTCCATATTACCAGTTCGCAACTGAATAGATGAAGTTCTTGCTCAATGAGTTTATTCGTTCCTGCCTGCGGCGGGAATTCGAATTGCGTGGTCAGGCATGAATGCGGTAATTTAGTACTAAATAATATACGCTCAGCTCACTTTATAGCTCCAAACGCAGTTCTAACATTTCATTCGGACCTCACACAGGTCTGACTTCACGATCAATTTCCTCCTTAAATCGGATGTGATTAAGTCATTAAATCCCCGAATCTGGAAGGAGAGAACGTTATTTTTGCATCGTAGAAAACTGGTCAATAACTTTCTATTAGAGCTTTCATTTTTCTCTTTTGTTATTAAATATTATTCCAGTGATTCCTGCGAAAGCCATCACTGACTTCCTGTGAGTGAGGCGGTTATTTCTTTTGGGGAATTTTCGCTGCAAGACTGGTTTTTAAATCTCCTTAATAAGCTCTTTTCTGCTGTGACGCGACTATTTCTTTTCTTTGATACTGGCAAATCCCTTCATACTCTATCAGCGTTAGACCACCTCCGAGACAAGAAGCAATGTGGGTTGTCAACGATCTTTCAACACACACCACTCACTGTGGCGTTTTTGCCGTTTCATTGCCAGTGAAGATCACTTTGGCTTTCGTCATGTTATGATGGAGAGGTTTTTGAAAAGACCGCTATAAACTTTTAGTTCAAAACAATACTGGAATTTGGCCATACATTTACGAGCACAAACATAATTTATCGTTATTTCAGTCAATGGAGATTGGGCGTGGCTCTGTTGTCTCCGTTGTGCGAGCAACCATTCTCCACTGCCAAATCGCTCACCTTAATCGCACGGCGGCCATGTTTTTGCGCACTGAAACTCGTTCCCAAACATTTCATATCGAGGCTCGGGATACGAAATCTATTGGAATTACCACACGATTCTCACAAGATTCCGTCGAACTTCTGATTACATGAATTGTATATTTGCCGCTCTTATCGGTTAGTTCATTATCTCGAATCATAATTTTCTTTCCGAACCCTTTTCAATAAATAAGCATTTCTCAAAGACCCTTCCTGATCATAGCAAATTTGCTAAGTAAGCTAGCTTTGTTTTGCAACTTCAGGCAATCAATATGGCTTCGTGATTGCAATCCATCTGTCAATTTTCTTTCTAGAAAACGAGGTATGTTGGTTGGCTTCGAAATCAATATAATCTTATACTTCAAGGTGATTGCTAAAGCATTTCTGTACACACGAGGTCAGTGACCTTCCCTCAAAATGTACAAAACATATGTTTCCTCGATAGTTTCTTTAATGATTAAATCAGGAGTTATTTTGCCACAAGTTAAGCTCCTTGGTTCAGCTTCACGAAAAGCCATTATTAATTTTAAGCCGTTCTTAATTTTAAGCAAGAGAATTAAGTTTTCGACTTCGTCAGGCCAAATAACGGCTTAGAGCTGAGTAGAATATCTCAAAAACATGAAAAGTTTAACAAATTAATCCTCTGAAGCAATAGCTTTCTTAAAAATGAAAACCTCGGAGACGATTGCGAGAAAAATGCTAGCTAAGAACATTTCCATAAATACTCCTGAGAACAACAAGAAAAAAACCTGTGGTTGATGAGCTTAAAAAACAGCTTGAGTTTGAAAACTTTCGGATGCAATCGTTTTCATGAAGCTTCTGTACTAATGTCTGTGCTTTAGAGATAGCCTGAGGCTTGTGGCTCCTTGACCCTGCGGTGTAAGCCTTGCAAAAGAGCGGAATGTACAAAGGCACGTGAAATGCGCCTATTTGGCTAAATCGTTTAAGACAAAAGGCACATTTCCATAAGGCCAGAGATCACAAACAGAGAGAAAAACAGATGTATTTTTTAATGTCTTCTTTACAACACTAATTTTGCCCTCAGGGAAGTTAAACGCTTGTATGTACTCCAGGCACCGCTAATCGGAAATTCAGGAAGAGAGTCTACTTTTTTAAGTGATCCAACAAAATATCTGACTTAGCCGGAAATACCACAGTTAGGAACACGCACAGACAGAAAATTCAGCGTCAATTCATAAATATCTATTGTAGCATCTGACGTAAAGGATTCTTAGAATAAATTGTTTTACCATATATATCACAGGTCATAAACAACAAGGAACACCGCGGACAGAAAATTATGACATTAGCAGGGTTAATCCATTATTGGAGTAATGGTTCTTCAGTTTAAGGGCTGAGATGGGCTGGATTTGAGAACTGAAACACCATCGCCAAAATATTAGTAAAGTTCCCATAAAATGACATACTATTTTAGTATATTTGACAGAAGTGCTTCACAAACACTTTCTGCACGTTTTAAATATAGAGAGTAAAACAAGTGTGTTTTGCCCCAGGATTCTCGTACTCTCACCTTGCTCGCTGTTCAGGAGAACATTTGCGGTTTCTTGTACACTCGGTGCTTTCAACTACAATTTTTTTATCACTCCATATTATTGAAAAGTATGCATGAATGGCCTTTCTCGAGGTGCTTTAAATTCAAACTGCTATCATTTGATTTATTTCTTTCGGGTAAACCTGTTTGTAAGGGAAGCGTATTTTCCCTCAGCTGGAAAATTAAAAAAAAAACAGCTTGGAATTAAATTATGAAAGTGGTGAAAAGTTACCCCATAAAAGACGTTAAACTGCCTTACAAAACCAAACATGGATACTGAGAAGCTGGGTCAAATCATCATCACTATTTGCCTCTCAGAAAATTAAGACTCCAGTAAAAAAAGCGAAGAGGAAAGTTTAATGACACCCACAGGTGCCGAATTGCCTCTTATCACAATCCGCTTAACTCGCCCTCCATTATTCTTCCAGCACCCACGTCGACTGCCTATAAAGTTACAGTGTCAGGAAATAACATCAGAACAAAGCAAATATTGAAAAGAAAAGTTTTTATCCACACTAAAAACGCGAAAATAGTCATTAATTAAACTCAAGATCAGATGAGCGTTACTAACTACTAACTCTGTTCAAATCAAGTAAACGATGACAAGTGTTTATTTTCCTGTAGTACTTGTACCGTATTATCCGGTTGTTTTACAGTTTGTTTTGACGTTTCAAGTATTGTTCTGGGTTTCCAGCACGGTGCATTGCCCACAAATGATACATGATCGTTTATCTCAGAGAAATTCTAACAATTCAAACAGAATTAACCCGGCTGTGGAACATCTTTGCCATTTTCAGGCCATTTGGTCTTAAGCGTATCTTTGTGCTTGGAAATTGACCCCGGTTTATATCCAGGTCGCGCTTCCTTATAAATTGAAGCATCTTGGATCCAATTTGGTCTATTTTCTGATTTTCTACACCATTCTTAAATCACTCAACATTTTCTCTACAATAGTCAATTAGCTCACTGGATTGAGGTCTTTCTCTTACAAAAGCAGATGTTGGAGATACGTTGAATCTTTAGCGTGGAAAAGTGTTGATCGTATCTTGGGACAAGAGGTTCATTACTTGCGGGTGTTACATTTGCTGTGGCTAATTTGATCGGAAAAGATAAGACTAATTGATTGTAACGAGTAATCAAAACGTCTCCTTGTTTGCATATGATTATCCGTATCTCACAAAGTGAGTCCTGGAGAAAATAAATGGGAAATTTAGACCACCCTTTCCCCCTCAAATTATGGTTGGAAAATGGAGCGTTTACTTCAGCCTTGATTGGCTTCTATTCAATCGAAGATTGCATACAGCGATAACAGACAAACTAAGAGCTCGGATCACAGCAACGCAAACATAGAGGAAGACCCACAAAACCACAACACTACTGGAAGAGCAGAAATTGAAGCTCAACAAGTGTCCTCAAATAAACTTACTTGTACCTCTTCGGAGCGAAAAAGAAAAGTTATAGATGAATACAAAGATGAAAAACCGAGTCTTTAGTCAACGGAGAGAAAAACAAAATCTAACACTGTCATGAAAGCACCAAATTCCAGTTCACCAAAGAAGGATTTCCCTTACAATGGTACAAAAAATAGGTCTTTCCATTTGATGCAAAATAAAACTGTCTTACAACAATGTGTCACATCCTGGCTTCTCAACTCCAACACTAGGTTTAACTTTGCATTCTTTGTGTTTTTATGGTGGTGCTTTTTAGAGTATTTATTCATTTATCGTTTGTTTATTTGTTTGTTTGTTTGTTTGCCTGGAAAGACTGGCTTTAGCCACTCATTTCTTTCGCTTAATCAGATGGGCGAAAAGAGAATTTTCGCCTTAAGTTATGTTGGGCTTTCTCTTGAATCCACTTAAGTACATTTAGGGTTTGGTCGAAACTCCGATATATACCGTAAGCCGTCTAATTGTTTTGCTAACGAGAATTGAGTTTTCATCTGCGTTTCTCAATTTCTTTTACAGTGGTTTGAATTTTCGAGTGTGTTTCGAAAATGTAAAAAAAGAAAATTATCATTTATCACTTTGAGAAGAGACAACCATAATAACTCAAGTAGTGGAGTAGTCGACTTGTAAGTCGATCAAGTGCGCATTTACCCTTTTTAACTTGATAAGAACGTCTTTTTTGGGGGCTGAAGCTGAACCTTCTTATTTTTCTTTTGCCATTTGAACCTTGTTCTTAACATGTTAACATAACATGTTTGCGATTTGAGCCTTGTTCTTAACATGTTATCGAAGTTGTGTGGTATACTAAGTTCGAAGGTAAACTGAGTTAATGGTAATGATGATAATGAATTTATATGGCGCATTTTCTATTAATATATTCAAATTTACAAGCAAGGGATCTAAGGGTGACGCTATCAGTCCATTAGCGATCTCACCTAGCACATGAATGAATGAAATGAGGCCTGACCACAACACCGGGAGTTCCATGCCCTACTCTTTACGAATAGTGTGTGGGTTCTTTTACGTCCCACTGGGTTGTGAACATTGAAGGTTTGTGAGACGGGGCCTACGGTTTATAGTCCTTATCCGAGAAGACTTGAAAGTCTTAACCATTTGCGGATGTAATTACAGCACTTTCTCCTCAGTTATTTAAAGACACCGGGTGTTGGTCCAGCCGGAATCGAACCCACGACCTCCCGCATGGCAGCCCGATGCTCAACCAACTGAGCCACCGGTGCGCGGTGCGAGTTGTTTGTTGTTCAGTGTACCACGCAATAAGAAGGCCACCTTATTAATGCCGGGTAAAAACGTCCCTATATATTTGAGTTAATTGCCCCGTTAGATTTACAGCTCCACTTCTAAAATTTTGGTTTAACTCAGCTCGAACGTTCTTATAGAAATGGTTCATATAAAAAAGAAAGAATGTTTCGAAGAGTCCTTCCCAGGGGTTTTGGGGAAGAAGGAAACATGGCTAATTTGAACTGGCGAACAGGGGAATAATGACAAAAATATCTTACGGAACAAGGAAACATAAACAATTTTAGGGATCAAAAAGGTGAGAATATTTCGGGAACATGGGAACACAAGCAAATATTTAAAGCGAACCATCCCTGGGAGGGACTCATTGAAATACCAGTACGACAGCTGAATGCCAAATTTGCTTCGTTTCTAATCGAGTGTGTCATCATCGATCGAAACAATAATACCCTGGTTTTTGACTTTATCATTTATCTTGATCATTTTGTGTGGTCTTTCGCCTGACTAGATGAAGTTTCTCGACATTCTTACACTTAACTCCTTTGGGAATCTCGAAAACGTTTGCACTCAAATGTAGGCTTAGTTTGAGTATCGATTGAGTAAATCTTCTTGGTGGCACTAAAAACACGATGCTTCCGAAACAAACTGAGAACTTTGCAAACCAGGGAAATTATCCTCTAAGCGTTTGCCTTCACAATGAACTAATAAAACTAAACCAGGCAGATAATCCCACTAAGGTTGGATTCTTTGAAGCTATTGGAGTCTTTATCATCCATCTTAGGAATTATTGCAAAATATTAAACAGCAAGGCTGATAAAGCTCAGATTTTATGTGGTTTAAGTAAAAAAAATAGGACGAGTGCTAAAAGGTTACATGTCAGACAATTGTAATCTACAGCTATTTCGGTTCCTCAACGATTTTAACATCTTTTCTGGTTGGTAGATATTAGAGACATATATCTTCGTGTTCTCGACACATGGAGGGCTGTTCCTTGTCGTGAAGTCACGAAAAATTACTTTTTCTCTGTAAATTTTAAAGGTTACTTCTCAGAAAAGCTGCTCAATGTCTGTAGCTATAAAAAGGAAAAAAATCAGTTGAAACCAAACAAGGGGCTCTTTGATTTTTGGCAAACTGTAGATTTCACTAAGCCCATAGTTTTCCGTTTGACGTCAACGCAATGCTAAGTCTCTTTAATACATTTCCGAAAACTGATTTACGCCCAAGAATTTTGCTTTGATAACTGCAAAATCTTTAGAAGCTCTTTATACCACTTGACTGAAACAGAAAAAATGCTTATGAGAGCTCTGTGAATTGGATAACTCTTTCAGTCTTTGCTTTGAATGCCCAAACAGATTTTTGTCTCTGCAAATCGGAAAGTCTTGTAAAAATACGTTTAGTGCTAACTCACGCGGTAGATCGATTTCAAATTCCGGCCTTTTTGATGTTAGGATCAAAGATGAAAGTTTAAAACAGGAATTTGGACATTCTCAAAATAGCTGCATCCAGGGCGTTAGAATACCAACGCTTTCGCTACATTTCAAGTGCTTTTTATCTGTTAAATGCCCGAGTTAAAAAAAAAACAGCTGAAAGTGTGAAAAAAACGTCTTAGATCAGGAAAACTCTTCATAACTTTTAATTATCTAAGGAGTGGTAAAAAGGCTTTTTATCTAAGGAGTTAGGAGAAAAGACTTAAAGTACCGAATTTAGAATTAAACGCCAAAAATACTATAAGTTATCACCAATCGCACTTCAATAGTATAGTCTAGGATCTTGTTATCATACAACAGAGGTATGACGACAGATTAACTATGCTGAAATATATATTTATAACTTTATCGCAAACTGATCTTCATTGAAATAGGTACTTGGCTACCAAAATTGAAAGATTACTTCTCCAAATCGGATACTGTACAAGTGCATGCATAATCAATTTCAAAGCACAGACTTTCTACAACTGAAAAGGTTGTTGAAACCACTGCGGATCCTAACTTGTTATTCATACTTCTTCACTTCGCCAAAAAATGAGAATTCTTGTCAATTAAATTCCAGTAATTTTCTTTGTCCTTTGTAGTCACACGAAAGCCAAAAAAATAGTCGAATAGAACCGTTATGACAACATGTCAAACACATACTTATTTAGCCCACATTTGTCACATCATTTGGTCGGGTTTCACCGTTTGTCAACACACGAAGAGCTAAAATTATTGTTTTCGTAAAGGATACCTTTCGTTGAAATGTTTAACTCGTTTTCTCTCACTATTTCAACTTGTAACATAAATTTAGGTCAAGAGGAGTCAACTCTGGCGTTTTATTTGACGCCCATGATTTCAAAGAAAACAAAGTAATATCGCCAGATGACATTCTGTCATAAGCCTTCAAATTTTACACTACGTCATATTCTACAGCTATATTACCGTATCCTGTCTGTATTGTAGCCTCACTAAAGTTTAGAGTAAAGTACTTTCACTTTGTCATTTGCAAGATAAGGAAAATTGAGTAAAAGGAGGTTAAAGTTCAGTGCCCGTTCGAGAACTTTCTTGCGAAGTCACACCCGTCAAAAAAGTAAACAGAACATTAAGAAGGAATATTTTGCTGCACTGTCAAAGCCACAATTCATCATAACAAATCATAACAAAAGTTTGTTCCACAGAAGACAATTTTCTCTCTGCAACCTGAGTTGTAACAATAGTATTCTCGTTTGTCTCACGATGTGGTCACTTGTGATGTAGATCGCGACGTTTCGACTGCATACTGCTAGTCTTCATCAGGCGATGAGGTCGACTGGTTACGTCGTGAGACAAACGAGAATACTTTATTATTATTGTACTTCACCCACGATGAATAACAGCAACCTTTTTTACGACATTAACTCGAGTTGTATGGCAAAATCCTCCCTCGGTTTCGTAAATCATTATTCGCGAACCCATTTGCCTACTTTTTTTATTTTTCTTCAAAAAGACAGGCGAAAGGTTTAGTGCTATATTTCAGTGATGTTCCAAGGATCCTGCTGAAATAAATAATCCAGCTGGAAAAATACACCTCATCCGACACAGTGTGAAGCAGTGGCAATGTAATGCAGTCTTCCTTGTGCACATGAATCAGCTGCTGAAGTTATAGGGAAAGGGAATTTACGGACAATCCATGCCGTCACCAAATCGGCAGTCATGCACTGCGGATTCAGAGATGCGATTTTATAAACATTAACCTAGTTTATAAAAGCTAATTTGTCATTCGTGGTGCAAATCTTTCAAAGCTTCTTTGCATGGCCTCAAAGCCCAGTAGAACTAATTAAAATGAAACCACCCACGAAACTTGTAGAATTACATGTTTAAGAGATCAGTCCTGGAAATCATCAGATATCTTTGCCTCAATGATCGAAGTTTGCTCGTGGTGTCATCTGAAGGCTTTTTTAACTGCACGCGATTGGACGGAGAGACAGATTAAAGCTTGAAAGCCATTAGCAAAAATAAGACGTGTTTGACTATACACCGATAAAGCTAGTGAGTAACACAAAGAATAAACGCGAAAATCTCTTAAACTAAGACAATTTAGTTTATTTTATAAGTGTCATTTGGAATGAACATCAAATACCTCGCCGATCGCGTCGAGGTTAGTAGCACAAAAACGTCCGAGTGATTAATTCACCTGCAACAATTTATTTTTAGAAAAAAGGAAGCTTTCGTGATGTACTGTATTTTCAGCTGATATCAGACTTCATTTCCTTTTATTTGCAATGAAAACAGAGATACAAAACTGGGAGTTTTTTTGTTTCCGGATTGTCGACCTGAATAAAAAGTTTACAAACTTTCAACAAGTGCACCCGATCTTAAAAGATCTATATCGTGTGAGTTTCTCATACCGCAAAAATAACAACACCTTTAGCGTCTGTTTTGTAGGGAGAAACCCGTTGCGGTTTCCTTCTTTTTCAGAAAAAAAGGTTATGAGGTCAAGCCTCATTATCCTTTTGTTCTGGTACGTGGAGTATTTTAGAAGTATCTTCCTGCAGAGTCTTTCACCATGTTGAAGGATCATGATCGAGGGCTGACATCGTCTGTGAAACATATCCCAAAACCAAATATGGAACTTTCTAGTTACTAAGTAGTAAAATTGACTCTTCCCGCTTTTTCTCATTTCTAACGTGAATAAAGGAGACCATATTGTATGTTCCGAGGGATCGGCCTCTTAACTGGATGATATTCTCAAACGCAATCGATCTGTAGAACAAAATGATCGAAAAGCACTTTCCAGTGTTGTGAACTGGTTCGTTCAGTTCCGAAGTGCGCATGCGTTTCTCCAAAGACTCGAAAATTCAGTACTCGGGCCAATTTCAGTTTCCACTGTATCTCAAAGACAAATTCCTTGAAAATTTGACAAACATTTACCCTTTCTTGTGTTGATAATATGGGAAGAAACCAAGTTTTAAAAAATATTGAAAAGGTCTCTGAGGAGCCAGGTGGAACTTGGGACTTTTTTGAACTTTGATTGTGGAAAGCGTAACATAATCCACTCAAACGTGATAGTTCCTAAGGAAATGGAGCTTGGCTACGCTTAAAAAATTTGAAGCCAAGTGATGTGTGACCGTAGAAACTTCCTTAATTTCACGAGAAAGTCATTTTCTATGAGATTCCATTAAAGGACATTTGGTTGATAAAGACTTGTCAAAACCCAGTCAGAATGTCTGCCCGCCAAGATTTGATAGCAGTGATTATCTTGGCTAAGAAAAGACTTTGCTGGTCAAGGAAATAATATTTGGGCGACGTTAGAATCACAATAGATAATGTGATGTTGATTTGGATCAAACAAAAAAAGACAAGGTGTTTCCAAAACGAATCAGATCTCTCGCGATTGAAAAAGGAAATAATTAAATTCGTCGATCAAGACTTCTTTCAGCATTGGAGGAGATCTGTCAAAAATCTCACTGAAGTAGATCTTAGCTTCACTTCCAAAATGACCTTTAGCTAAGCTTACAAAAAGGGTTACCAGTTAAAGTCAGTCTACAATTCGCATTACAGCTACGTTTTTTGTGAAGTGTGCTTCCTTAACACAACTGTCGTAAAACTTAAAAGCAACAAACGGGAAGGAGCTTTTCATTTGGAATGCCTTTCTTGTAGCTATAAATACGTAAGAAGAGCCACCAGCCTCAGCTTTGTTTAATTAGACTCTGACAGATTAACAAAACCAAAAAACATCAAGTGCTTTAATTAGTACACTTATTTCAAACCGGGATTTCAAACAAGGGAGAGCAAGTCAGGCTCAATGACTTGACTATTTAGGGAAACAGTAGCAGTTATTTTCTCAAGGCCCAGCCTATTTGTTTTGTTTTTATGAAGGAGTCCAATTAAATACACTCTATCGAGACGAAAACAACGTAAATCTGTAAAAACAACAAAGGTGGTCCAAAATTAAAGAAATAGACAAGGCCTCTTTGTTGAACTCGAGGTTCCCAAGTGAAAGGGCCTTTGTGAAACCTTGGACAATTTTCAAAGCTACATATGGCGTGCTCGTCAAAGTGTAGTCACTTGTTTAAAGCCATAAACTGCAAGTAATAGAACAGTTTCTTTGACCCCAAGCTATCTCGTTTCGTCAAGGAACACAGTCGGACATATCCTGAAAGCTATATCTTTGACACAAATGAAAGGAAATACGGACAAATTGCGGTAATTCTCAAACGATTCAAATGCCTTGGATGAAAAAGGAGGCAGCCCAAATTCGAGTTCCTAGGGTGCTAACATAAACAAGGGAATACATTTTAAGGGGCTGTTTGTTTACATAGATTGGGCTTCGTTCTTGAACAAACGCCTTATCACGAAACAAATGTGATTTTCAATTATTTTCTTAACCAAGAGTGGCAAAGTAATTTGACTGCAATATTAATGTCATTGAGACCATAGTCATGAACTCATGAAGAGAATATTTATACTGAGTGATTGAAAACCAATGACCAGTGTACTTACAGCTTTCGTAGTTTGGTGAAGTTGGCAAATGCCAATTCCGAAAGGTCGGCTATCCAGTTGTCACTCAAATCTCTGAAATGAAAGATATGTAACATGGATTAACAAAATAAACAACGGTATTTTCTGCCATCTTGACAAGCTCAAGTAAGCGAAGAATAAATTTATCGCATAACACAGAAAGGAGTTCAGAGTCGAGGTCCCACAGTATGTATTGCATCTAGTTTGATATCAAGTGATAAAAGCGCGAATTCATACTCAGGCATTACCAATAAATCCCATCGCCGAAATTCTGATGTGGAACAACTTTTGGCCCTCTTCCAGCAAAAATCTCCAACAGCCATCTATTTCTTGTAACTTCTAACACTTCAATAACGTTAATTAAGAGAGTTTTCATGTATTCTATGAACAATGTCCAAATACCAAAGGATGTTTTGCAAGGATAATTTCATAATTTCCCAAATTGGCGACGTCTTAACATTCATAAGCTCAACAGCAGTGTTATTCCATAGAGGTTCAAGCGCGACTAGCCTCTTTGAGGTTTTACTGAATTCACCGTGTCTAAATAGAGTTAGTACAATTTTGAACATGTGAGAGCCATTTTTAATGTTTGATTTTTTCTTTCAATGAAGAAAGCATCTTAAAGCAATTTTCAATAAGCCCGAAAAATCTAGGCTAAACGGCAAGAGAGACCTTTCCAATGCGACTGCCCTGGTCGTCGATCTCGTCGATATTCAAACTGTTCCACAACGCATTGCATTAGAGCATCTTCCAAGCGACATTGAACGGTCAAGGATTCTAGTCCTCTTTAAAAAGCACGGATTTTTTCAAGCTTCTTTTTAACGGTTTTCTTCGCATTAATGATCAATATAACTTCAAAGAAAGCACTGGTTATAGACAGTTCTTCGTATTCGGGCATTTCATACATGCTGATATCCGAAGGTAGAAAACGTTTATAAACCCAAGGCCGGATAGTAAAAATACGATTACGGGGGAATCAGTCAAAACTTCTAAAAGTTTAAGTTCGGGGCGTTTCAGTAAAAGCCGACTATTCCTTTATGCACTACTGAAATAGATCTTATAACAAAAATCTTAATTAAATTAACCGTTTTGAAGAAAGCTATAGATTCAAAAGGGCATTACTCCCTCTCTCCATGCGTCAAGCGGACTTTTAGGGATAACCGCGAAAAACAACGCTTTATGCGCTCGGAAAAATTTTTGCAGTATTCTAGTTCTTGCCCTAACACGGAAAACACTCTTTAAATTAAAGCAAATCTTCAGATAGAAGGTGAGAAAAACACTTAATAGGAACTAAATCTATGAGTGTCAAAATTCGAGAACTGGAACGAAGCTTTTTCTAAACAATTGCACCGGTTGTAACTGGGCAACAGTGAGATTACAGTTGAAATTGAAAATCCCAACGCCACGGTAAATCCTAAAGGTTTGTTATCAGCTCTTAACATTACATATTTGTAGACAGGACCCAAGCAGATAATCGAGAAATACGACAGTTTGAGTACGTGATCAAGGAAAGCATAACTCTATTTTTAGTCCGGCTTGACGTCTCGAAGTGAGGCTTACATTTACAAAAGATCGGAAAGAACGAACGTAGAATTTGCGGTGTGGAAAGTGTAGATATAATTTATATCAAGAGCTAAAACTACAAAGGAAATTATTGACTACTTACAAGACAGTAATATTGTCGGGAATTTCAGCTGGAACAGAGGATAGATTTCGACTAAAGCACTCCGCAGTGTATAAAGCATTATTGAATCCGTTAAACCACGAACAAGAGCATGGCCCACAACTATGTTCGCTGCGTCTTGTGGGTACCGAGAATTGTCCTCGATCTGCGATGTTAAGAACTGCAAGAAATATTGCGAGCAGCTTCCATAACGCAGCCATGGTCGAACCACACTATCAAAAAGCGTTGTGGTTCTCTCATCACAAGGTCTATTGCCACTTGATATCCATATACGTGGGTCATATTTCCTGAGGTCGCAATCGGTAGTAAATGATTTAGAAACCAATCAGAGCTGTTGCTAAATTTAGAGATACGACTCGAGGTCAGATAGAATGCAAAGCTGATCCGGTCGCACTACTTTGCTGACTTTTCCAGCTGTTGTTTTTTCATTCTTCCATGACTACCACAGAAGATGCGAGACTTTTCTCTGATGGTATGTGATCAGTTTCATTTAATTTGTCCATTTGTAACATTTTTTGCAAACTTTCTAATTGTTCCTTTACAGTTGCCTGGAAATTGTTCAACTAAAAATAATCATCGAGGGTTTAACTGTCAGATGGAGTTAAACCAGACAAATAACTCGGGCATTCGTTTTTAAAGGACTGTTCATGGTATTCATAGATTCAAAGTTTCGGTCGAACGTGAAACTCTGCAATGTGAATTAAAAAGTTAGTCTTGCTCAAAATTCGGGCCATCGATACTGCCTTAGTAAAACTCTATAAAGTTATTTGATTCTAGCTATATTTAATCTTCATTTTTTTGTTCAATAGTGGTTTGTTGACTAGGATGTTGACTTTTTGGCGACGGAGGTGGGCGGATTGGAAAATGTCCAAACCAAAATTTGTTCTTTCATTTACCTTTCAACTCTTTCCCGTCCAAACCGGCTGTAAACTGGCTAAATCAATATACATTTTTAATCCAAATTAACTTTAACAGGCAGTCACTCGTTAAAACGTTAAATATAGCCTTCGAGCAAGCTCTCTCCATTTGTTTCTCGCGGGTTTCGCCCATCCGCACCCCGCGAGAGAGCTAGCTTGTTCCCAGACAACGTTAAATATAGTGAAAGCCTTCTATTTATGTTGACCGTTATAGCAAGAAAAAAATGGTCGAAGTCCGGTTTAGGCTTGTTACTCACGGGATAATTCTACAAGTTCAGCTGAACGCTACCAAGTGTAGCAGAAGCAAGTGCTTTCACTCGAATGTTCTGGGTGGAAATCAGAGGCTAAAAAAAACTTCATTTATCGTTTCCGTAACATAACATAGTTAAAATGCCGTTCCTCCACACGTGTTGTGTTAATTAAGAAAAGAAGTAAACAAGAAACCCACCGTCCGGTGAAATGTGGTGAAAGTTTATTTCCGCCTTTGGAATTCAGTAGTAATGAGTTGACAAGTGACACATCGCGAAACTCGTTCACACCTGATTCAACCATTTCTTATCACAAGACCTACCATCTAACTCGGTGAAAATATGCACCTTTTGTGACGTGAAAACAATGGGCCGACGCGATGCTAGCTGGGACTTTCAGGTTGGAGTGCGGTCCTGCAGTTCATAATCTTCCTGATTATTATTATTTTTTGTGATGCCGTTTTGACATCAGGCCAGTTTATATTTTTAAACTCAATACCTCTTGAATATGCAGGGTGTACAAAAAATAATCATTGGGGAGTGGTAGGACAATTTGATCAGTTTCCATGCCAGAATTTCAGTCAGCCGTACTCTGCAATAAGCTCTCTGATTTTTTTAACCTTAATTTTTTTCACTGCTTCTATAAAAAAAATATGTCAGGGGAACTATCTAAGATCCGAGGAAGCGACGAAGAACAGCGTGCTCTCGGATCTTGGATAAAAAGTTCGCCCGTCCGATCTCAACGCGCAGGCTGCATTACAGCAATTTAATGCCTTCTTTCCCTTTCAAAAGAGTGGACGCCAAATACTCGAGCAAGCTACAGCGTCACCAACATGGAATTGAACCTTATCTCTTTTTCAGTTCTAATGCAAACAAGCCACAACTCCGCAGATAACAATGAGATAAAAGCAAAACAACGGATGGTTGAGATAAAAGAAAAATATGGCATAACGGCTGAGAAAGGAGATCAGTGACATTGTATATTAAGTTTCCTGCCGTCTGCCTGAACATAAACAAACTTTTACCCTCGGAAGGAATTTTAGGATGGTCGGTTGTAGATCCGCCGTCGAGAAAAACATGTATTTTTTTAAGTTCAGTTTATAAATGTGTAAGTGAACGAAAATAGAAATAGAAGTAACAATAGAGCTTTTATTTCTTTGTAATCGTGCCATTTGCAAACTACCCAACGTGGAATTCCTCTTACTCTCTTCAGAAACTGTAAAATGCTGAAACGTTCTACAAAATTTACAAAAAGACGTTGTGAGGTGAGGTTTCTAGTTATCTATCTTATCCCAGAGGTCTATGAAGGCTAAACATTTGCAGATGTCATTGCAAAAAGCAACGGCTCTTTCTCGAACGTTGGTTTCGGGTCTCAGTACTTGCTAGCACTGAGAGTCGCGAACTCACTCCGTTGCGGCTTTCGCTGAGTTCGTAACCCGTCATCACCTTTTCCTTTTACCTGCTGGGTTTTTGCTTTGGCGTAGCTCATTTGATTTAATTACTTTTCCGAATTCTACCTTTTTCATGACCGACACAGTAAAATTGCATTCCCTCCTACATAGCTATGAATCTAGAGCCCAATGCTCACCCAGTGTAATTTGCATCAAGATTGATTAAACAACGATAAAACATTGGCGCCCTGATCTCATTTGATTTTGCTCCAAACCTGAAAAGAGTCATCCCATCACTTGCCTATCCTTAATCCCATACCATATTATGCCCGGCCAATGCCACGATCCCACTAAACCATTTTCCCCGATTACAAACAAACTCTGCGGAACTTTATAGCGTTTACGACAGGGAATCAGGAAAAGAAATCGGCCAAACTTTTACGATGGTAGTACCCTCTTACTCTAAGCACTATTCTTGATGCGCATGACAGAAGTAAGCCAAGAAGACTCGCGATTTTCTGTGTGTTTGACCTAGCGCTAAGTAAAATGCGTGATGTGGTCAAAAATTGGAATTTCAAACTTGAAGAATAAACTGTGATCGGACAATCCATATTTCTTCTGCGTCGCGTTTTATCAAAAATCAACCGATATCTTTTTATCCGTGCGGTTTTAGTGACTTCCGCGTGATCCTGTTAAAAATCGATCTTTGTTTGTCCCTCCACGACTCATCAACCACAAGGGAACCACGGTACTCCTATCAAATGATAACATACGAATTCATCAATTTAATACTGGAAAGATAAAAAAAGCCTCTATTCCCACAGTGAATCAATTCATCGGAAGAACACTTAATTCAAGAAAAAAGATCGCGAGTTTTAAGTGTGGTTCTTTTAATTGCTGTCAATCAATATGATTAAAAATTCCATGCCGAAAAATTGTTTGTACCTCTTCAGGTCTACAATTTCGGTTTCAACGTTCGTATTGTTTTCTTTCTTCTATTTCCAAAAATGTCAAAATTCCACGGGACAAAGCTCCAAGCCGTCAGGAGTCCTTGTTAGTCAAATTCTTGGCCACAATAATCATGCCAACTGGGAAAAATCGTGTCCCAAAAAGCCGCGAGGTGACATTGATAAAGGACAAATCTATTTTGGGTTTCACGAAGGTGGGCTGTACGTGTAAAAATAGCAATAACATGATAACAACAAAGGAAATTAAT
>NC_090890.1:31765297-31777797 GCF_036669925.1 Montipora capricornis | reverse complement strand
CAAGTCTTCGCAAGTGAATGCAAGTGGGTGGCCAAATGGTATGCAAGTCAGCGCAAGTAACAAAACTTGCGTCGACTTGCGATGACTTGCGTTTCGTTTGGCCAGGGCTTTAATCCCAAAGTGTTTTGAATTTGTTTCTCTAGGAGGTCGAAGATGACTTAGAAATAAATCTTTTTTTCAAGTTTCCATTTCTGTGATGTCTTTCATTTTGAAAATACAACATTTTGCCACCTTACGTGACAATGTCTATCACTATGAATCTCAGCAGTTTGAGCATTTCAAGTACAATTTAAGGAGATGTGTTCATACATATATGTACATGTATGTATGGAGTAAGTGCTCTCACCGCAAAGTGAACTCCAGATGTTCTTGCTGATTTCGGGCCACCAAGTTGGTGTACCACGGTTGTACACCAACATGGCGGTTCCATACAAAACTCTATAAAGTTGCGTGAAATGCTACAACAAAATAATAATTCAGAAATGGTGTCAGTCCACACTGACCTGAAAATTGGAGAGATAATTTATGAATAATTACTTGTCTCCTAAATGGTCTAGATAAAAGCAGTGAAGAAATTGATTTTGAGAAAAACATGACACTCCTGAGTTTTACAACAGACATGTTTCATTTCAAACTGAAGATGGCAGAGGCAACTGCCGA
This sequence comes from Montipora capricornis, assembly GCF_036669925.1. NCBI lineage: Eukaryota > Metazoa > Cnidaria > Anthozoa > Scleractinia > Acroporidae > Montipora > Montipora capricornis. Next base: position 31,777,137 of record NC_090890.1, on the reverse strand, counting down.
AACATGTCTGTTGTAAAACTCAGGAGTGTCGTGTTTTTCTTAAAATTATTTGTTTCCTACAATATTCCAAGTTCTTGGCTTTTTTCATTGAACAGTTTCGATTTTATTTTTTTGTGTGACTGTGAAAATTATCTATTACTTCAATTTAGGGAAAAAAGTAGCCAACTTCTCTGAGTGAAGTTGCAGACACTTTTCCTCAGCTGTTGGCACTAATAATTGAAACCACTGAGCATTGATTGGAGTTTGTAAACTTTTTCTATGCAGCATTGTATGCTGAACATTCAGTGTCATCATGTTTGGTTTAGTCTAGGGATGGACGAGTTTCAACTAACCCTGGAGGAGATTGAAGCTGTGCCTGCTGTCCCTAGAGAGATTTCCACTGTGAGAATAAGAGAGATTGATGACAGCTCTGCTAATCCTGATCCCATAATACAGGATGAAGAGGCTGATCTGTTATTGGAGGAATTTCTTTCACCTTCAAAACTGGTATGAAGTTAATAAACTTCTTCTAGTAACCTTAGTATTGACCCATTGATGACTCCTGGGAGTAAGACTTGATGAAATCTTACTCCGTCTAACGCCAGACGATTTTACTCATCAGCTGGGGTCATCCAAGGGTACCTTAGAGTCCGTGAGTTAACACGGTAAAATAGGTGATGTTAAAGAATCAGAATTCTAATTAAAAATGTCATCTACAGTACCTGCTTCTTTCTTGGCATTTTGTTTGAACTATTTGCTTAACACTTAGGAATAGAAATGCAAAGATGTCTAGTGACTGCTGCTCACACATTCACTGTCATCAATGATGCATATGCTTGCTTGCTACTTCCTTGAGCATACTTGTAGGCATCTCCACTGTCATCTATCATTGAGTAGCTAAAAATTTAAGTTTAATACTGCTATTGTTTATTGGTTTTGTTTGTTTCTTCATTCTTTCGTTTATTTATTTATTTATCTACTTATTTCTATATTTATGTAAACAGAGATCACTTACTGGGATGAAAAATCTGGAGGAAGTCGAATACCTTGAAATGAAAGTTGATACAAGAGACAATAGCCTTGGAAATTTTGGTAAGTGTGATGTTTACGCTGATCAAATTCCTTTCCTTGGTAAACACACAGAGAACAGGGAAGGTTAAAGTGGAGTTTATACAGAAACATGATAATATTATTTTTCACTGCTGTTGGTTTCTAAAAAATTAATACATAATATCACTCCATGAAAATGTTGAAAAAATGTGAACACATCACACAGTCACCCAAAGGATGACTTTTGGAGTTTTTATTTTGATCATTTTTATGAATTTTATACCATCTTAAACCATCTGGGATGACCACAGACAACTGCAAAATTAATGTTGATCCCTTTTATACTCCTATTGTAAAACCAATATTGATGTTTCTACTTTGACTGAACTTTTATTATAAATTTTGCTTACAGTATCTGATACATGTACCGGTATGTTAATTTAAATATGTAAAATACTTTTTAATTTCTAGGAATGTTGGTACCAAACCTTGTTGAATTAAAGTTGAATGATAGCATTATAGCAACAATAAGGTTAGTATGCTACTATCCTTGATCTTATTAATTTTTTTCTGCATCCACACCCCAGAATGAAAGCATTACATGTAAGGTGCTATTTTAGGGTGTTTCAGGGAAATCTCCTGTTAATAACGAGTTTAAAACTCAAAAATGGTAATGTGGAGTTGAATTGATAAAATTATCGTTACATCACAAACAAGACAATTCTAAGCAAAAGCGACCTTTATGCGGGTGATTTGCAATTATAAATTGAAAAACGCCGGGCAGACTTTTTTCAAGATTACCAAAAAATGCGATCTGTTTCAATCTTGTCCATTTTCTGTCCATCTATGTTTCTCTTTCATTTTGCTGTATTTCTTTTATGTTGTTTAATAGTTTTAAGCGGTAATTGCAATGTTACATTCTACCTTTTGGGCATTTTGGAAGTCATGAAATTGCATCATTTTTGTGTGACAATTTAGCCCCATTAATATCACATGAGTTATTGTTCATTTGTTTACTTGTGTTTTGTTTAGAGATCTTGGCACCTCGCTGTCCAACTTAAGGACTCTGTGGTTGTCAAGATCGGGACTTGTTGATTTAGATGGAATAAGTTCAGTTTCGTCTCTGAAGGTACATAAACACTTACTATAATTTACCACTGACTGTAATGTCTAACACATATGACTTTCAAAACTATGTTGTATAATCTTGGAGAGACTTTTCAACTTACATGTAGTTTTTGTCTTTAGGAACTCTACTTATCTTTTAACCATATAGAGGATGTCAGTCCTGTTAGTATGCTGGATCAACTGGAAATTCTGGATTTAGAAGGGTGAGGGAAAAAAAGAAGACCGAAGTTCTATAAATAATGATAGTATTATTCATTCATTGTACCAAAGGATCAGACTATGTTGGCTTATTATAATTTTATTTAGCTTCTACAATCTAGATAAACTGCATGCACATAAGTTAAGAACTTCTACAGTACATCCACTCAAAAACCCCTTTAACCCCTTTTTTTTACCCCATTGATTCCTGGACATAACTAGTAAAACCACAAAACAGTGAAACACCAAAACACAATGTATGATCCCACCATACATTGAATACTAACCAACGAAGGTTGGATTTGACATTAAATATTGTTTTAGGCCAAAAATGTTATTGCTCCTAATTCATCAAGATTGAGATTAGGATTCAGATTAAGATTGAGATCAGGGGCAATAACATTTCAGGACTAATTTAGGCCTAAAACGATTTTAATCTCAAATCCAATCATTTTTGGTTAGTATTGAATGTATGGTGGGGTCATACATGGTGTTTCAGTGTTTCACGTTGCTGTTTTGTGGTTTAGTAATGCCCTTGACTTCTACAGGAGTGAGACTTCATAGATTTTACTCTGGTTGACGTCACATGATTTTTCTGCAGCAATGGAAAGCAGTTCAGAAGTCAATGGGTTACAGGAGAATAGCACAAACTACAAGTAAAAGGATGATCACCTAGCAATCCCCCAAAATTATTATTATTATTATTATTATTATTATTATTATTATTATTATTATTATTATTATTATTATTATTATTAGTAGTAGTAGTAGTAGTAGTAGTAGTAGTAGTAGTAGTAGTATTTATAATGTCCCATTTAAGGTGGCATCCCTACGTTTGGCAATCCTCTCAATGAACAGCACCCCACCTTAAGACTTCAGCAATTATTGTTTCTGTGAAACAACAGAAAGGAGAAATAGGGAAGTGTAATCAGGAAATTGCATGTGTTTTTTTATATCCTATCCCTCAATAAGCTTCATTTTTCACCTTTTCACTTTTGGTTACTGTGACAGCAGTGAATTTCTTTTGCAGCAATAATGTGAATGACATTGCTCAGGTTGAGTTTTTGTGTCTGTGCTCGTCCCTGAAGATCTTGACATTAGAAGGCAATCCCATCTGTTCAGCCCCACACCCTGAAGCTTCGTCAGAGGTAAGGAAGCTTCACCTGCTTACATAGCTACATGTAGAGGTGACTTTGAACTAAAAAAGTGCGGTTTGAAAGTGCAAACTGACTGCATTGATAAGAAACAAACTGGCTGTGCTTATCTCCCTTTCTTGTAGTCTAATCATTCATGTACAGCTGTATAAAACTCCTTTGGCAACTTTAATATGTACATTTTATGTGTCATCAAGAAGCACATCACCAAAGCTAGCTGTAATTAGCTGGGAGTTGATCTTGTTGAGGAGGAAAAGCAGAATTCCAAGAGAAAACAGAGATATACTGAAGACTGAACACAGCCCAAAGTTTTATTTTACTGTTTCTATTAAATTTGTATTCAACTACACAGAAACATTCACTTTGCTTTGAATATGGTGACAGAATTGTCAACATGTTACCTACTGTACCTTTGTCTTTTAAAAAAAGTAATAATAATAATAAATTTCAGTACACTGTCTCATAGTTTTGATAATATAATATTACTTTATGATTGCATTGATAAAAGCATGTGATCATTGATTGATTTCAACAGCATTTTCTGCACAGGTATACATACACTGTACATTATCAGCTGTACAGAGTGAATGATTCAAAATAATATTAACAAGAATTTCATACTGTACATGAGATATTTGGGCTTTTTACCGGCTTGTTATGAAAAATTGTAATAATTACAAGCTAAGGTAAAAATAGTACGGCAGCAGGGATGGCGTAGTGGTGATTGCATTCACCTCCCACTAATGTGACCCCAGTTTGATTATGTGGGTTACGGTAAGTTTGTTGTTGGTTCGATCAGATGCGGAACCTCCCTAAAAACCACTTTCATGTGAGAGGAGCTTTCTGGGTAAATAATTATCATTAATTATTAGTGTTATTTTTACATGTATTACCTTTGTGCTTTTAAATTTTTAGTCGTGGAATTTTTGGCTTTTTTTGATAATATGACATCAGATTATTTAATTTTACAGGAAATTGAAAGCTATGAATATCGTGCAGCAATTCATAGAGCTGTTTCGAATGTGAAAATCCTGGATGATGAGCCTTTTTTGGTAGAAAAAGTTGGTGGCCAGTCAATGCTGCGGGAGCCTCCAGCATCACATAGGGTGAACAAAGTTCCCAAACATCTCAAAACCGACTTTCAGCTAGTCAGTGAAGGAATCAAGGCAATTATACTTGAAGAGCATGAGAATGATGATGATGATGATGATGATGCAGGTCTGTGGATAGACACGTAAATAAGAATGTTTGTTGATTGTTTCAGTGTTATGCAAAAAAATAAAACCATAAACTCTTCACCTTTGAACCAATCCCCATTGACAAGTAAAATTTTCTGGCAATTTAGGGAGAGTAAAATCTATAAGTGTTTCTCACACAGTCGGAAGGAAGGTGTTCAGAGAAGGTGGTCTGCATTTTTAAACTAATGAATAATGCTTTGTTTTTGTTAAGTGTTCAGCTCGTCTTTTGTTTTTATGTAAATGCTGTGAAAAGAAATAAATCAAGTGAAGTTTCGATCTTCACAATTATGAACGTAATTTTTGCAATTGCGTAAAGAAGCCTGAAAATTTCAGGACTTCAACAGGGTTTGAACCCGTGACCTCGCGATACCGGTGCAACGCTCTAACCAACTGAGCTATGAAGCCACTGAGGTTGGGAACATTAGAACCCACAAATGACCAGCTCCCAATGTCAGTGGCTTCATAGCTCAGTTGGTTAGAGCGTCGCACCAGTATCGCGAGGTCACAGGTTCAAACCCCGTTGAAGTCCTGAATTTTTTGACAGGCTTCTTTACGCAATTGCAAAAATTGCGTTCATAACTGCGATCCATTTCATATATCATTTCATCGTTAAAAGAAATTAAGTTATAAAGATGGGCTCTTACTGGAGAGATGTGAATTTCTTAAGGTAAAACCGTGATTGTATCAAAACTGTATTTATTGAATATTTTTTCAACTGGCTTTTTTGTGTACTTTTTGTTTTGTTTTGCTTTTAACAGTTGAGTCAATGCGACCTGGTTCAGCTGCTGGTAGTGCAAGACATGAAAGACCCTCTAGTGCCATGTCTACAAGACAACGCCCAACGTCTGCCTCCCGGATGCGACCGTCTAGTGCATTGGGACAGCGACCTGGCTCTGCTGGTGGTAAGAGGTTACATGCATAGTCATTTACATCCTGAATGTAGATTGTTGTACATTAAGAATGTTTCAAATACCGGTAATATCTTAAATATACATTTTCAAGGCTTGTAATTATTATTCCTTATCAGTTCTTAGCAAGTTACATGTACAGGCATGTGCTGTTTGCACTAATTATCAAGAGATGAAGATCTTGCTCATAGGTTATTGAGGCACGCGATCTTAGATTTGTTAAGTCCACTGAATTTGGCATTGAAGAAACTGACACAATGGACATGTACATGTAATCTATCTAATATTTTGAAGAGCTTTTACTTGACAATGGAAGTTGTCACCAGTTTGGGAGTAAATAATGCTAAATGTAGCTTAGGAGATGTGACCCATTTCTTTGAATTAAGGTGCACATATCCTTAGTACTTTTACTTTTCCATGGAAAAATGTGGAACTACTGTATGCCTAATAATTATAATTATTATTGTTTTAAATTAGTTTGTGTGCACTGTGATTTTAATTCAAAACACTTTTGTTGCTCACTGTTAGGTAGCTACGAACCTACTAGTACGGGCGTTTTTCAACAAGATGACACAAGTGATCTAACTTATGGTGAGCTCATTTTCCACCCATTTGTTGACACTTCAACCCCTGAGAGTGTCAGTTATATGCTTATGGTAGACAGTTCGACTTACATGTATCGTTCAGTAAGAGTGCTTTTAAAATTGAAAAATAATTAATTCAGAGGTGTGTTAAAACACCTTGGTTATTTTCTCACATCCTTTTGATGAAAGCAATTTTTTTTGCTTTAAACTTATAAAATCTTAATGGGATAATGAACACAACAGTTAGTAATTATGAGAATGTGGTCTTTCCTTTAATCAGGTTCCAGTCAAGTCATTTGCGGGAATATATCAAGAGCACTGAAATCACGGCGAAAGGTCAGTAAAGAATTCTGTTGCTGAAGACCAAGGAAAGGGCTTGGTGGGGGGGGGGGGGGGGGGTACTGTTTGACAGAATAGGGCTTAATCAGTCAATAGGCCACTTCGGAAAATACCATAACAATCTTTGTTTGTCCCCCCAAATTTTGAATAAGCATTGTTTTTGTTTTCTCTTCGGACCATTGTAAGTCCCAAGAGAAACTGGAAACAAGGCTTATGCAAAATTCTGGGGGACAAACAAAGAGTATTATGGTATTTTCCGAAGTGGCCTATGGAGTTCGTTTTTATTGGGAACATTAGTGCATTGTCGCAAGTGCAGAATGAAGACCATAGAATTCAAATGCAGTACCCCAGGAGCGCGCTGCTTTCAGATATTTTGTGGGACACAGTGGTGCCCATTGGACCATTAGTGAGTCCCCTTTTCTACGACGGGCAGCTCATTTCCCTTCTCATTCGCACCATGGGTTGTTATATTGGGCAATGAAGTTTGACCAATCACAACAGGCATAATCAGAGCAACAGGCCAAATAGAATTGCTTGAGCAATGTGCGGGAAAAACCGCGCGTGCAAGCTGCAGTTTGTAGGAATGCAAACGAGTTACACATGTCAGCAAAGAAATGGACCCATGTCTTCCAATAGCTTGGTCAGGATACTGACAGCTGCCACTCGTGTGAGCTTGACAACTTAAATCTGCATGAAAAGCGAAACCTCTAGGAAAGCGTGTAAAACGTACTTGTGACCATTGGAGAGATTTATCTTAGCGATTAAAAGTATTTGAGGCTGGATACATTTACGAGTACGCTGTAAGGGTTTTGGTTTGTTTTTTGCTCGCAACTTGGAACGTTTGCTTGTTCTTATTCAGCGAGCACAGTGACAAGGCTCAGTTCAAACTACAAAATTAACTGTCATTTTGCAACTCAAATATTAAACTTCCTTATTATGATAAACTTGTTAATATTTACCTAGGATCTGAAACAACCCAAGTTACCTATGGTAGCTTTTCTCGAAAGTCCTCGGCTTTTTACACCCGAAAAAAGTTATGAAGAGGAAGCTGATTCCACAGCCAACAAGAATGATATTCTTGAAGAGCTGAAAGCGTGGAGGTTGGAATATTCCAAGTAAGGCGCTACATTTACTATTGAAGAGTTATTGATGTTGGAGAGTTTTGGCTTCGTGTTAGAGAGATTTATCGTCTCGTTTACAGCAAACGGCAGACTTCGGACTAAAATTTGCGTTTTGCTAAAGATGTAAGATACAAGAAACTTGATTAATAGTTAGCCCCAAGTATTGAACAGCTTTTCAAAGGAGCAAGACTGGGGAGGTGAGCAGCTCCTCTCCCCATTCTTCGCGCGGCTTCGCCGCTCGTTAATTAGCCTCTCGCACCAACAATACCGCCAGCTACGCAAGCTAGAGCAAGACAAGTTAGAATTTTCACACTTTTTTGACAATCAGCAGCTTGCCGTTTCCCGTTTCCCGTTTCCCGTTTCACGAAAACGCGATGCTCAAATCTCTATATTGGTGGCAAAATGATGTACGTCTGGCTTCTGTTTAGGCTGAATGTATGGTTAGCGTTACCTTGTTCTGCACAGTAAAAGAAGAGTAATCATGAATTGAGATTAAATTTTTGCGAATTGCGGATATTTAATGAATGACATAAAATTCTCTGTAAAAAAAAAGTCTTGAGAAAATTCGCGGCTTCAACAGGATTCGCGACCTTCGCGGTACCGTTGCATGCGGTGGTGTATGCTGCGATGCTTCATGAACTTAGCCATGGAGCCACGTCTATGGCATGAGAGTAGGGCAGTGCGTTGCGGGCTCATGTGTTCCCATGAAAGGAGGCCTCCAAGAGTTGAGAGACTCCTTTTTATGCGTTTTGAATCAAACATGACTACGACTAGAACACTTGATCTTTACGAACGTTTTAACCTCAGACTACGCTTAGATGGTTTTGTTTCTTTCACTATTTCAGGGTATTGAGCAATGAAAGAAGCAAAACATCTCCTGCAAACGAAACTTCTGATGGATCGCTGAAGTGAGCAATCGATTTGGTTTATCTTCCCTATTTGCGGAGGGGTTCATTCTCAACTAGTTTGTAGATTATGGTTAAATGAATGGAAGGCACAAGAACGTTAGATTATAAATGGATGAAAGTAATGATCTTCGCACTTTCCTTGGCGACTTTGACGAAATTCCAACTCAAGATCTCTGAAATGCCGTTGTATTACAACAACCACATTAACATTGTACCAGCACTGCAGAGTTGTCTTGGCAGTATTTGGCGTCACATTCAGTGCGTTTTTTAACTCTTGCATTCGGAAGAAACCCCTTCACAGTCAAAGTAACGTGGCCTACTCCGGCGGCAAGGAGGGCTGTATTCGCATGCGAATGCTTGAGGTTATAAAAATCCAGCTCGGGAAATTGCTTATGTGTCTTGCATGGTCCCTAATTAAACACCACTTTGCTTTGGAAATAGCCGAGATTTTTCTAGTATTTACACGTTAACAATTTGCAAATCACAGAACAAATGAAAAATTACGTTAATGTTCACTGATACTAACGCTGTAAAAAATGCGGTTACCGAAGTAGCTGTAAGCTTTTGGTAAGTCATTGCATTCGTTTACGCAGCCCTCAAGCTTTAGTCTGTTAATGCCACCGCTCGTAAACAGTTGTATCTTGCTCACTTTTAAAGACAATTCTTTCAGTATTTTATTTTTGTCTTTCAGTGAATTACCGCCGTCTTCTCCCCAACAAGACGTCAGCGCCTCGCAACTCTCGTGCACCACTCCAAGCTACTCACCGTCCCCTCCGTCAGTCAGAAGTTCTCGTTTCTCTGGGAGCCACTCGGTTGTTCGTCGCTCACTTCCCACTCCTCCCCGAGTCGGGAAAGAAATAAAAAGACCAAATACTGCTGCGGACTTCAGGATGCGAAGGTTAGAAATCGTTTTGTTTGTTCCTCTTGTTATTCATTCCTATCCATTGATTCGTTCAACATCAGTGAATACGTGTCCTCGAGCCGTTAAATAATGTTTTGATGTTCTTCAAGTCAGTAAATAATTGTCATGCCATTTCCAACTTAAGGTTGCTCAAACCAGTTTAACACTTGAAAGAAACTCTCTTATTAGAAGGATTGACACTACAACACTTTATCACTTAACAGCAATGTTATGGTACCATATCAAATACCAATTATTGCTGAAAAAGATTTGGTCATTTTTGTGACGTAAATAGTTACTGCAGCAACAGGAAAGCTCTGCAAGAACACCCATGTTTTGGCTTAAGCTGCTCATATCTCAAAAACGAACTGTGTAATCACCATTTGTAATCAGCATGCCAGAATGAAACTTTCTGCAAAGTTTAAAAAATTCTGTCTTGACATACTTGTTGCTGATAACTGCCCACCGACGTCTACTGTGAAATATATATAGTTTACGTCATAGAAAGTGCGGCGTACGGGGTTTTATGCACGAGTTGTTTGTGTCAAAAACCCGAACGAGCGAGGAACGAGCGAGTGAGGGTTTTTGACACAAACAACGAGTGAATAAAACCCCGTACAAAGCACTTTCTATGTCGTGAACTGTTTATTACACATAACATGAGAATTTTCATTAAAATAGTTTTCTGAACGCGAATTAGAAACAAAAACTCACTAACAATAGAACCAAAGCCAAATTTAATTTAATTCAATAACAAAGTACGATTTGCACGATTTGCACGAGATGCACGAGTGATTGGCATGGAAACGCCTTTACGCTTTCGTTGATTGGTTATACTTCCACATGTGAAAGAGCTGTACGCCATTCTGATTGGCTGTATAGGCCTTTTTCACATGTGAAAATAAAGCGTATAGATTTGTACAAATGAGCTTTATGGAATAAAATTCTCATGTTATGTGTAATAAAATACCTTTGAACATGCTCAACATCTCCTAAATATGAACTCTGAATGGATTAACATTATTACCATCTATACCGTCCTCCTCCGTCTACTACCAATGGCCTTACAACAGCACATTTCTTTTTTTGGAATTTGCAATGTTCTTGGAACACTTAATGTTATATCACTCTCTGGACAAATCTTAATTGTAGGAGACGTCAATCTTCATTTGGATAATACCTCAAACAATCAAACAAGAGAATTTCTGGAATTACTGGATACCCTAAATCTGAGGCAACTGGTAAATCAACCAATTCACGGACTTGGTCATACTTTGGATTGCATAATAACTCAACAGGATGCGAATCTTGTAAATGATACCTGTGTGCACACTCCTTGGCTATCTGGCCATAGCTTTGTAGCTTTCAACCTCTCACTACAAAAACCTGCGTTATCTTAAATAATTGAAATTTAAGGTAGCTTTGAATCCGCTCAACAGAATTTTTTTAAACTTTGCAGAGAGTTTCATCTTGGCCTGCTGATCACTTTTGTGCAATAAAAAATTGGGGTCACTGAGTGCGTTTTTCAGGTATGAGCAACTAAAGCCAAAATATAAGGTGTTTTTGCAAGGCTTTCCTGTTGCCATGGTAACTTGTTACGTCAAACAAAATTAATGACTGCATCTTTTTCAGCAATAATTAATGTTTCACATGATACCATAGCATTGCTGTTACGTGATAAAGTGTTGTAGTGTCAATCCTTCTAATAACAAGGTCTCTTGAAAGTGTTGAGAATGGTTTGAGCCACATTTAATTTAAGTTCGAAATGAAGCCATCTGCGAAGTCTGCTCTATGAAAACTGTTTTCCCGAAATCAAATTGATTGGTTTCTACATAAGCTCGACAGCTGACGTAAATGTCTCGCAAAGTTCAGATGTTACAGCTAAATGTGATTTGCACCTTAGATTTCGGCAACTTTCCGGTGAAGCTTCTGTTGAGCAATTGAGGCTGCAGGCCATGCAGGGGGACGAGTCTCACGATGTGGACAAAAATGTGGAGTCCAGGTCTTCACCTTCTTCATCCATTGGAGACGACCCGAGAGCACTTTCCACTTTTACGCCAGTGAAGGTCAACCCTCGGACGAGGTAGGAACACAGTAATAAAACGAAACGTGAGAATGGAAAATTGCTAATCGTAACTAGAGGAAAAGGCAAGGTAGTGATGAGCAGAGTACAAGGAGAACAGCGCTGTCTGCAGTTAAAATCGTAAGGCCGGCCTTTCAATCCCCTGTGCGTGTGTTTTTTTCTTGAAAGGGACATTCCGAATTGAAGAGAGTAACTGCTTGAAACGAAACATAGCTTGGTCTGGAAGTTTATTTCTACATTCGTTTATGC
>NC_090890.1:31755297-31757797 GCF_036669925.1 Montipora capricornis | reverse complement strand
GGCTCCGTTTATACCGAATCTTTAAAATCCACGCAAAAAAGAAAAAAAATAATTCGCAGGTGGAATTATTTTCTGGTAGGATGATCACTTTCACAACCCGGAGCTAGGGAAGAAAATTTTGACAGGTGGCGGACACAAGCACGCTCTGCATCTTGGGATGGAGCATGCAAGTTTGTTCCGAGCTGTGCTACGTTTCTTGTTCTTTTGCGATAGTCGAGTGATTTTCTCTCAGCGTATACTTAACTTTTCCTCGCAGTCACTGCAAAAGCGTACGCTGAGATAGGGATAAGCAAGCGAACGTTCGTTTATTGTAAGATGGTGGAAGAATGCAAAGCTAGACTAGTCTCGTCGACCTTTTTCGGACGAGAGGAAGTGTGACCAGTTGAACCCTGTGTGGACATGTAATTGTACGTAAATCTCTCACACTCGTCATCTGGTTTCGTCTGGGCTTCGGCGCTTTGTTCTATCGGCAAGATGATGTGTGATATAATGCCTACGATCTCTGAGGACCCGCCAGAGCTCCATTATGGACAAAATGAAGAGACGAACTTCGAACAACTGATGGTTAATATGCTCGATGAACGGGACAAGCTTATGGAAACTCTTCGAGAAACGCAAGATTCGCTTGCGCTGACGAAAGCCAAGCTTAGCGAATGCCAAAAAGAGAAGGATTCGCTTATGAATCACTTGGAATCTGTGCTTAGTGATGTAAGGATGTCTTCCAGCTTTGTCTTTATCTGTGCGTAGTCCATGTTATGTGGAATGACCACTCATATGCATATGGTTTCACTCAAACACGCCATGTTTGATCTGTAATTGACTGTCATTTCACCATCCGAGTGTTTGTTCATTTACATCACACGGCTTACATGGCATTGAACTGTACTTTGGGCTTCATTTTATAAAAAAAAATTGTTTCCCCAGTTAGCGACTGTGTCGTTCAAATGTCGTGATTATTCGAAGGCGAAATTCCAGATTGGGTCAAGAATTCTGTTATCGTTTCTGTGCTGCTGCATTCCTAAACACGATGGCGGAAAGTTTGCCTTTATTTACAGCCTGTACCATTACATTTCCTTGCATAATAATGATAATAATAATCCGTGTTTGCGACCGGAGAACTGATAATTTTCAAAATTGTTCGTGTTGTGGGCTGGAGATCATGCATATTTATGCTATTTGCTAAAATTTTGCTTCGATGGTGGCGTCTTGAAAGCTTAATTTCTGTCTTGCATCTCACACGTGTTAATGTACATTTTCGATTTTATTCGGTGATGTCTCTTTTATTTAGGGCGATGATCAACTTATTGAAAGGCTGGCTGGCTTAGATGGAATTATCACCGAATCAGGGAATAATTTAAAAGAAGATTCAAACAAAAACAGAGTTCGAGTTTTGGCTGAGGTGAGTACAGTTTTCTGCTTAGCTTCTCATCACTTGCATTTATTAACACCACTTAAATTGAAAGCATTCTTTTAATTAGTACTTTCTCGGTTTTGTTTGAGTTGTGTTCCTCGGAGAATATATGTAAGCGATCGAGCATGTCTTGTACTCTGGGCTGTTTGTAAACAATGTATGTCGGTTTCTATTGTACAAGCCGTGATCTTAATTTAAGAATTCTACGCAGAATTGTACCGAATGAAGCTAGCGTTTCAGGTTTTAATTTGAAATATCGTCATCTTTTGCCTAAGGCGAACTTAATAAAACCTTTAACGTAAATTAACTGGCTAAGGTGCATTAGACAAGTCCTCAGTCTTAAAAAGGAAGACTTTTTTAATTTTCTCCACATTTGACTAAGAAAAAATAATGAATTTCACTACTTCGTGTCTGTATTGTGTGAATTAATTTCTTCTTGGGGTGCAAGACCGTCTCATGAAGTTTTGCCAAAGATGGAATTTCGTTCTTTTATTGGTTGGTGTCGCAAAGAAGTACTTTTAGCATATCCTGAAATTTCAAGCTTGTCAGTGATAATTTTTATTCAAACTTAACGAATCATTTACAGTCATGTCGGCGAAAATCACGATTTATCTTTTTGTATCAAGCTCGCGTCCCAGCTTGAGCCAATAACTTATTGTGCAAGAAGAGCTATCTTTTTTGCAAAGTTTTAATGTGTTCTTTGTGTGTATTTCCGGCGAATAAATTTACTAATTTTATTTCAGTGCAGGACTCATTCAAGCAGCAAGAATTTTATCGTGGAATTAAATCGGTTTTCATGTGCAAAGCTGTTATTATTTTCTTCTTTGGCACTTAGCTAACGGAGATTTGCATTTGGCTGCATGAGTTAGGCCATGGCCACTTTGATAATTGAACGTCTTTAGAGCACCAAGAAAATTTGTGGTGACTAATTTCTAGCTTGGTCGTCTTATTTCTGTGGGAAATTACTTGCATATAAGAGTGTATGTTTCCCTGACAAAAGCGTCGCGCGATCGGAGAAGAGTCTCTTTGTTCAGACAGTATTATGTTTACAGATCGCTTTTACGTCTGATTTGCATAAGAATAAATTTG
>NC_090890.1:31745297-31752797 GCF_036669925.1 Montipora capricornis | reverse complement strand
TCACACCTTAAAGTGCCCCCAATCAGCCAGTAAAATTTCTGGTCTTAGCCAGAGTAAAAGCTACAACTCTCACTCTCAGTTCCACGGGGAAGGGTTAAGTCTGAGCATTTCTACCTGTTTCTAACAGGGCTGTGCTCTAGCAACGCCTGTGGTCCCTGGCAACTAACTTTTGCCGTTAGGCTTCAAAATTCATAGAGTTGGGGATACCTAAAGCATTTCCTATAGCACAGCCTTGTTTAGCACTAAGATAAGAAAGCTTTTCAGATCAAGGATTTTGTTAATACTATTGTAATCAATGAGCTTGTGTAACCAACAATAGAAATAAATAATAAGGCATTGGTTTATAGAAACCGATTTAAAACGGCTTATTCAGACTATAGGAAGAATATAATGGTGTGCCCTGTTTGGGAGATAGTTGGTCCTCTGTGGTCACAACAACCCAATCAGTGTAGTCTCTCTCTGTGGAACTAGTCCTTTTCCACAGTTTGATGTGTATCACTAAGCTCTATAGCTTGTGTAGAAAAGATTTTTACTCTGCCCTTGTGAAAATGCAATGTCTCTAAAGATTGGGGATTTTTTAGTCTGAAATAAAATTAGGTAATATACACTGTATAATTATCTTTTTGCATCAGAATTGAGAAACCTTGCAATGACAATTCTTAAGGAAATGGAAAATGTTTATGATAACGTCACAAAGAAATTTTCTGCAGGGATTTCATTGAGCTAGCAGTCAATTTGGAGACTGGTTTGCTATTTGTTTTTTAAAATATACAAACTAACCAGCATAATTTTTTGCCCTTAGGATTTTGCAACAATGCTGAAAGAGTTAAACCAAGCGAGAGAACAGCTCTTAGAAAAAGATGAAGAAATTAGTGAACTGAAATCAGAGAGGTGCAATACAAGAGTGAGTCAAATAATTTGCCTTTTGGAAGCCCGTCCCTTCGTTGGGGGGTGGGGGTGGGTATTGGAATCGTTCATACTTAAGGAGTTGACACCCTGATGGACACTGAAGAAAGTTTTCAAAGTAGAGAATAGTTGAAGGGAATTAAGATAGTTAGGCGGAATAAAGTCACTTAAGTCAGCAGGCATCTGATTTGTCTTCACTCTTGGGTAAACTCAGTGGTAGAGCATTTTCAATTAAATGGTATAATGGTCATTGGTTGAATTAACGTTCAGTTATGTTGTTTTTTTCTGGCTTTTCTCATTGCTGCCTTGACTATGATTATCACTCTCTTCCGTTTCTATTTGTCATTTTAAGTAATTCTCTTTTTTACAGCTGCTTCTAGAACATTTAGAATGTTTAGTAGCAAGACACGAGAGATCGTTACGAATGACAGTTGTCAAGAGACAAGCAGCAACTACAGGAGGTGTGTCGTCTGAAGTAGAAGTCCTCAAGGCACTTAAATCCCTGTTTGAACATCACAAAGCCCTGGATGAAAAGGTGACTTATTTTGTATATGTTGAACAATTTCTGCAGTTCCACTTTTTAAATGGTGTGATTTTTGCAGTGACAAAACAAAGATATGGTTATTTTACTTGTATTAGGCAGATGAGCATGCCCATTCATTTGACTTCTGTCCAGAACAACCATTGTTTTTTTCTGAGATTGTGTAGTCCTAGTTTCTTTCTTTTACTGGTCTAAAAACTTTTGGCGTACTCTTTTACTTAAAGGGAAACTGAAGGCCAAAATCAGCAATTTTTCCAACTTTTTGTCTTTTGGAAAGCCTAACATAAGTAAAGTTAAGTTTTTGAAGTTATTTCTTCTCGGTTCCTGTTTTTTGCGAGAAAATTACATTCGAAGTAGGGCTTTTCCCACTTTTTCGGCCTTTTCAGTGCAAGCTCAAAAACTAAATCAGCAGCCTGCTGTGACGTATTATATGGGGAACAGAGATTTCATAATCAAGAGAAACAAGTTAAACATAAGTGCTGCTCTGGATATTTTCCTCGCTGCTTTGCTGTTTCTTCGCGGACTCATGTTCACGACAAACATCAGTCTAAAGACTGCTTCTATATGGGGTATTCTCGCATTTCTTTCTCATATCATACGTCATAAGCTGCAAAAATGACCACTGATTCCTCTACACTGTATTCTGAGCTGCAATGCTGATGGCCCAAAAATCGGAATAGAAACATTTTTTTAGGTGGAAAAACAATGAATATGCCAGGAAAAAAGTTGAAAGTTTACATTATTGTGCATGGTCTAAAGTGTAAATAAAAAATGCTTATTTTTTTGCCTTTATTTGCCCTTTAACAAGGTACATGTACCTGTTTTCGTGAATATTTTTATTTGTTTTGAAGGTGCGTGAGAGACTACGACAGGCTGTGGACAAGAATAACTCCCTTGAAGCAGAACTGGAAGAAACAAGAGAAAAGGTGAATAAGAAGCTGAAGTTATCAAGCCTCTTATGGTTCTTTGCATTATCTCCGTTGTCAGTTATTTATTCATTGATATCTGTAAAGTTTTTTTTTTCTCGTTTAGTTGAAAGAGCTTGAGCAAGAGAATGAGGATATTCGACTGCGTAATCTCAGAAGGGTGAGGACCGAGGAAAAGCTTCATACATCAAGCGACATCTGTCTGGAAAATGGTGATGAAGCTACTAAGGGAGAGAAAGTTAGTTGACTAAAATGGATTAATATTAAAGAGTTTATGAAAGACGATACATGTGAATATGGGACAATACACTGTAAATCAAGTGAATGAGTTATCATCACAATCAAGTGATTCAGAAAACATGATATCCGATAAGTGCGGCTACTTCCTCATTCAAGTTCATAGTCCGGGTTCTAAGTCACTTAAGTTTTTCTTAGTCATCATTAGAATGGCCTGTAAGCATCATCAGGTTTTCACAATCATTCGGTAGGAGTCTTTGCGACTAGTCGGGCATGGCCTTCTTGTCCAATTTAAGCCAACACCAATTAAAGCTTGCAATAATTTTGTTGGGCTGTGGGCTTTCTTGATCACCCCATGAATTCCAGATTCTTCCACTCTGTCTGTCACTCTGTTTTCTTCTTATGTTCTCCTTTCCTTGATAATGAATGCATAAATTGACCTGGACCTCTGGTTTGAATAATAATATTGTATTTGATGGTCAACAGCACTGTATCCCATCAATCATAGCTCATCTTCTCCATGTAAAGCAAAATTTTGTCATTTATATTTTATTTTATTTACTTTCCCTGTTTAACCCTGAGCCTTCTATGAGGAACACATAAATTTTACACTTTCGTTATACCGCACAATTTGATTCGTCAGTTGGAGCCAGTTTAGGGGTGAAAGAGTTACTTGTAATAACATCTCAGCCCACTCAAAAACTTTATCCTCTTTAATCCTTTTGCCTCCAAAGTGGGATATTTAGTAATGATAATAATGATAACCAACTTTATTTATAGAGGGTAACACAACAATAATCACTGAAAAACTAATATTCTTGCTACTGCCAGACAGTTTTACTCATCAGTGAAGGCCGTTTCAAGGGTCAAAGGGTAAACTTTGTCTGTCCTTTTGTATTAGCTGTATGTCATAACTGTGAAAATCATTGTTTGCATTGGCAGCATCTCTCCAATGGACCCATTGATATTGATATCACGGCACATGAGGAGCAAATAGAAGAGATGCAGTTTCTCCTTGACAAACGAACTAAGGAAGTTGAACGGGTATGTAATGAAGTAATATTACACCTCTGCCTATGGTAATCTACAAGTTTATATTTTTCCTTTACATTTTCATTCCTCGGTCAATACAAATGGATGTCTATCTATTATTCGCTTTCTTTTCTATCCGAGCGTTAATTGCAAATGGGAAAGAATTTTGAATTTTCCACTTCCCAAATGTTAAAACTCTAGTTTTCATTGGTCTGACTTGTTTACATAACTTTGAATCTATAATTTTTTTTGCTGAGGAAAATCAAAACATTTAATTTTTGCAATCCAGAGAGATGAATTAATTGTAGAGATGTGAAAATGTTACATTGATTTCTGTTCAAGTCAGCCAAGTAGTTTATTTGTTAAACGGAGTTATTACATTAAATGCTGCCCGCCAAATGCGACACAAAGCCATGATGCTTGCAGTTTATAAGTACTGTTGCAAACTGACAAGAGCAACCCAGGGATTTTGCATCTTGAGATACTCAGTAATCATTGTGAATTAAGACCAAGGAACCTTATTTGTTTTAAGCTTACACGTGAAAATAAGGATTTAAAAGAGAGATGCACAACTCTTGAAGAGGAATTAAGAATATGTAATAAGCAATTGGATCGTGGAAATGCGTCAATTCAGAGGTTGGAAAGAGATTTAGATGAGGTAAGCCCAGTATACTCTATGTATCATTCTAAGTTTTTCACATGCTATACCCTTGGAAGCAACTCATTCTTTTTACAGGAAGAAGTAATATTCAAATTGGCTGAGGTCCCAGTGACTATGTAGTGCTTGACACTAGTTACAATAATATTGCTGTTAACACCAGACTGAGTGTAACACTAGATTTGGGTAACCTTTGTGCACATGCTAAATTAAATGTAGTTTTAACACAATTTAACCTCCCAGCTATCAGACTGGGTTCTTCTAAATGATTGGTCAATCTTAAATAGATTAGATCGCACACCAGGTAAACCATGTTGAAAACGTCATTGTAAATATGCTTTGATTTTGCTGGGTTGCATTGGCATCAAACTCTGACAACGATCCTAGGAAAGAACTGGTCCCACTTGAAACAGCTTCACACCATTGTTAACAGCACTGGTCAGATCCAGGATTTTCTTAGGAGGGCGTGTATCACTAAGGAATGGCGTAGCTGACTGGTGGCTTTTTTTTTAGAATACCAATTGTATTAGAAAGCCACAGTTCATCTTGGGGGTGGGGGGTGGGTGCACCTTGCACCCTCTCCCTCAATTTGCCCCTGCTAGTGAGACCTCAGCCATTGTGTTGGGAAGTTGCTTGTCACTTTCCTTTGGGTGTGGCTTAATACATTGTATTGTTTTGAAACATTTGTCACACAAAAAAGAATGTAAGGAAAAAAATCACGAAGATCAGACTAGTTCATAAAATACAGGAGAAAGAAAGGCAGTGCAGTTGGATTTAGTACACTGAAGAATGTTCATGGTAATCGTTCAGACTGCTCACTTATTGTGGGTGCAGTGGTTCATAAAGGGTCCAAGAGTTCTCTTTTACTGAAGAAGAAGAAGAAGAAGAATACATATTAAACTCTGGATAGTGACGTATCCATGGGATAAAGTGATCCAACCCTTGAACGACTGAGGCCTGGATTATTTCAAAGACAAAAAGGACAACAGAGAATTTATTGCTGTTTGTTTATTCTCTACCTGGAAACAGGCAGCTGCACAGAAATCTGATATGGAAGACAGAATAACAACTCTTGAGAAACGCTATGTACGGCTACAGCATGAAGTCACAGCACTTAATGATGATAATGAGAGACTAGAGACTGAGTTAGCAACTAAAGAGAGTGAACTTATTCAGGTAAATAAAAGTTCAATAATAATGACAATGTTGGTTGCAATGATGACGATGATAAAAACAATGATTACTGATGTGCAACTAAGCACATGAGGTGTAAAATGCCCTCTGTTTCTTCTTGTTTTTGGTGTCACATTAGTGCATGTAAACTCTCCCCACCTAAATTTCATTTTTATTGTGGGGTTCACAAAGAGCTAACGATAAATCCCAGTGCAATTTGTATATTCTTTCAGGCAGAAGACAAGGTTAGAATACAACAGGAAAAACTAGAAATTGCAGAGCAGAATCTTAACCAATCACTCAGGAAAGCTGAGGCTCTTCCCAAGATTGAGGAGGAACTTGCAGTGCAAATGGCTGCATTGAATGAGGTACCTCAATGAAATGTTATGAGTGGAAATCACTGCCCTGACATGATTTTTTTTGCAATCAATTTGATAACAATAATACTTTAGACATGTATATGTGGAGTCAAGTAACTTTTTGCCTTGACATCATTATCTGGATAAGCTTGCGTGGTATACCATTACACCTCCTTTCCAAAGTGTTTTTTTCCCTTTCATCCTTGGAGTTGTTTAGTGTGACTTGGTCTGTATCTATAGGTTCTTTTTGGTTCCGGTTATCATCTTCCATAGGTTAGTTGGCCAAAATCACTAGCAAGATGTCCTTTACTATGCCAAAAATCCTCAGCCAACCTAATAATCTTATTGGGTGATTATTGAGTTATTTTGCTGGGTTGTTTTCTTTTGCCTTGGTATTGTGCTCCCAACTAAGAAAGTCATATCATCATATTTTTCAGGCTGCTGAGAAACATGTGACTGCCGAAGAGACTGTTCAAGAGCTTCAAAATCAGGTTCAAGATCTTCAAGCAGAGCTCAATAGGGTGAGAAGTCTGAGTTTAAATCTACAGCCTTAAAGGCTGCTTTTCACTAGTAACGCAAGCAGAAGTAGCTGACGCTAGTGAAAACGAAAATTGACACAAGCATCAAAATGAAATATGCTCAGATGCAGGGAATCTGGAATGAGTGCTTTGAATTGGCCAGATGTAGGAAATTTCCTTGTGCTTATGCTGTGTTTCGTTTTCACACGATGCAAGCAAACCCAAGCATAGGCACAAATACAAGGAAAAGGAAAAATCTTGATCATTGTGCTTGCATGTACTTGTGCTTGTATACTGCTTATGCTTCTGTCAACTCCGTTTTCATGGTGAAATAAGCGCTCCTATGACTGCTCTTGTGCTTGCATTGCTAGTGAAAATTACATGTAAGCTTAAGTCTCCCCCCTTCTTCCCACCCAGCTTGGTTGATACATTAATGACCATTTTGATACCCAGTCTTCTCACTTCAAAGTAAAACCATATTTAATGCTTTGGTGCGCAATAAAAGACAATACACACAACTTGGGCATAAACGAGGGACAGGGAATGTACTGGCAAGGCGCGGATAATACCCACCGCCGGTATGGACCACCGGATGAGGGGCCTCGGCAACTAGCCAAGGGGGTGCCTCATGCCTGTATTGCAAGGCGGGCATAGTTGCTCGCATAATGTCCTGGGGCCAAGTTAACCCAGTCCAGCAGAGTAACAATATGCCCCCTCCCTACCCGGGCTTCAGCACATGTACAGGGCTGAAGGGGTGCCGCAGGCAGCAATTCCCCGCCCATATTTTATTAAGGAGAACTATTAAATAGGTTACAGAAGCTCATAAAGAAAAGATAAAATAAAATACAAGAGAACCAGAAAGCAAAACGGGCGGGAGGGAGGGGATAAATTGCTTAATGGAAAAAACAGAACTAGTTGAGCTGTGGAAATGTCAAACTGAGAAGGCTCGCATGGCAGGATGAATGAAATAGCCAAATAAGGTATACGTGATGGGAAGTGACGCTCTCCTTCCAGGCGCTGCCCAGTATTTGCTTACCAGCATTAACATCTATTTTATTCTAAAATATCATTTAACGTCGATAACTAAGAGTAATTCAACTGACAAACCTGAGGTCAACGGTGCGCTCATTTTACTCCTCCCTCTTCATCA
>NC_090890.1:31712797-31737797 GCF_036669925.1 Montipora capricornis | reverse complement strand
CATGCAATTGTGTTCATTTCAGGTGAAGTCGAGCAAGGAAGGGTCTCTTAACACTATTGGTGATGCCCATACACCTCCCACGCCCCGTTCAAGTGCCTCTGATTCGACAGAGAGCTCTAAACCAAGTCAGTCAGGAGTCAACAACAACTCTGTTCCCGAGGATACAGCAAATGGAGGTCCTTCTACCAATGGCATGGTTAAAACAAGGTAATACAGTGGTGCTTTCTTTCAGTTGCATCCAGCTTTACAGGGAAAACATCGTTGACATCACCTATTGTCATTGGCTGTCAAATAACAAAAGCATTGTTTGTGAACAGATATTCTTTCCTATTAGCCAATGTCTAAAATGCCATTGTACTTTTTGTTTGTCCCTCCAAAATTTTGCATAAGCGTTGTTTCCAGTTTCTCTTGGGACCATCAGAAGTCCCAAGAGATAGTAAAAACAATGCTTATATGCAAAATTTTAGACGGACAAACAAAGAGTATTAAGGTTTTTTGATATTGGCAAATAGTACTTGCTTCTAAATTGTCACAGGGTAATAAGGTGCCTTGTATGGCTTGCAGTCAAACCAGCTTAAGTTAGCCTGTGTACAGCCGCCCCCGATTTGTTTTGGGAGAGCATGTGGCTATACACAAGCTATCTTAAGTGTACTCTCAAATTTTTAATTGTTTTTTATTTAATAGTTATTTTGAGAAAAAAAAGGAATTGTTTAATCATTTTGAAAGGTAGCTATTTTAGAGAAAGTGGTATTCAATTCCAACTTATAGGTTGATCCATTTTTCTAGGGATAATTCAGAGGACTCTTTACCAAGTGTCACAAGCACAACCAGTAGTGCGGAATCATTATCAAAGAACAGTTCACGCAAAAAGGGAATCAAGGGATCCATTGGACGCATTTTTGGAAACAAAACAAAGACTAAACAAAAGGACTCTTACGGAGTCCCCACAGACACTTACTCACTGCCCAATGAACCTGAGCAAGGTGGCACAGGGCAGCGTGAGTTGGATAGAAAATATAAAAATAAGTCGCATCTGTTAGCTGAGGCATTAGCAGCTGGAACTCCTTTTGCTCTGTGGAATGCACCTACAGTTTTAGCTTGGCTGGAGGTAAGTTGTTGGCATCTTTGTCAGCTATGCAATGCAAACCGTGGAAAAGCTAGGAGAAAAGCCAGAGAAAATAATGCTTTCTGACAAACAGCACAAACCTCTGGATACGGACATGTCATCAACAACAAGCGTGGCAAATAGAAATAGGGCAAAGCTAAGGTTTACTACGCAATCTGCTAAGATAGCAAACAAAATAGCGAAGAGCACACGCATTGCTCTTGGCTTTTATGTCATGTAAGATCAAAAGCACGAGCTTCTGGTAACATATAATATATAATTATGTTGTGGATCAATAGTCCAGTTTCAAGTTCTCCATGACCGCTGAATAAAAACACTAAGGACGCATTTTTACAAGGTTAGCCTCCATCTCATGTGTATATATTTACAAATTCCAGCGAGGAGATGACTTGTTTACCATTCTGTCTATTGTTTGACTTGTTTAGTTGCAAATATCAGGCACCTTCGTGCCGATATTTGTGAATATGTTCACTTCAGATGGAGGCTAACCTTGTAAAAATGCGTCCTCAGTGTTTTTATTCAGCGGTCATGGAGAACTTGAAACTGGACTATTTTATATTTGAAAATTTGGTTTTATCAACGGAGTTGATAATGTAAAAATTGGGCACCGTACAGAGATTCTAATAGCTGACGTTTCAACTCTTTGTCTTTCGTCAGAGCGAATCCAAGTTTAGCTTTTAGAATCTCTGTACGGTGGCCAATTTACATTATCAACTCCGTTGATAAAACCAAATTTTTGTATACTACTTCCCCACCGACGCAGCACCACAGTTCATTTAGAAACCACCCCCTTCATTTATTTTATATTTGTTTGAAATTTTTTTAACTAGTTTAATTTTGATTTCTCATTTGTTTTAGATTATGACAATGAATAAGAGACAAAAAAAATGAAAATTGAGCTGGTTTGAAGAATTTGAACCGCAACATATACATACCAGTAAACACGTTTCATGTGTTCCTATTTTTGAAATGAAAATTCCTATTTTGTCCTAATTGTTACCAATGTCAACCCTATTTTCAGTCTTATTTGACACTTACTCTGCTCTTGTAGAATGCATGCAAGACCTTGTTTTTGCTGTGCAATGTTCGGCTTAATAATTATTAAGAATCAGAGTAGCATTAACTTTAACCCTTGCAAAATTCTTACCCATATGCTTTTGTCGTGAATAGGAGTTGCGTTATTATCTTGTTGTTTTCCGGTGTTGAAAGCTTGACTCAGTTTCGTTGGCATTGAACTTTGAACATTAAGACATTTGATATGGCTAGATTAGAGGGCTTGTTTTCGTCAAAAGAGGAAGTGTGGGAACTGCAATTGTAGGTATGAGATTCCTCGTAATTAAATTTTTTTTGGAAAACCAAGAGATTATGAAGTCCTTCGTCGGCGGTGACCAATTCCCGGATTTTTTTAAGCTGATTCGAAATTTGCGGCCAAGACCCGTGGACTCCTAAATTCAAGGTGAAAGTGATAAACAATTTTTCTGACATTGATCTTCTTTTGTTTTAGTTGTGGGTCGGTATGCCTGCGTGGTATGTTGCAGCTTGTAAAGCCAATGTCAAGAGTGGAGCCATCATGTCGGTAAGATATTATGGTAATAATAATCACCGTTCTTGTCGTCATCATCATCATCATCATCATCGTCATCGCCATCGTCGTCGTCGTCGTCGTCATCGTCATCGTCATCGTCATCGTCATCATCATCATCATCATCATCATCATCGTCATCGTCATCATCATCATCGTTTTGTTAGTCTCACGGTTATGTAGTCAAAAAGTGCTCTGCAGCATGATTTCGGAGATTGCAAAGTGGCAGATCAAATGTTCGTTTGGGATGAGATTTGGAAACGGTAGCAACGGAACCAACATACTCAACCTCCTCCAAAATTTGCAGAAGCATTGTTTTTATTTTCTCCTGGGACTGCTGTAAGTCCCAAAAGAAACTGGAAACAATTTTTATATCAATTTTTGGAGTTCAAACAAAGAAGAGTATTATGGTTTTGTTTTAAAAAGTTGCCTGAGGAATAACATCTTCTGGCGCCAGAGAGCATAAAAGCTATTTAAGTGGCCAAAAGTCCATAACCCAGAAGCCTCGATCTGCGATGGAATGCGGTCCTCAGTTTTGGGTATTACGGACCTTAAGATCGCGGATGGCAACCTCAGCGAGAACACACCACCAAACAATAGATGGTTTTCACTCATGTGACTTGGCGGCCATACAAAACAATACAAAATGTATGCATGGAATATGCATAAAAATAGAGTTTGGTTCCCAAAGGAGAGAACGTCTATTGTTCTTGTACACCAACATGGCCAACATGGCCGCTGTGACCTCACGTGAAAACGATCTATAGACATTAATGAGCAAAACAATGGCTCTGCACGTGCGCTTATGTACATTTCTTTCCTTTCTCTGCCAATTTGCCACGTGAAATGACCAAATCTCAAGTTCTATGACGAGAGCGCACTAGGGCAAATCTTTTCCTTCTTAGTTTCAACAATGTTCCCCCAAATTCAGTTCCTGGATATTTCGGATGGTTAGGGGAAGTAGAACAAACTGGAATAATCACGAAAAACTTTAAGAAACTAAACTAGCAATATGAAATGACGTTTTCGTGGCCGTCGCCGTCTTAGATCTTAAGGTCCCTAATATCTATTTAAGAACGGCTACGGCTAGATTTTTGCGGGGGAAAAACCGTGGCGGTATAGAAAACCTCTGGGTTATGGCCTTACTGAAGAGGGCAAAGGGTTAAGTTGAATTATTTGTCTACTGCAGGCACTGTCAGATACGGAGATTCAGCATGAAATTGGGATTTCAAACCCTCTGCATCGACTCAAGTTACGACTTGCCATTCAAGAGATCGTTACTCTTACAAGTCCATCCTCGCCAACAACCAACAGGAATGTACGTATACCGCAGGAGTTATCTGCATCCTGTTAATTTCTCACCCAGGTTTTTTTCTTTCTGGAGTCACTTTTGTTCAGAAATGCACGTTATTAGTTGCGCACATAACTCTTAATATCCACCACAAAGTGCGATGAAGGCTAGCGTGCAATCTGGCTCATCCGTTGAAATTGGTGCACGGTCGAGATTTAGGGGCTGGGTTAGAAGTTCCGAAACTACTAACCAAGCCTGCCTGGAGGCTAGGTGAAGGCGAAACGTTTGTTACCTATTTCCAAACGTATGGTAAAAGTTACGGTTGGCGATATTTGTAGGTTTTGGTAAATACTGCTTTTTACTGCTACTTGAGGAGAACAGATTTTAGGGGACATTTTGTGACATGAATTGTCTGTATAGGGCGTTTTCACTCACGTGACCAGCAGCTATATTGGATTACTGAAACAAAAGAAAGTATTTGCATTAAATATTTTTTCTTTTTGTAATTTGCTCTTCGTAGCAAGGCTAGAAAAGCTTATTTGCATTAAAACAGAGGAATAGTTTCTCTGGCCGCCATTATGAAAGAGGTGTGTGCGTTCTTTAACGTCCAAGGGAAAAGTTATGAACAAAGAATACTGTGGAGGGGGACTAGAAATTCTCTGGCGGCCATTTTCTCCCTTCCCGTTCTAAACCTTTATCTTGGTCTCTTATGCCAGCGGAAATTGGAAAAAGTTTTCTGCCTTGAATGAGATCAAAAAGCGTGAAAACCAAAGATAGCACGTTCGCAGTTCTTTGTGGATTGTCAGTGAATTCACGCCTCTGTTGCATTGTCTTTTCAGTCTCTAGTTTATGGCGAAATGAATCACGACTGGATCGCTAATGAATGGCTGCCAAGTCTAGGACTTCCTCAGTTCAAGGTAAGAAGACCTTTTAACTGTCATTTTATAGTATCAGAAAGGACAACGGAAGTACTTCTCAGAGCAGAGTTAAGAAAGGCGACACTCGTAAGCCACTTGTGGCGTGGAAAATTTACTGCACATGTATCTGAAGTGTAGCTCTCAGATTAGGGCCGAGAGAGATAGCTCGCTGAAGTCGCTTGAATCGAAGCAGGAGTGGTGAAAGGTGCGTCACCTTGCAGAAATATACCAATCCTGCTACGCACTGAACGTCTGAACCGCGCACCGGTGGCTCAGTTGGTTGAGCACCGGGCTGCCATGCGGGAGGTCGTGAGTTCGACTCCGGCCGGACCAACACTCAGGGTCCTTAAATAACTGAGGAGAAAGTGCTGTCTTTGTAATTACATCTGCAAATGGTTAGACTTTCAAGTCTTCTCGGATAAGGACGATAAGCCGGAGGTCCCGTCTCACAAATAACTTCCATGTTCATTAGTTCCCTGTGGGACGTTATAGAACTCACACACTATTCGAGAAGGGTAGGGGATGAAGTTCCCGGTGTTGTGGCTGTCCTCTGTGTGTATACGGGTGGGTGGGTATAGCAGGTCCACATCAGCTGAATAGCTGCCAAAAGTTCAACCTGCTTAAACAAATAAATAACAAACAAACAAACAACTCGTGCCTCCCTTTCACGGCTATAGCAATACACTTTTTTGTTTGTGTTTTTCTGTTTTGCCCCTTGAAGAGTACCTTCCAGGAATGTTTAGTAGATGCGCGGATGCTGGAACACATTAGCAAGAAAGAATATCAAAAGTACTTGAAAGTAGTGGACGGTTTTCATAGGTGCGTATGTCTGAATTATTTCCGTGAACACTTGCAAATAGGAAGCTTAATTAAGCACGAGACGTTTTGATCCATGGACGGAAACCGGAAGTGAACATTTCGCAGACCAGGACAGTGGTTCCTCCCCGATTTTTAAACCTAATCGTCTCCAATGGAAAAAGTATCAAGAAATTTAAACGAGGTAGTATGAAGACAAGTTTAGAAGGGAAACAGCTATCTTCGGGTTCCGGTCCGTGGCTCTGAAGTGTCGCTGATTGCTGTAGCAGACATGTTGTCCATTAAATGAAGTTCTTTCCTGTGCAGTAAGCGTGAAAGCTTACAGCTTGACTTTTGACACAAAACTTGATCTGAAGTGAAAAACAGATAAGCAATGAACGATACCCAATCACTGAAAAAAAAATGTAGTTCGGTTTGTCTTGGTGTTTAAGTTTCGGTCTGTACTATTTTCAGCAACTTGTTCATTGCATCATTATTCACAATTATCCTGTAAAGTCTCTGGGAGTGGGGATATTCCCGATGCATTTAATCTGAGCATCATGCAAAGCGAGTCATGGTATGTAGCCGGGGTTGAGCGCGGGAGAGAACATACCTTGGTAGGAGGAAAGGAAAGGAAAAGAAAGGAACTTTATTTAAGTGTCGAATCTTCCAGCGTCTTCTCTTGACTGAGGAAGAGAAGAGCTCTGGGGAGCCCTGAAACAAAGTGTCTTCTCATTGGTTTTCGTGAAGAGCAATCAAAAGCGTCTCTAATTGGTGCATTCATGTTAGCTCGAGGATTGAGCATGCGCCGTAAGGTTCAAAGAGGCATTTTTTAGTTATGACAACCCTACTACGCATTGTCTCCTATCTACATAGTTTCTTAGAATCTTGGGTCGATCCGAGGTTCGATGACGAGAATGGTTTCAATCCTGTCCATTCGTGTCCATTAACTTTTCTTTTTCCTTCAGCTGTATTTCTTTTATGTTGTTCAACGGTTTTAAGTGGTTATTGCAATGTTTCATTCTACTTTTTGGGCATTTTGGGTGTCACGCCATTACATCATTTTGCGTGACATAGTCCTTTAATACGCTATTTGTTGACGATGTGGCGCGAAAGTTTTCGTGCCCGCAAATCACTGAGTACTTAATTACTCTTCTCATCCAACGAAAGCCACCCTAAATTGACCACGACAAATTTATTTCTTGTCTCGTATGGTTATGTTTGCAGACACAGTTTACAGTGTGGCGTCAAATGTTTAGGATTTATGAATTATGACAGACGGGTGAGTTCTCATAAGAATGTAAGGCTTAGTTATCTTATTTTCCTCTGTACGTTGATGCAAATGTAGTCGTTACCTTTTTGGGGGGTTTCTAGATTAATAAACGGTTTCTTGAATGTTCCATTATATGAAAATGGTGAAGGTGGGGAAAGCTTGACATTTTCTTTACAAGGAGCGACTATGAAAGAAGTCGACCTTCTGCCGGTCGATATACGATAGATCTATCTGCTTTACTTCTTGTGAATCTTCCAAAGCATTTATATAACTTAGGAGATGGACAAGTCGACGACAGACGACTCTGTGAACCTTGTGGCTAAAAAACTAAACCAGCCAATTGTAAATATGTTGTAATTCATCACATAGGGCAAATTTTCAATAACCAGAGTTTTCTTTGTCGGCGATAACTTCACGTGCGAATATGCCAGTTTTGTTTGCTCGAAGCCAAGTAACGTGGCCTGTAAAAAGTCAGAGAGTTGATTTACGAGAGAAGTTGAAGCTCAAATACTCTGTATTTGTTTAGTTGCTAGAAAAAAGACGGCAGATGTGCGAAGACGAGCCAAAAGGTATGAATGTGTTAAAAAGAGTAAAGTAAGCTCGAGGAATTTGTGCGTTGTTTAGAAAATGATACCAGTTTAAATTAAGAAAGAAATTAAGAAATCTAACTGGAGAGAGAAAGGCTACTTATCACGTGCGAGGGAGGTGATTTTCGTACTACTGAAATAACCAGTTAGTAACTAGTGGGCGGAAAATCTAATACCTACAATGGTCACATGACCACGCGGCCTCCATCTTCAAAGTTCTTTGAGCTCCGTATTATTTGTGCGGGGCAGTTTCTTCATTTTGGTGTCATTGCTTGATTTTTGCATCCGGCTTAGCAATGGTTTATGTTTCAGATGTACTAGTTTGGAGTAACGAGCGCATTATCAAGTGGTTGAAAAATATTGGAGTGACAGAATACGCGGAAAATCTTCGTGGTACAGGAGTTCACGGCGCTATCATCGCTTTGGATGAAACGTTTGACTTCAGTACGCTGGCTTATGCGCTTCAAATACCCAGTCAAAACACACAGGTAACGATGCTGGTACATTGTTTTGCACTCTAGCGTAAGTTTTATTCAGTGACCACTACTACTACTACTACTACTACTACTACTACTACTACTACTACTACTACTACTACTACTACTACCACTACTACTACCACTACCACCACCACCACCACCACCACCACCACCACCACCACCACCACCACTACCACTACTACTACTACTACTACTACTACTACTACTACCACCACCACCACCACTACTCTTTTATCAATTTTCATTAATTTGAGGTTGCCCAGCTCAAGCAAAAAATGTCATCGAAAGTGAGATGTGGTGCAAGGACGTTTTGTGTTGATAAGTGTTTTTTGTTTTGTTTGTTGTAGATGCGTCAAAATCTCGATCGTGACTTCAACTGGCTGCTGGCAAACGCAACAGACAGAGAAATAGTAGATGAGGTAAAAAGTCACCGTTTTTTTGTCTTAAAGTTAATGCAGCCACTGGTCCATTTCACAGATCGCAGCAGTGTCGTCGTCGTCCATATCATTCAATGCTGGTTCAGTTTAGTGCAAAGTGAGTCGATGGTATAATCGGTTTTGCTTTTCACTTGAATGAAATTTGATTATACTATTAAAGAGAGACCTCCATCCTTCTCGTCGAAAAAGGAATGTAATTTTCCGCCTAGTAATACGCGAGGTTTGTTGTATCTTCCAGTGTACTGAACGGGGGCTCGTTTGTTCGAGTCGGACAAAAAGCTTAAAAAGTTTCCCACACTTTCGAACAAAAACTAAAAGAGATTTCTAAACAGAAAGCAGTGATACGGGGTTTCATAATTACCGCATTCTTTTCAAAAGGTCACTAAGCGCCAAGAGAGCAATATTCATACCTACCAAGGGTTAAATAAGTGACGAGTCATTTTTTTCTACGTTTATAACACTCTTTGCAGCTTGGTAATGGGGGAGAATTTAAGCGCTCCAAATCATGGCGGAAGATGTTTAAGCAACGTGACAAAGGAAAAGACAGGAACAGAGGAGATCGGGAGCTGGCTCGAAGGAACTCCTCGGGATCCGAGTCTTCCCTTAGCCAATCAAGTGTGAGCTCATCGCCGAAGCCATCAGCGAAAAATACCAAACACAATAGTCTCGGCGACAATAAAGGTATGGATGAATTTACCTCGGTGCATGGGGGGAGGGGTTGGGATTTTCGTAACTGGGTTAGTCATCACTTCTTTAAGCGAGGGGTCGGGGCAGCAGAGTAACTTATTCTAGTGACTGGAGTAAGCGTTTTACTTTGATCGGCGTCCACATTTTGTTGAAATTTAAAAAAAAGGATCGAAGGTTACGGTTACGATTGAGAGACCCCGATAATGTTTCGACACCCCTGTCTAATGTCTTCATCGGGATGATCTTTAAGTGCATGAGAATCGAGTTCAGATCCTGCAGCATTGAGAAGGACCACCCCCATGGCAGCATGTGACATGACATGACATGACATCATGTGCCCCGTAACGATTTCCAAAAGAACTTATATTCGGACGGAATGCTTATTCCGGAGGCGACCTGGGAACTATCGCTTTTAAAGCCCCGGATATGACAAATCAAACAGGCGTGGGCCTGGGATATTCGAGTTAGTATTCCAATGCAATCGCCTATTTTGTGTATTTCATTAAACCGTATGCGGTTTATTTCGACCATGTGGCTGTCGGCCACAGAATCAACAAAATGGTATGTCGTTCATTCTGGTTTCAAAGTCAGTCCCCAAAGAGCGGGAAGACCGAATTTTCCTTGCAGTCCTGTTTCAGAACAGTCGCTGAAGAATTGTGTTCAATGAGCAATGTCAAGAGAAAATGAGGGGACAGAGAGGGAGGCTCAAGGCGTTGGCCGGGATATGTTATGTCCACGAAAGTTATTTTTAGACGAGCGGAGGTCTTTGTTCTAGAGGAAGTCTGTCTTCTGAGACGTCCGCATGCAGTTTTGCCTCGCTCTCAGGTTCTTAGTGAAAAGAGAAAATGATGGCACGCGTGGAAGGCTGATGAATATATATTTTCTTTCAAACATCGGACCGAGGTTGGCGTGCATGCGGACGTCTCGGAAGACTTCCGCTCGTCTAAAAATAACTTTCGTGGACATCACATATCCCAAGGGCTGGACCGGGAGCCTCCTTCTCTGTCCCCTCATTTTCTCTTGGCAATGTTTTATGAGTTACGCTTGTGGTCAATGCAATACATTTCCCAATTTATCTTTAAATAGGTTTGTGATTCTTACGGTGGAAAGTAACGATTATTGACGAAGATTTTTTTTTTTTTTGCTGTTGTAGATGCTGTGGTAACAAGTGGCAACCTTGCGTAGCACTGAGTTAGGTTCTGCCACTGGACCAATTTGGTGAGAACTTAGATTTGACTTTACTTCTTGATGTAAAACCTTCTCCAAAATGGCCGCCATTTTAGTATTCCTTTGCTGGATTGCAAATTGGCCCTTTTGGCATCGTTCAAGGTTGAATTTTACGTTTGAAAGCGAGGCCAAAGGAGCCAATTTGCAAAGAAACAAAAGAATACTAAAATGGCAGCCATTTTGGATTAAGGTGCACAATGACGAAGTTCCTTATATGTGAGGGTTGCCCTCTTAAATTGTATTTGATTGATTATTGTTATTTTTCCTTTGCAGGTGTTAAATTTCAGTGGTTTATTGAAGTCATTTGTTATATCAACTATGCCTAAATTATAAATACAGATTATTTTTTCATTTAGTCCTGTTCGTAAGCATCACTCGTTATGCTTGGCAACATTTTTATTCCTAAATTTTATGGAATTGCTACAGAGAATTTATTATGGAAAGGAATTGGTGGGGGATTGATGCTTAGCATGATATTTCAGGCATCCAGGGCGATGGCTGATTTCCTTGCATTACTTTGTGTAAAGAATTTGTGAATTTGATTTAGTGTTGTTGGGATATTAATTTAATTATAGAATATTACGGGTACACAGGTCCCATGTTGCTGATCGATGCTACTGGTTTTCCAAGTTCACCTGCCTTCGAAGCAACTTTAAATATTTGAGTATTATTTGGATTTTGTAGGCGTCATATTTTGGCGCCGTTTTTTGCAATCGGAGATGATCCAAAACGAAATCAACTCAAACTTGATCGCCTGCGTTTTCCTGCGCTTGGTTGATGCAGGCGTTCATGATTGGCCAATTTCATAAATGATGGAAAATTTCATGAAAAAACTTCGAAGAGTTCATCACACACAAGTCGTGTTGGTTTAAACAATTGATTTTTTCCCTGGGATTTTTTTCATTGCCAAATGGCTTTAAAAGACTATAAGTTTAACAATTTGGCCAGATTACAATTCCGGTTTTAATAAGGGTCTCGAAATGTCCTCTTACCGTTCTCCTGAAAGTAAAGGGGTTATGTCACGCAAAGTGATGTAATGGCGTGACACCCAAAATCCCCAAAAAGTAGAATGAAACATTGCAATAACCACTTGAAACTTTTGAACAACATGAGAAAAATACAGCTAAAGGAAAGAGAAGCGTGGGGATGCATTTGGATAATCTTGAAAAATGTTGGCCAGAGGTTTTCATGTTTAAGGCAAATCGCTTGGATAAAGGGCGTTTTTGTTCACAATCATCTTGTTGGTGATGAAACGATAATTTTATCAGTAAAGGAATTTTGCAATACCATTTTCGAGTTTTAAATTCGTGATGAAGTAAAGTTTCCCCGAAAGACCGCGCGTAACATATCCCCTTTAAACATAGGTTTTGTCTTAAGGACGGTGCCTACTAATTCAAAGGTATTTTTGCGCGGTTTACTGAATATGCGGGAAAAGCGATCTTAACAAGTGTTATTGAAATCCAAAAAGAAAATTTGGGGTAACCACGCATTTTTCGAAGAGAATTAATCAACAATATTTGTAAAAAACTTTAAAATACAAAGCAATGTATGAGGTTCGTTTCCAAATTGAAGCTAAATTATCTCTGA
Organism: Montipora capricornis; assembly: GCF_036669925.1. NCBI lineage: Eukaryota > Metazoa > Cnidaria > Anthozoa > Scleractinia > Acroporidae > Montipora > Montipora capricornis. The sequence goes on along the minus strand of NC_090890.1, from coordinate 31,725,788 downwards.
AAAATGCATGGTTACCCCCAATTTTCTTTTTGGATACCACGAGCACTTGCTAAGTTCTACTTTCTGCGCATAGTTTTGAACCGCGCAAAAATATCCCTGTATTAATAAGCACCGCTGATAGGAAATCCGAGTGTCTCGAGATGCGCAGAACGTATGCGCAATAACAATAGTAGGCACCGTCCTTAACAGAGACGACGGCGACGTCGACGAAAACTTCACGTCAGCTTGTAACTTAGGGCCTGTTTATAAGACAAGCCAGCCCGGTTTGCCGAGCTCTCGTTTAATGCCTATTTTCTTTGGTAAAATCTCGATTTGTTTTGTGACGTTGTCATTGCCGTAGCCGTCGTCGTTTCTTGAAAAGAACGCGGAACCCAATCGTTAATGCTGTTGTTGGAAATAAACTTAACGGGACTCTTCGGGATGTCAATCCGCAAAATTAGGCGCATTCGTAGACTTAAATGAGTTTACTCGAAGGCAAACGCTGTGGAAAACCAGGTCAACCCGGAGCTTTGGCCCTCGTAATAGTCGCCATAAGGGTTAGCGTTAACGTTTATGAGAGATTTTTGTAAGAAATTGAAAATCAATGTTTCAAATTCAATTGAAGAACTTCCTGTATAGGAAGAGTCAAATTATTACGTCACGAGGTTTGACCATATTTGGCTGGACACGTCGTTTACGTTCAGTTACGGAGTAGTAACTGGCGATAGTGGATGTTGAACTCTTGTGATATTTATAGGTCATCTTTTTGCATTTAGTACCTTCGTTTTCATGGGTATTTTGCTTGTTTTTTGTCGTGATTTCTTAGTATTTCCGTGTCCAGACAAATGTGGTCAAGCTTCCAATTTGTACAGAAATTTTATAATAAAAAGGAATTCTTATAAGAATGCAATTTAGTTAAATATTTGTCTTCGATAGTCTGCTTTTTCATGAATCGATCACTGGAAATAGTTTGGGGTTTGCATTCTTAGCTCCACATCAGGACTTCTTTAAGCTAATGCAGGGGAGATTTTATTCAAGGCTTCTTATTCAGTCCAATATCGTTTAAGAATATTCACTAAGCCTTCGGGAAATACATCTTGTAAAATACTCTCATGAAGTGTTTTCCACGACTAGCCTGCCGCTGAGATCATTATTTGAACGTCGTTTGAGTATTTTCCTTGGCTCTGTATTTGATGACATATATAATGCAATTGACTGGAACTCGCACAGGTTTATGGACTCGAGTCCTAACTTTTACACAGAACCTTGCAGTCTGATAAAACTTGTACCTTAGCGCTGTCAAAGCCAAAACGATGCGATAACCTAAGCTTTGCCTCCATTTTTGTACCAGAGGATCATCGTTGTACTGTTTTGTAATACTTTTGCTCACAATATTGGAATAGTGAATTTGTGAATTGAAATAACCACCATTCAGTTTCCTGACAAATAGTTTAACTTAAGTATTTTTTTCCTCTCTGGAAAAGAAAGAATCTTCAAGTTTAAGTACTTAATATTCCGTTGACAGTTTTATCGCTTACACTGGCGTTAAAATCTGTCGCAGTCGGGTCCTCGTTTAGCGCTTTACTCCCAAGCGTTGACAGACCACCAACGACGTTTGCAAAGTTGCTTTGTAGAAATTTGCTGAAATGGCTCACCGTATCGAATGATGGTTGACTTGCTTATGTTTATTTATTCCCAACTGAGAACGTTCTTTTGGGTCTCTTTTTTGTTTAATGTATGTCAATTTGTAATATAAAAAAGGAACTTTGACATCTAAAATGTACAATTGTGTATCCAAATATCAAGACCTCGAAATACAACTATATTTTGTTAAAAACGACTTGAATAGTTTTCTTTTTATGCTCCACGTGTCGGGGATCGCTATTTACTTAATAAACCTTATTACGGATCTGCATTAGTTATCAGCGTTTTCTCGGTGCTTTGTTTAACTGAAGTACTTGTCTTATTCCGACAGTGATGTCTTTTTCTATCAGGCACTTTGCAAAGTGTAAAGACAATTGTGTAGCGTGCCAAATGCCTTGTCCTCGCTCGACCTCTCTTATGCCGGATTATTTTTTCGGTGTGGGGGAAGGGGGAGGGGGTTGACCCGTTCTTTTTGTTGACGTTGTGGGTCAATTAACAACGCTCGAATGCACTTTAGTGATTCTTTGGGATGTTGGCTTAGGGTGCTTTCCTTTTGTCAGAACTGGCCGGCCAGAGCCATCAGTTTGCGAAGAAAGTGCAACAATTTGAAGGAACACTTACCATGACAATCCTTCGAATTCTTCTGGAGGAGTGTATATCATCGTCGAATTGTGATACGTTTCAAATATTGAGCAACCAACTGTTCTAGTCTTGTGTGAAGATGATTTTAACGTCGCTGCTTTAAAGGCGACGATCTCGTTCCTAGAGCCCAAGGCTCTGGGAAACTCTGTGTAGGAGAACATGCGCCGTAGAATTGTTATAGGAAAAAATTGGCTATTTGAACCTTAGCACTTAACATGAATGCACCAATTAGAGACGCTTTTGATTGTTCTGCACGAAAACCAATGAGAAGACACTTTGTTTCAGGGTTCCCCAGAGCTCTTCTCTCCCTCAATCAAGAGAAGAGCACGAGGGAGCCTAACCCTATATCTGATAAGATCCTTCACAAGGTCCCTGTTGTCACTTCTGTTTGTTACGCTGGTCTTTGTGAACGATCCTTGAATCGACATCTCCAGGTGCATTGTCCTGGTACTACGCTGTGATAACGTTTCCAGGGGTACTCCTAGTGGTAAAGAGGTACCCCTACTTGTCCCAGTTTAGTTATTCCGTGTCTTAAACGTTTGGTCTGCGCAAGCGAAGATTACATATCATATGCAGTACACCAGAGAAGTTTAAAAACACATTGATCCAGTCAAGGTGGGTTAAAAAGTATCTGTATTTAACAACAAAGTAGAGCAAATTGAGCCAGACATGTTCGGCTACCCAGACACCTTGGCTCTCAACTGTGAACAAATCCGCGAAAGAACCAGCAAATGAGTTTTTAAGTAAAATAAACTCTTAAAATAGCTTATTTCTCAAGTTTATAAAATCCCCTTTTGTCGGACTTCCGTCGAGAAAGGTGGTAGTATCTGGGGCAACAAACTAAAGCGACGTTGGCGACTCAGTACCACACCGTTGTGGGTTTTTCAGCTAGAAAACTAATGAACAACCTTATTTGTCCCTCTTTGAAAAGCTTGCAAATCTTTCTCACTCACAATAGGAATTTATTTGGCTATCGAAAACCTACATTCCAGTTCTGACGTTTAGCTCAAGGCCTCGCGAACCGAAACCACCAGTTGAGTGACATTTCATTGACATTGATCAAGTTAAAGAAAATTTACCATTACTAAATTGAATAGTTTTAAATACAACCCCCCCCCCCCCACCCCCCTTAGCCTCCATTGCAAGCTAGTTCCAGTCCAATACTGAGAATATGAATATGGCCTATTACAGGAAAGTAAATTTTAATATCATCACCAATCGGCTTATTGGCGAATTGTATACATTAGTAATCGATTTAATCTGTTATTATATGCACACTTTTGAATAATCTTGTGAAACAAGTAACATTTGAGGATATACATATATATATATTAAAGAATCAACAGTAAATATTTTAAATTCGAATTTATCAGTTGTAAAAGCGCATTTGATGAGCGTGTCATGGAAAATGCGCTACACATTTAACAAAATTATTATATATCTAATGATTAAACTGTAATAGACCTTTTCGGTTTGTACATTTTGTTTTCCCAATACAGATCATGTGATAATACTCAGGAGGTTTGGTCTTTTGTTTTGTTCATTAAAATGAGGGCATGCAAGCATGAATATGCCTGCATGTACTCTTTTAATGAACAAAACAAAGGACCAAGCCTCCCGAGTATTATCACATGATCTGTATTGGGAAAACAAAATGTACAAGCCGAAAAGGTCTATTGTTAAGAGCCAGAGGGATTCGACATGCTCCTCTCCAGTCCTTAAAAGAGTGAATTTGTAGAATAAATGCCAGTGGCCACTTAGTGGTAACCTAACCACAAAAAAGACAAAATTATGCGGCTTGTGACATAATTCTCATATACAAATATGATATTTAATGAGACCATTATGAAAAGCTTTTATATATGTTTTAAGTAAATTTGTAAAGTCAGCAACCAAGGCAAATTGTGCAAGGACTAAATATCTTGTCTTTCATCGATAGGATGATCTTTTAATACGCTTGGCCGTCCAAGATTAACTTTTCATTTCACCATAATCTGAAAACATTGTCAATGCCTTACTGTGGCAGGTATTCAGCATACTTATTAAATTTTAAGTAACCTTCATGCAAATATGTATTCTATGACGCATGCCTTCTTTTACAGCATAGTAATGAAAAACATTACTTTTTACAGCTGAAATGAAGTCTGTTGACCCTGTTTGAGCCAATTAATGTTGAAAAAATTCGTGAACGCTGAATTGTTTTTTCATTCTTCCTCTGCCAGTCTCCTTTGCTTTTCCAACCTTCGTTGTCTTTTCGTGAAGTTTCACAGAAACTGTGAATGAAAACTTGGTAAGCCATAGCTTTGTTTGATTTGAGCTGAGCAAAATGCAACCAAATTGAACAAACTATGTTCGTCATTGGGTCACATGATCACACAAGAGTTTCGGCTTTTTCCTTCACCTCCTCTAACGAATCATATATGTTGACCGCCATGCGCCCCGATGGACTGACCAGCGGTCCGTTAAACGAATCATTTTCATCCATTCCGCCGTACTCTCCATTCTCAGCCATTTCAAATGATTGATTCAACTCCTCGCGTTTGTAGAAGTAATTGAAATTGGACACGATTACTGGCACCGGAAGTGCAATGGTCAGCACCCCTGAGATAGCACAGATTGAGCCCACGACTTTACCACCGAGGGTCTGTGGTGTCATGTCACCGTACCTGGTAATAAAAAAATATATCAAAAGACGGAAGAAACAGTGACATATTCACTCCACTTTATAGGAGTATAGGCCGTCTTGAAGAAGATTAGATAGATAGATTTGTTTATTTCTCGTATTCCCCAAAATTACTAATACTTTTTCTTGTAGTGATGTACCACAAAGCATACGATTTTGGTTCATTTATTTTTCAATTCAACAAAAGAAAAAAATGATCGAACTAAAAAGGCCTCCAATCCGGACAAGACACGGGGCAGGCAAACCCACAGAAATGCCTGTGTGGGCTTTTCTGCTAGTGAAGGATGCCTCTTTCTTCTCTAATGTACGTAAAACAACAACAGTCAAATCATGGTAATATAAACCAATTAAGATACCAAAATTTTTAAATTGTGCGCCAATGGAAAAAGATTTATCGGCAAGTAGATAATTCAAGTTGATTCATTCATCAGGGGAACATTGAAACCCACAAATGACCAGCTCCCAACATCAGTGGCTTCATAGCTCAGTAGGTTAGAGCGTAGCATCGGCATCGCGAGGTCACGGGCTCAAACCCCGTTGAAATCCTGAATTTTTTATGCTTTTTTACGCAGTTGCTAAGATTGCGTTCATAACTGCGAGGATCATAGCTTCACTTGATAGATAAAAAATTTAAGCATAATCAATCGTCATTTTCATTCCTGATCAGAACTGTTTACAAATCACTTGTTCCAAAAAAGACTCAAGGCTGAAAGATGGGACATGTTTTAACAAGCAAGTCGAATTTAACAGTTAAACAGCACTTGAACGAACTTAATGTTGACAAAATGCATTTCTTTTTCAACATATTTTAGTTATTGCATTCTTGTTAAGGAGTTTTAATCGCGTTAAATATAATGGTTGGTGACTTGGGCTTATTTAGAAACGTTCAGCGCCTTCTTTACCGGTTTTCTCTTTCGGGTGTTTGAGTGCCTTTCTTCTAGTGTAATCGGGAATCAGTCATTCCTTTTTGGATGATGGGCTCCTGGTTTAAGGTGGTCCATATTTCAGTAGCCAAGGAAGGGATCCATCTCGATAGTCCATGCACGAGGGTTCAGCGAAATGCACTCACCCCTCTACACCCGGGTTATATGCTGACAGAAGTCATTGCAGCAGCTCAATGTCCGAGATCCCACCCGAAGTATTGATCAAACGTTCGTTGGTTCCATTCCTTTAAGGTTCTCTCGCATTTGAAAATCATATAGTTTCAAAATTCTTTGGGTGTAAGTAACTCGCTCTCTAATTATGCAATAAAGTTCTACTTTGCACCACATATACGCAAGAGAATCGCAAACTGCTACGTTCGCCAGGGCTCGTCCACACCAATGCGTTTTCGAAAATCTCCGTTTTCACCGTCTACAATAGAACAATAGACGTCCATTTTCACTGACGTGGATCTCCTTTTTCGATCGTTTTAGTGTGGACGCCCATATATAAACGGAAGTTTTCGAAAACGTATTAGTGTGGACGGGGCCTCAGTTAATTAGCATAATTTCGCTTATAAAAGTGAAAAAGGCTCACGTATTCGTCCCTAGTGACTCCCTTAGTGCATGGTCTTTTGCAGTCTACGCGCTGTGAAATCGCTATATGTTTTTATATGATGCTATTTCTTTTAGTTAACTGTTCATTGTTGCCAAGATGAAAATTGAAATGCCCGAATGAAACATCAACATGACCCAAATAGCAAAGCTAATATGGAGCTCAAGGGAATCTTAACGCTTTGATTTTGATTTTCGAATTTTGATGAGGTACGTATAATGTTTCATAGTGTTTGCTTTTCCCGGCATCTCAAAGTTAACACTATAAATTCTAGCTTTGCCGATATAGAACTGATTTTAATTACTTCTTTCCACTTGTGTTTCTACCATTTGTTGTTTTTTTGTGCTGTCGATAAATGCGAAAAAAAATTAAAAGAGAGATTTTGTAAGAAACTGTCAAATCGCTATAGATGAATTATAGTGATTGGCAATTTCTAAGTTTACGGCTTTCAGAGCCTTCTTTCGGTCAACCAAAGCATGAAATGTTTTTTTGCTCTTAACTTAAACGTTTTCTTTTCATCTCTGTTGAGCTGATGACAGCGAAAAATACAATGTACAGTAAAAATTACTTAAGTGACCAAATTTATCAAAGAAATTTAGAACAAATTCAACTCATGTCTGGGAAAGAAGGTGCCCAAAACTTTTTACGTGAAACGTGATGGGGCGATTTATTTTGTCTTGAATCGTGATTTAAAATTTTTTTTATTCGTGATTAAAGATGGTGAGATCTTTTCATGTCCACGTGAACGAATTTTTTTAATTAAACGTGACCCGTGAATGAAGATTTGAATTAAACGTGATTCGAAAACCACTGTGTTTTGCGTGATGAATTTCCGGCCATTTTAATAGGACATGGATTTCATGTCATAAAATAGACCACCAATGCTTTTTGAACAAATAAGATAAGACACTACGTCATCTTTTGTCGGCTTAACGTGCTCTGACGTAGGGCTTGTTTGAAGTGAACCGACTTCAAAAGAGAGAGGTGAATTTTTTTTTCCTTTTTATGTGAAGCGTATGAACCAACTATTGTTCGTTAGAGCGGGAATAGTCCGAATATTGACCAATATTTTGGCTTTCGTGCACAGACGCTACATATATGAATACAACGGACTAACTGTGCGTGACTGGTGCAGGAAATGTGAGAGAGATTCCAACCCTCCCGATTTGATGTGTTCCCTCCCGCTTTTCCGATTGTTATTAGATTCTCCCGAATTATCATGAAATTCTGAAAACAAGGAAAAAAATTGCGTATCTTAAGTACTTTTTTGCAATCTGAATGTAAAACATTTAATACGTATACTCCGGAGTATCCTATAATGTCTCGCCCAGTCTCTCCATTGAACACCCTGTGTTGAGCAGACTCGTAAGGCCCGCAGTCTTACTCCATTTAGCAGCTCTAAAAATGGCAGGACTCCAGTGGTAAGAATAAAGACCTTATAGAATATCACAAAAATGGTGTCAAATGCAGGAAATGCCACTTGAGAGAAACTGAATTTGCAAAATTTCCTATCCCCCCCCCCCCCTCTTCCTACAGGCTCGCGCCTTCTGCGCTAAAAAATGGGGTTGGAATCTCTGCAGGTCAGACAGACCCACAGACCTGTTTGCGATTTAGATGACCATTTGATCGAAGATCCAAACTCGGAGGATAAACACCTATATACAAAGGTTACAAAAAGTGAAAATATTTATTCGTGAATTTCATTTTTATTTTTATATGAAACGTGATCGTCTCGGATTTCGCGTGAACGTGAAAGAATTTTGGATATTAATCGTGACGCGTGAAAAGGCGAAATATTTTTGCGTGACTGACTTTTAGAAAGTGGTATAGGGGACCCTCGGGAAACTGAATTATCTCATGCCAGCAATTATTAAAATTTAGTCTACTTTTATTTATTAAATTGCATTCGCGCAGTTTTCAACAATGATATCAGTATATTTTTTTTCGTCACAATGAAGTGATTATATATTCTTCCAGTTGCATTGAACAAACCTAAGTCACTTTTCTTAAACCTGCATTATAACATTTTGTTTTTAAATCAACTCAAAAGAGCCTCACTAATTAAATGGTCGTTTTGCAATTGCCCCTGTTGAATACCTGAAGTGCAAGCCTGAATCGGCGGACATAATGAAGCCAAGCAATGGGTTGTACTGATAAGATGTTTTTAGAGTAAGACATGTTGGTGCAGGGCATGTTTTCGTGTGCAGTAAGGAAATGAAGAGCTTCAATTCAATATGTGGGTAGCTTAAACAAATCAACTGTTTGGTTTGAACTTCTGTCAGCTATTTGCAGCCGAGCATTTGATCAAAGTCAGGACATATTATCTGACACACAAGTTAGAAAATTAAAAATTGCACGAGTGCAAATAAGGCAGTCAATAACTCTGCCAAATCGAATCCGATATTTTTTCTTTGCCACGACACCTTTTCAATTGTCATTCATGTTAAATATGTAGATATAAAGAGACAAGTTGAAATATCTCAAAAATAGAAATCCTATATAAACAAAGTTAAATGCCTATTTAGATGAGTCACCATATTTAAGGGAAAAAATATCTAAAAGTGCGACGAAAACTTTTATTTCCTTGTACAACGCAATCCTACAGTCAAAATTGGTGGTGGTTCGCTCAAATCTCCTCCCAAAAGAGTTGCTCTATGGACAATCTACAAATGTGGGTCTTAAGTTAACATTTATATAAGGGTCAGAATTGACCATTTTGTCTACGTACAAAAAGATGATTATTAAACCATCTTCTAGAGCAAATCCTGAAGAAATTCCTGACTTACCCGACAGTTGTCATGGTAACTACAGCCCACCAAAATGCATCCGGTATGCTTTCAAAGTTACTCTGGCTCCCTAGCTCGGCGTAGTAAACAGCGCTGGCGAACAAAACCACGCCAATGAAGAGAAAAAACATTAGCATGGCTAATTCCCTGGAACTTGAGCGCAAAGTATAGCCCAGTACTTGCAGGCCTTTAGAGTGACGCGACAACTTGAAGATGCGAAAAACTCGAACAAGACGGATGACGCGAAGCACCGCTAACGATGTAACACGCGCCTCATTCATCGGCAGCGTAATGTAGTAAGGCAGAATTGCCACTAAGTCAATAATGTTTAGAAAGGAGCGAATAAAGACCAGCTTTTGTGGTGCAGACAGTAACCGTACCACATATTCAAAAGTGAACCAAGTTATGCACAAAATTTCAATCACAAACCAAACATCGTGAACTTTCTTTGCGCCAGCATCATTAGTCGAGGACGAATTTTTTTCGCATCCTGGCCCGTCTGAATCCTTGCTACATCGGAAGTCCGGTAATGTCTCCAGGCAGAAAACGACGATAGATAACAAAATTACGGAGACGGACCACAATGCTAATACCCTCGCTGCTAAAGAGCTATCGGGATATTCAAAAAACTCCCATACCCTTCTCTGAGTTAGGTTTGTTGGTAAAATTGGTTTATCATCAGTTATATACCCTTCTGCTATTTCTAGCCTTTGAAGATGTTCTTTGCCGAGCTCAAAGAATTTGACTTCCTCGGCGAAAACGTAAAAGGGAACTCCACTTGGCCGCACAAGTTTCCCATTGGACTGATAAAAAAATAAAATTGCCTCGAACGACGATCGATTTCTGTCAAAAAAATACTCATTGTTTTCACTGTCATAGTAGAAGTCCCTCTTTGCCGCACAACCAAGAAGAGTCTCAGGGAATTGACCAAGCGTTTTATCGTACGTCTCAAAGCGCAGTCCACTTACATTTATAACAATTCTTCGCCCTTTTTCACCGTTTCCGACCATTCGATTTGGTGTTGAGGTAGTGGAATTGTGGGTTTCAGTCGACATCTCGTTGGTCTCTTGATCGCCGCCAATGTGATTCAATATTCGCCGAGTGCCATCCATTCGGCTTAGCCCAGCAAGAAAGCGAGTAATTGATGACCTTTCCACTTTGTGTAAGCTGTAATATTCAACGCACAGAAAAAAAAAACTTCTCTTGCACTCGAATTATAGTGGAAGTTAAATTAAGACTCTTTGTCGAAAAATTTCGATGTTTCGTTTAGAATTTTGTTTCTTCTGGCAAAGAGAGCGACTCACACAACCCTGACAGGTGGCTCACTGAATACAGTTTTTATTGTTCGGCCCAGCGCTGTCATTTTAGAATTGTAAATTTACAGAAAAACTTCTGTACATGAATAATTTTAAAAGATTAATGTATGCACAACAAGGCGATTTCCCAGGTATATTGTTAACAAGCATAAAATTGAGCGAGAATGAGACACATGTTGATAAATAAAAATAGAAAGATTTAGCAAACGCAAGGAAAAGAAGTGTTATAAATGAAAGCTACCCACGAAATGAACGAAAGAATACTTGAATACATAATAAGTGTAATTGCTGATCTGTTCATTGGTAAGCTGATTGTAAGTTACCGTGAATTCAAACGTTGAAGATGTTTAGAAAATGTGAGGAAAATTATTTCGCATGGGCAAGATTCTTTGAAAATACGTATCTTTAGCGGCTGCATATAGTAATTTGAACGACGACAGAAACTTGATACGACCTAAATGTGAAGTAGAAATGAAACTGGAAAGGCAAAATTTGACACGAAAACATGCAATAAAAATATTGAGGGAGCCGCCTCCGTCGTATTTTTTCGCCATTAGAACACATCGCAGGTGGGCTTTGCTAGAACTTAATTCACTTGCCAAAGGTCTTCTTCTTTTAATTTAACAATTCATAGTTCCTTTCAAATGTTATTGATATAAAATATTTACGAAGTGAAAAATAATTTGGAAAATCCAATCTTACGATCTTTATCAAAACCCAGGGTTTCTTCAGCTCTCTATAGCTCGGAAAAATAACAATAATTTTTCTTTAACGTTTGCGAAACATTTCATAGCAGTATTTTAAAAATGTAATCATCTTCGAGTTCTTTTTTTTTTTTATCTCCGGAGAGACTTGCGATTTAGAATCCTGGACGAACCTCTTGTTTAATTCTAGCCCGCGAATAAATTAATGACTGCAACTTCAAAACTGCTATATACTACTATGACATCAATAAATGCTCGCTCGCTTTAGACTGATTAGAAATGAAAAATTTCTCTCGTTATGATATAGCATTTCAGCTATCTACATCATTATTAATCATAATTGACGTCTGTTTGAAATTTTTGAAAGCGTATTTTCATTTTAAATTTTAATTTATGTTAAAATTGTTTTAAGACGTTACGCCTTGAGTTACTTCGTGGAGCACATCACTGTGTATAACCAATCGAATCGCAGCTTAAACTCGTCGTTATACCGAAGAAATCACTAAAAAAGTGGGATAACACAATGTAACAAAATGGAGTAACTGCAAAATATCCGGCCTCTATTGTCACAAAATTCCCTGAAGCTTCTTTCAAGCGAAACTACCTCAATTTACACAGTGAGAGTATTGTACGCTCGAAGCAGTTTTATTTGACGTTTATTACGGCGGATTAAGCTCTTTTGTCGTGGTGAATTGAAACACAATCCATAGTAAAGAGGAGGGCAAGGAAGAGGGGGGGAGGGGATGGGGGTCTAGTCGCGAGTTCACGAAGCAAAAATTTGCGTTTCACGAATCACGAAGCAAAAATTTACGTTTTCACGCTTCTCGAAAATAGAAGTCATAACAAAAAGTTGAAAAATGTTGCGGAAGCGACTTCTAGTCCCATTTTGTAAAACACAGTGCTTTGCTTTATTTCACTAGTTGTGTGCGAACCTTATGAAAAACATTTGACTCGCACAGCTCACCCACTACGAGTAGTTACTGCCCTCACAAATGTGAGAGTATCATCATCAACATCATCTTCCACGGAATGTTCGCGTTCACTGTCATATTCTTCCTCTTGGAGGTTGGTAGTAACTTTCTGTTGCTCCTCTCAGTCCCCTTGAACGTCTTTTGGCGAAAATTGTTTCGTCTTGCTCATGAATGAGTCTGGAACGGATCAACTTTTTCCTTGGGGTAGTCTGAAGGCGATGAACGATACATATTTAGGGGTAAATTGTCTGCTTTGAACTTGGTGATCTCTTGCCCGACAGTGCGCTGACAAACACATTTGCCATGCTGGTCTGCCCCTTCCCGAACATCAATTGCTTTTGATTTAAATCCAAGCGCCTCGTTTTACCAAGATGGGGAAGTTTTTAAAATTTCCTTCAATGAAATGGTAGTTTCTGGAACCGGATAATAGGTGGTGGTTTGTATGACATGATGAGGCCCAGTTGGTTATCCTTTTGATACTTTCGTACTTTCCTAGATTGCGCGCAGAGTTAAGAACTGAAGGAAGTTCTAATTTCTGTAACATCTGCAATTGATCTGTGACCTCAACCACGTGTCCGTCACTTATTTCCCTTTCGTAAACAAGCGATGCCATTTTTAGTAACCAAACCTTTTTGTTCGGTTATCTTTCAATAAATTGTTATGGTTAGCTTTATTTAAGTACTTTAAAACTACAAATGTGATGTTGTTGTTTCGTGAGTGTAGAGGTGAA
>NC_090890.1:31665297-31707797 GCF_036669925.1 Montipora capricornis | reverse complement strand
ATACTTTAAAACTACAAATGTGATGTTGTTGTTTCGTGAGTGTAGAGGTGAAGTGCATCTGCTCTTAACCCATTGTCCCGAGTTCGATATTTCGTTCGATCAACTTTTCCTAATTTTTGTAAAAAAAATTTCTATGGTTTTTCCTTACTTTTTCTTTTAATTTCAAGTGACATGCGCTGCTAACCTACAATTGTAGGCCTAGAATAAGTATTTTTGTCCTCATTTGCAAACGACAAACTTAATAGTCTCGTCCATATGGCATCGCTTGTTTACGAAAGGGAAAATTGCGTGGGCGCGATCTCCACGAGTCAATAAAATTTCCTTGGGAACAGGCACTAAAAGGTTAAAAAGAAGCTATTGGGACAGAGGAGTGTCACAGTGAAGTTAAATTACGCCTCAAGATTCCAGTTTCGGTCGTTTCAGTTTAATAAAAGATTCATTTTCTTTAATGGCAGTGTATTTACGACTCACAATTAAGGAGTTGAGCCGAGTTTGCGTTTCACGAAGTTCAGTTAAATCACGATTCACAGCACGGTTTTTCGGTCCATAACGCTTCACGGACAGCAAAAATGGGTCGATCACGATGTGACGAAATTAAGCTTGCCCCACTCAGTAAAGGTGGAAGATTGATGTGGAAGCGTTCACGTTCAAGAACTTATATTTCCTTGTACAACGCAATCCTACAGTCAAAATTAGTTGTGGTTCGCTCAAATCTCCTCCCAAAAGAGTTGCTCTATGGACAATCTACAAATGTTGGTCTTAAATTAACATTTATATGAGGGTCAGAATTGACCATTTTGTCTACGTACAAAAAGATGATTATTAAACCATCTTCTAGAGCAAATTATGAAGAAATTCCTGACTTACCCGACAGTTGTCATGGTAACTACAGCCCACCAAAATGCATCCGGTATGCTTTCAAAGTTACTCTTCTGGCTCCCTTGCTCGGCGTAGTAAACAGCGCTGGCGAACAAGACCACGCCAATGAAGAGAAAAAACATTAGCATGGCTAATTCCCTGGAACTTGAGCGCAAAGTATAGCCCAGTACTTGCAGGCCTTTAAAGTGACGCGACAACTTGAAGATGCGAAAAACTCGAACAAGACGGATGACGCGAAGCACCGCTAACGATGTAACACGCGCCTCATTCATCGGCAGCGTAATGTAGTAAGGCAGAATTGCCACTAAGTCAATAATGTTTAGAAAGGAGCGAATAAAGACCAGCTTTTGTGGTGCAGACAGTAACCGTACCACATATTCAAAAGTGAACCAAGTTATGCACAAAATTTCAATCACAAACCAAACATCGTGAACTTTCTTTGCGCCAGCATCATTGGTCGAGGACGAATTTTTTTCGCATCCTGGCCCGTCTGAATCCTTGCTACATCGTACGCTCGGTAATGTCTCCAGACAGAAAACGACAGTGGATAACAAAATTACGGAGACGGACCACAATGCTAATACCCTCGCTGCTAAAGAGCTATCGGGATATTCAAAAAACTCCCATACCCTTCTCTGAGTTAGGTTTGTTGGTAAAATTGGTTTATCATCAGTTATATACCCTTCTGCTATTTCTAGCCTTTGAAGATGTTCTTTGCCGAGCTCAAAGAATTTGACTTCCTCGGCGAAAACGTAAAAGGGAACTCCACTTGGCCGCACAAGTTTCCCATTGGACTGATAAAAAAATAAAATTGCCTCGAACGACCATCGATTTCTGTCAAAAAAATACTCATTGTTTTCACTGTCATAGTAGAAGTCCCTCTTTGCCGCACAACCAAGAAGAGTCTCAGGGAATTGACCAAGCGTTTTATCGTACGTCTCAAAGCGCAGTCCACTTACATTTATAATAATTCTTCGCCCTTTTTCACCGTTTCCTACCATTCGATTTGGTGTTGAGGTAGTGGAATTGTGAGTTTCAGTCGACATCTCGTTGGTCTCTTGATCACCGCCAATGTGATTCAATATTCGAGAGCCATCCAGGCCCGGGTTAAACGCCGTACTTCACATGAGCCGAACTTAATTCAACTAATTTACATGAATTAAGTTCATGTGAAGTAGGGCGTTTGACCCAATTAAGTTCGACTGGTTTTATTTGGATCGGCTGATGCGTTTTTCACGGCCACTCTAGGCGGGAATAACTGCTGAAGATCGCCTTTGGGTCAAACGCCGATCTTCACATGAGCCGAACCAAATGCATACTCATGTTGATGTATGAACAGCCTCGATCTCGGTTTTGCTATTTATTTTTGTGGTCAGTTAAAGTTCGGCTGAATTAAGTTCGACGTTTGACTCAGCAGGCGAACTTAACTAGTTTGGGTCATGTGAAGTACGGCGTTTAACCCGGGCCTAAGCTTACAATTCAACGCACAGAAAAAAAAAACTTCTCTTGCACTCGAATTATAGTGAAAGTTAAATTAAGACTCTTTGTCGAAAAATTTCGATGTTTCGTTTAGAATTTTGTTTCTTTTGGCAAAGAGAGAGCGACTCACACAACCCTGACAGGTGGCTCACTGAATACAGTTTTTATTGTTCGGCCCAGCGCTGTCATTTTAGAATTGTAAATTTACAGAAAAACTTCTGTACATGAGTAATTTTAAAAGATTAATGTATGCACAACAAGACGATTTCCCAGGTATATTGTTAACAAGCATAAAATTGAGCGAGAATGAGACACATGATGATAAACAAAAGGAAGTGTCTAGATACCCGGCAGCCGGGAAGTGTTTTCAAAAAACTAGATACCCGGCAGTGAGAAATTTGACCAATTTTCTCCAAATAGCGCTGGTGAACAGTATTTAAGTCTAAGAACCCATTTCAAATAGCGCTGATAAACAGTATTTAAGTCTAAGAACCCATTTTAAAACGGTTAGCTTTGAACACTTGAAAGCTAACCGTTTTAAAATGGGTGCTTAGACTTAAAATACTGTTTATCAGCGCTATTTGGAGAAAATTGGTCAAAATTTCTGACTGCCGGGTATCTAGTTTTTTGAAAACACTTCCCGGCTGCCGGGTATCTAGACACTCCCTAAATAAAAATAGAAAGATTTAGCAAACGCAAGGAAAAGAAGTGTTATAAATGAAAGCTACCCACGAAATGAACGAAAGAATACTTGAATACATAATAAGTGTAATTGCTGATCTGTTCATTGGTAAGCTGATTGTAAGTTACCGTGAATTCAAACGTTGAAGATGTTTAGAAAATGTGAGGAAAATTAACCTTTTTATTCGGTTATCTTTCAATAAATTGTTAGGGTTAGCTTTATTTAAATACTTTAAAACTACAAATGTGATGTTGTTGTTTCGTGAGTGTAGAGGTGAAGTGCATCTGCTCTTAACCCATTGTCCCGAGTTCGATATTTCGTTCGATCAACTTTTCCTAATTTTTGTAAAAAAAAATTTCTATGGTTTTTCCTTACTTTTTCTTTTAATTTCAAGTGACATGCGCTGCTAACCTACAATTGTAGGCCTAGAATAAGTATTTTTGTCCTCATTTGCAAACGACAAACTTAATAGTCTCGTCCATATGGCATCGCTTGTTTACGAAAGGGAAAATTGCGTGGGCGCGATCTCCACGAGTCAATAAAATTTCCTTGGGAACAGGCACTAAAAGGTTAAAAAGAAGCTATTGAGACAGAGGAGTGTCACAGTGAAGTTAAATTACGCCTCAAGATTCCAGTTTCGGTCCTTTCAGTTTAATAAAAGATTCATTTTCTTTAATGGAAGTGTATTTACGACTCACAATTAAGGAGTTGAGCCGAGTTTGCGTTTCACGAAGTTCAGTTAAATCACGATTCACAGCACGGTTTTTCGGTCCATAACGCTTCACGGACAGCAAAAATGGGTCGATCACGATGTGACGAAATTAAGCTTGCCCCCACTCAGTAAAGGTGCAAGATTGATGTGGAAGCGTTCACGTTCAAGAACGTGTATACTTTTTTTCTTTAAAAATGTTTTTTTGAATGTCAGAAAAATTTCACACCATGAATCCGGTCAGCTGTTTTGTACTAATTCAAGAAAAGTTCCCTACACTGAAATGAGGGTTTAAGCCGCACCATCTTTTCAACATCGTTTCAAGAGGGAGTAACATTTCCTTTTGTTTTTCTTTAACTGGTTTCTGGTTAACCCAATAGTGCTACCACTTTCTGGTGCGAAGATTGTTTACATCACTCTTAAACACGAAGATTTTTCAACAAGTTATCGCTTTAATCTAACCCAAAATCATTCAGGTGGTAAAAAACTTTATATCTATTAACCATTTCCTTCGCTTTTGTGTTTTTCAGCATTATGGTTTGCGATTATTCAGGTTCACGTGTTAGCAAGATTGTCTTTGCATCTTATAGATGTTTAGATTTTTAATTACAAATTCTGTTTTGACTGGCCACTCTGTTTTGATTGGCCAAGTGTATAAATAGTTCACCCTGAAGTCAAAATAGATACTTTTCGTTTCCGGACTGAGCAGCCCTTGGGATGATGAAAAAATCACTGCCCTCTGTTTTTGTACCACAGGGAACCCAGTTTACGCTCACAAAGCGTCTAGTTACTCGGAATACCTGAAAGGTATCCGAGTTATAATCTGGTTAGAATTTAGGTTTCTGTGTAGCACATGGACAATAGAATTACGAGGCGATGATTTCATTGGCTAAAAGCAATGCACTACACCCCTTCGAGCAATACATTTGACCTCTCTGTGACAAAACTAAACTTAAGCACGCGCGTTTTTGAGATGCGGACGGCAACCGGAAGTGAGCTGTTTTCTCTTTTAACCTGTTTTCACGCAACCACATTTACATTGCTAAGTATCTTTTCTCCATTAGAGATAATTAGTATAAAAATCTGGGAGACACCACTGTCCTGGCACGCGAAATTTTCTCTTCCGGTTGCCGTCCGCGTCTCAAAAACGCGCGTGCTTAAGCTCCCTAATAATAACTAATAAACACAGCCACCAATGACATTTCCGCTAGCGAGAGGCTAAAAACAGCCTCTCGTCAGAAAGAATTCGATGAAAATCCAACCAAAGCGATGGGTGCTGTGTTGGGACTTTATAAAAACTTGAACAAAACCATCGAAACAGATTCGATTGCAGTATCCGGGATGATTTTTGTCGAATGATTTCCTTCAAGTTTCCTTACAATCTTTGCAGATTCCCTAAGCACACCAGAATATTATTTTTCCTTTAACTATGTCACGCAATGATGCACACACGGCGACCAAGTGAAAACGAGGTTGGAACGAGAGCGGGTGGGTGAGTCGTGGTTCACGGGTCGTGGGTCGTTGGTCTTGGGTCCCTAACCCTTACCTTTTTTTTTTATCAACGACTGGAAATCTCGAAACAGACAAGACCTAAGACCTAAGACAAATTTGGACCGAGCACTGAGGGAGCTAATATATATCATTTTTTATCTTCAAAAAGACACGACCCACCCACCCACGCGATTTAGCCTCACCCGGTTGGAACAGTGCAAAGACCAAGGCAACAAACAAAAATACGAGGTGACAAAGTTATGATAAAAGAATGTTAACGCATTTGTAAATTATTGTATTATTAAAATGTATATGTTACTATTAGCCGAACCAATGCCCAACGGTTTAATCGCTTTGACACTGGTAATCTCGAAGCTATATATGTATATATATCGGTCTCTTGCCCGCAGCAGCCATTTTTCACGTTCACAATGACAGTCAAATCGAATGATTTCTCTCGTCTGGGTGACTGAATTTTATTTCTACCGCGCAAATTAAAGGAAAGTTTTCCGATTGACCATACGAAGAAAAAGTATTCACTACCATGATTAAAAGCAAAAATAAAGGAAGAATGAAACGCGTTTTGTCTCATTTTCGTTAAAAACTTAAGTGTCAGCACTATATGCCTCCAAAACCGTATGCGGGTAGATTTTTTGTGATGGTAACTAGTTCTACTTTGCATAAGAGTCACAGTGAGCAGACTCAAAAGTGAACGGTCTTTGGTTTTTCGACTCTTTTGAAGGAGACAATTATAATACAACATTTGACGAAAAAAGGTAAGAAGAACTGAATCGACACAACAAGAAGAGCTAAGTGTCCGTAATATTTCTACCCAGCGGTTCTCTTTAAAATGTAGGTACGTCATGCTACCAAAATGGGATCAGCACGATCTGATTTTAATATGTAATACAGCTGGGCCCGGTTGTTCAAAAGCCGATTAACGCTAACCCCAGATTAAAAATTAACCAAGGAGTTTATTACTCCACTACTAAATGCTGTTCAACGTTGATATTTGGCAAGACTTTACATTAGAAGAAGTCAATCTTGAAAAACAAAAATAAGCAAAACAACCTTTCACCAAAAAGTTGAAAACATGAAACAAAAGTTTACGCTAATCCTGGATTAAGTTAATCGGCTTTCGAACAACCGGGCCCTGTAATACAACAATGTGTTGACAAATGCCACTTCTATAGGCCATACAAGCGTTCAAAACTCTAAATCAAAAAGGAGTAAAATTGTTTTTACACTTTATTGTTTATTGAGAATAGTTGAGAATTGAGAATAATCTCTACAAATAACACCGAGATTTTTAAAATTCGTTGTTAACGACATTAAATCTCCAAAAGCGAACAGAAAACCAAAAATATTGAATGGCATTTTTACAATCGATAGATTGAGGATATCAAGAATTTCACTCTAAACAAAAAAATACTACAATTTTATTTGACAGTTATTGGGTAGTTAATCCTTATAGATTATGCATTGACCAGCACTGCCGTCTGTCTCCCACTGAATAAGCCACATCCCCTAAAAACAGACAACCTATTAAAAGGCATGAGGGAATTAAGGCCCTTAGAAAAAACACTGCAGAAACAAAAACAATACCTGAGAACACTAATGGCGCTTTCCATTTGAAAGAACTGACCGACCAGACCCGCTTCGACGATGTTATATACTCCTCCAGAAGAATGCGAGAGATTATCATGCAAGGGTTCCTTCAAATTGTTTCATTTTCTTGGCAAACTGATGGGTCTGCTCGGCTAGTTCTGGCCAAAGGAAAGCGCTCTATGCAGGTGTTTTTACCGTTACTTTGGTAATCTCGGCCATTCTTTTGGCCGTTCTCTTCATCCAAAAAAGCGATTTTTTTCCCAACCTGAACTAACATTTACACAAATTTAGAGTAACACAATTATTTCGAGTCTAAAGACTAACAGATACGTTTTACATACATTTGCTAGGTAACTTAATACCACTGAAAACTACTAGACACACAACATACACAAAAGTGGACGGTCAACGTGAAAAGAAAATCTGGCTCATCACATGCTCTAAATACTGCGGCATGGAACAAAAAGCATACTCGATGTAACAAGATATTCGGTAGTATAAAAAATATAATGCAGTAATAATATGATGTTACGGGAGTTTAAGATGATATTTCTCTGTGAGGAGCTTATTCCATTTTTTTTATAATGAAAGGAGACTTTATTCCTCTCTTGTGCTACTTGACACTCCATTTCAAAAACTGCCTTCACCTTTGTGAGAAAATGGCCAAGTATAGGAATAGGACGTGAGAACTTGCCCACCCAAATTAAATACATGCAGGGGCACCCAACGAATCTGTTCCTCAGAGGAATCTTGCTGGCTGGCAAAAATACAGGTGTTTCGATGAGCTGGCTGGGAAATTTTGTTATTGATGGAGGTTTTGCCTGGGAATTACTGACTTTTTCTAGCATTTCAACCCGAGCTGGCTGTAGAAACTCTGAAGACTGAGGACGACTGTAAAAAAAGAAAAAAAAAAAAAGCCTTTCCCTCTCCCAGAGAGTAGTCACAAACATACGACGGCTGGTCAGAGTGATTGCGCTTGCGGAAAAAAACCTGTTTTGTCCCGATTTTGTCGCTTTTGTTCGGTCGTTTTGGATCGAGGGATTTGAAAGCGCGCGGAATTCCTGGCTGGGAAATAAATTTGATCAGCTGGCTGGGAAACCAACCAATTTTATCTAGCTGGCTGGGAAATTTCTTGTGTGTCTTGCTGGGAAAAAGGAACAGATAATGTTTTCCCAGCAACACTGAAAAACACCTGAAAATGCCTTAATAACATTTATTTTCATTAACTGGGGTATGATAATACATTTTACAACAAATTGGTCGTTGGGTGCCCCTCTACATGAAGAGCTGTGTTCAAGAATTGAAACAGTGAACAACTTGAAAAGATCGCAAAGTAATTACAATAACTTGATGTTATATTTTTAAATGCATTCTTGTTGCCCTCTACGCAGGGGCCGCGGAGTATGTTTGAAAGTGGGCGGTGGGCCTAAGTTTTGGTATGGAATACGGAATTGTGAGGAAAGAGGGGAGAGGTTTAGGAGAAAACAACACAGTATAAGGGACAAAGTGGGGGGAGGGGTATAGACCCCAGCACCTCCCCCCTCGCGGCCTCTGCTGCGTCGATCTTCGCTTAGCTTATGATTGCACAGGAAGCCTAGACTCGGAATTTGAGTGCTCTGTTTACAATCCTTCTGAATTTGTAAGGATTTGTGTGGCAAACATAAAAATGCCGAAAAAATCGGCAAACCTTAACGTTTTGTCTATTTGTCAATTTAAAGCGATTTAGGCTGGTTTGTCAATTGTGATCAATCGCCTCAAATAGACAAAACGACACAAGATAACGCAAAAGTAAGTTTACTTTATTTATTTTCTTTGATTAGCCGATTTTTCAGTATTTTTATGTTTCCCATACAAATCCCTATAAAATTCGGAAGGATTGAAAACAAAGCACTGTTCCCATATGTAGACGGCCGGGAAGCTAAACTTGAAAGACATTCACTCATGCAAACAAAAGCAAAACATAAAGAGGAAAAGTTATGGTTGAAGTAACAATTACCTCAAAAAGCACAGAGGAACTCTTTGTTTTCTCTCCCTTCGTGTACAACCGAAATTGGTACATAAAAGTGATCAGTTCCCTGAAGGTATTTCTGTTAAATCAACATCGAAAACAACGGAGATAAAAAAAAAACAGTCACTTCATACACACAGTTTAACTTTGAAATAATAAAAACAACGCAGTTAAATGTACTTCTCTACTTTCTAAACTTTAGAAAAATCTTGAACATCTGCTTTCAGAGAACAAATATATTTTGGGACGATAGTTGATGGTTAAAAACGAAAGGAGATTGTGTTGAATTGGTGTGCAATTCTGCAATTCAAACTTGGGCTCTGTAAAATTCTATAAGATGGCTTTTTGGAAAGATCCCCTACCCAAAAAAAAACAAAAATACGATGCAGCTTATTTACACAAGATTGTGTAACATGAATGTGTAGTTTTAAGCAGAAAACAGAAATACAAGCGAGGAATCTTCTGGAGGAATGTGACAGCCCTTGAATGCTTACTATCTGGTGGTGCTTACGGTTACAAACTGAACACAGAAATTTAAACCTGACAAGTACGATAGAAACGCAAGTCTGTAAGTAACAACATCCTATATATGGAGAGATAGAGGATATTACATGGCCGCTTGGGGATACGAATTTTATCTTCGAGTGCTGAAAGTATCTCTTATTCGTTCGCTTCGCTCACTCGTGAGAGATACTTCAGTTCAGCACGAGAAGATAAAATTCGTATCCCCAAGCGGCCATGTAATGTTGTGTTTATTATATAGATATTGATGAAACGTCCAGATTTAAAACAACTTGTTTTCCTCATTTTCTAAATGATGAAAAGGTGGTCACCAACCGCGCGCTAAAACACGCATGTTGTGTAACATAAAACAAGATTTGAAAGTTATGAAAAACAAATGATAATGTAAAATTTTGCAATAAAAATGTTAATGTAATGGAGAAGAATTATATTAAGGCACAAAAGTATCTTACAATGAAAAGGATGCTCGCGTTTTATTGGCTAATCGTGTTCGTTATCATGACGACACCTATATTCTCAGATGTGAATGATAAAAATGATACGCTCACTTCGCGCGGTGAAGCTATGATTTTTTTAGTAAAAGGAAAAAATCCTGGTATTTCATCAGTATCTATATAATAAATTATATTTCTTCAATGTGTAATAGTGAAATAAAAAACGGAGGGGCGATTCCGTAAGTTGGTCGCCTTTTTCCCCCCGAAGTTATTAATTAGAATCCGAATATTAAGATATTTGTATTATCTTGTGAATACTATTGAAACTTGACCTCACTTACATGGGCCCGAGATAGGCCATTCTGTGACTCTGCCGGGCTTGCACCGTTTCCAATCCAAACAAAACAGTGTTTTCCGGTATCCAAAATAAACACTGAAAAAGACATTCTCACGTCAACAAAAACAGTAAGAGCTTTTACGTTGCAGGGTTCATACTCTTTTAAGCACTTCAAATTCCATGACTTTTTCCATGACCTTACGTTTAGCTGTCACGTAAGAAAATTTTGAAAACTATGCTAATTTTAGGATAATACTCAGATCAAATTTGAATAACTTAACCTCGTTCCGCCCAACAGACGAAAACTTCCGATTATTTGATAGAAACTCGTCTTTATTTCATTTTATCTTTGCTTTGACACTGCAATGATTTATTTACCATTTAGAATTACAAAATTCCATGACTTTCCAGGGGCCCGTTTCTCGAAAGTCCCGAAACTTTTCGGGGCATTTTCGGGTGTCATCGGGTGTATCTCAAGAACGGAGAGGATTTAAGTCGTCAAACTTCACAGACATATTTCTTTTAGTTAGCTTGAAAACATGTTAAAAGGTCCCCTTTCCAAAACGAGTGTTTGGCAGTTTCACAAACGGCTTTTCGGGACTTTCGAGAAACGGGCCCCAGGCCCGGAAAATGAAATTCTTAAATTCCACGACTTTCCAGGTTTTCCATGACCCGTACGAACCCTGCGTTGTATTTGGTAATCAAGTATTTCAACCACAAGCGGTGGACAAACAGTTTTCAGTTGAAAAGCGGTAACGCCTGGGAATAGTTGCTCCCAGGCTTTATAGTGATCATCACCAGCGCGCACTCATCTGGAGCCTGCGCCCGACGATGCGCGGCCAACCGGCGTTTGCCCTACTAAGGGAATTGGGCCCACTTATAAATGACAGTTCCGTTTTGACAATGATGACGGTGATAGTGATGATGACGATAACGGTGGCACTGTTCAAAAATGACGAAAACTGCTAACATAAGAGACCGCCAGGGATAACGAAGACATCTTGGTGTTACAAGTACGACTTCCTGGTGGTCAGGTTATTGGGTTAATTAACTTCACTCTTTGGTAAATTACGATTCATCTGAAGCTTGCTCCAGAAAAAACAAGACAGTTTTTGACAATTTCCCTTCCCCTATGTTACCCGCTTGTAGTTATCCCCTGGGCACTATATGTAGGTTGTACTTGTCAAGAAATCTTCTGCCTGCTCCAGAGTTCTTACCATCATCGGAGTCCAGTGCACCCTTGGTCACACCCTGTCCTCGCGCAACTTCTTCAAAGACCATCTCATCTGATGCATCTGACAACCTGCAAATCAAAAAGCCGTGGTGAGATAGGACGAAGACCTACCAGAGGCCTGAAAATTGGAGTTTCTTTCTCGGGAGGGGGGACTGAGGGTGGTGGGGCATGTCCTTTTTTGGAATGAAATATGAGTTCCACCACAAGTACACGCACTGATTTTGGAGATAAGAGTTTTTATGAGCGCATGCTCAGAAAGAAAGTCGAAGACAGCCTCCAATCTTATAGTAATTAATTTTACAGCTGCTCTTTTTTAAGGTACGACTGACTGTTTTCGGTGTTAAAACATTTCTAACGGAATGCTCTTGGCATCAAACCCTTCCCCTCCGGCTCCCCATAATGATTACTTCAGTTCAAGGGGTAAAGTCTCGTATGCGACCTACAGCCCTATTTTAACCTGACAATTCTTCAAAGGTTATTTTTTAACAACTCTATGGCTGCCATTTGTGTTTAGGTATAGCAATACAGATTGCGTGACACTCCGGTCTGTTTTAAGTATTTATATGTTATTTATCGGAGGGGAAGTTCGTATGGGAAAAAGCCGGTGCCTGAGACCAAAGACCTGTTGGAAAGCCGTCGTTTTGTTGAAGGTTTCTTCCTCCGCAAAAGTAAAATTCACTTTCACTGTGTACATTTTCGTCGCCTGAATCCCTTTTCTTACATATATATTGATCTTTTCGGGAAGTTGTTTATAAGCAACTTTTGCCTTTGTTTGCAAACTTTCGCAACAATTCCAATTTGCTGCGACTGGCACGGAAATTTTTCAGACAAAAGGAACCGTATCTCAATAAGCTGAACTGGTTACGAACACGATATTGGCCGATCAGATTCGTGGATTTAGGATTCCAACCAGCTAAGATGCCTCAGAAAAAAATAAAACTGCATATTCCTTTACAAGATTTCATGTCAAAGGATTGATTACCTCTTGTCGTTAAATGCAACTTACTGATAATAGAAATGCTGTCTCGCAAACGAGAGGTGAAACACTGACCTGAACAGAATCTTTTCAGATTTCTCACCAGCATCAGTCTGTAGAGAAGAAGTTAAAACGGATTAAAGGCAAAAGTTAGATAACAGCGAATAAAATATCGTTCGAATTTTTGCTTTCATCGCGCTGCACAAGTTGCGCAAGTCAACAAAACTGTGGCAGGGCTGATGAGAAGCTTTGATGTTGGGCAACCCTCGACGTGCAGAGTGTGTGTGTAACCTATTGCTGAGCGAGTTCCTTTTCGCATTGTCGGGAGCCTATTTAGGTAGTACTACCGGTAAATGAAACTTTCCTCCCCTCCCTGCCGTCCTTCTTAATTCCTCCGACCCTGCCAAGTCCCAGTCCCACGCCGTTTTGGTTTTTCTTACGCAGCATCTGCGCGCGCATAAAGAGCTAGCGATGCAGGCCATCACTTTACGGGTTCCAGAGGCTTCCGGCTAAGGCAAATATCCCATTAACCTTCCGTCCTCCCTCATAGTAGGATAGGTTATAAAGTTAATGGGCGTTTTCCATTTACCAGAACATCTTGGAACTTTCGGTGGAAATAAACGTGTTCCATTCAACGCAAGTCCATTCGCCGCCCGGCGTGTGCGATTTTACGCGCCAAAAGTTCCATCGGAAAGTTTCCAAAAGGAAAACAGGGGCGCTTTCCATTGGGCGGAAATTTCCGGGAATTCCGGTCAGAACCCCAATGGAACAAGCCATAATCCGAAAAAATTTCCGGTAATTTTTGGGTCACCTCTGGAGGTGATCCAAAATTGGGAATTTTCGGTACGAACCGGAAATTTGTGTTCCTTTGGGACAAGTTCCTAGTTCCAGATCCCTGGCCGTGTCTGTTTTCCCGCGAATTCGACTATATCGCGTCGGTGGTGAAGAAACATGGCGGATTTTGACAGCAAAACAATCCATGGGTTTCCCATGCTACATCGTCACGTGATCATCCCGGTAAGTACCGTTCCATTGGGCCCATGAAATTTTCTGTCGGAAATTTCCGCCCAATGAAAAGCGCCCCAGAACTACCTTTTCAGAAATTCTTTTTTCCCCCGGAAAGTTTCCATTGGAACAAACCAAAAAGTCGTGTTCCATTTACAAACGAACCGGAAT
Source organism: Montipora capricornis (assembly GCF_036669925.1). NCBI lineage: Eukaryota > Metazoa > Cnidaria > Anthozoa > Scleractinia > Acroporidae > Montipora > Montipora capricornis. The sequence goes on along the minus strand of NC_090890.1, from coordinate 31,694,262 downwards.
TCGGGACTTTTTTCTAAACGGTAAACAACCATGTCTGTCACAACGACACAAAAATTGTTCCCGCCATCTCATATAGATGTGTGCAGTGTTTTTCCCGCCAAATCAGCCGTCGAAAGCCATTACATCTTAGCTCATCTTTATCACGTCACTCGGGAAGTTTAAAAATTTAGCTGATCAAATTCATGGTTTGAAAGATGAATACATAGCAGAAAGGTAAGAACTTAACGAACGGAGAGCACATTTTTTTTATTACATGGTTAAGGCTGTGACAAACAGAAGCTACGGGATCGACATAAAGTTAAAAATATGGCAGCTCGATCTATTCTCGGTTCTTTTTAGTGCTCGTGTAGGATATTGCACAGCGTACTTGTGCAAAAGCTTTTTTCACCGTTAAGGGTATTTTCGCGTGTCACATGAAATTGCCAAAAATTGCATGACCATTACCTTATCTTTAGGTCGCTTGTTGCCCGGCGTTCCATGGTCAGGAAAGACATCTTCTAACTCTTCAGGTAAGGAAGAGACCTTGCAATTATCTGACAAAATGAGGAGGAAAATGTCCCATACAGTTTTATTTAGTGATTGTTGTAAGAAAGATCATGAATCAATGAAATATATTTCAAGCCGTCTTCATGCTCAAGGCTGCTGCCTAAGAAAATTTTAATGGGGCCCTCAGAGCTAAACGCTGAGAACTTAGGAGCCCAACATATGAAGTGAAAGGTGTTGCTGTGAAAAATTAAGGCGCCCAGAGCTATTCTTTGGGAGCCCCAGGCTACCGGGCTCCTGTTAGGCAACAGCCTTGATGCATATTCTCTATGACCCCCTCTATCATACATTCACTTCGTACGAAGTGAATGTATGATAGACTCATACTTGACAGGTTCCCATATCATAGCCCGGACTAAGGCAGTGTTGGCATGGTAATGGGATAAAACCCTGTTTAAGCAAAGACGTTTTTCCTTCGCAACTTTCTTCAGTTGCTAATTCCACTGTGATTCTCTCTCCAGCGAGTTAAAAGTAGTGCATGTCCATGAAAAGAAGGCAGTTCTATGGTTATGGTTATGGTTGTGTGATTGCATGTGATATCACTAAACAAAATCAATGTAAACATGGTTTAGCCATCTTGGATGCTTGAATGAGTACGAGGGCTATTCCAATAACAATAACAATAACAATAACAATAATTCCATCACACACTTCAGACTTCTGTGGTTTGGGCAGCTTTTGCAAGGTGAAAATGTTGCTGTGACGAAAATTACTGAAGTTTATCCATGAAAAGGCTTAAGCCCAATGTAGTATGTATTAAGTATATACTGCATTACAAGTATACTGTATTTATGCCAATGATAGTTACCTAGAACCTCAACATTTGGTTTCCCTCCTCGTTCAGACTACAAGACAACAAACAATAAAAATAATTAGTATGAATCTTAAAGTGCCTATGAAGTGAAAAATATCTTTTGCTTATTTTAAAGACCTTTCAAAACACCGGTAAGGCCTTCCATACTGTTTCCATGGCAACCATTTTTGCTGCTGGGTCTATTTTACACAGGATTGATTTTTTAAATTTATTTATCATAATAAGACATGTTCACTCTCGGTAAGCTTATACAGAGATGTAAAGCAATATGGGCAGCAAATAGAAGAACATAAGAAGTTTTTTAGTTTACAGTTCTCCCACAGTACAGCTCCTTCACTTGGCACCAACCACCACTTTGAAAATAATGTGCTTAAAGTAGCTTGCAAAGGCTGTGTTCCAAGATGATTTATCCATCTAAGTTTAATAAGCCTTAATAATAGTTTCTTAATTACTTACTTGGAGCCCACGTAGCATAGTGGGTATCGCTCGCAGACTAACCTTGAGTGTTCCAGCATATTTTCCTCCTGCAAATCTCTCATTCTTATTGCTGTTATCACCATTCCACTGTACAAAACCAAAATTTTGAGGTTAGGTCATGAATGCACATGACTCAGAGGTTCTATCTCTGGTTAGGAGCGGAGAAAGAAAATATGGTACTGGTAACCCATCTGAAAGTTTGGTTTTGGTCAACGTACGACCGCCCCTCAATGTATGCCAATGTGACCAGTATTACGTGACCATATCACAGGCTCAAGTTTAGAACTCATAGAGGAGGCCATACTCCAGCTTTTAGGCTTGGCTAAATCTATATATTTATAATAACTACCTAGTATATTAATAGATACAGAGAAGTATACAAAAAGCTGGCATTTAAATCTAAATTTTTATACTGGCATTTTAAACAAAAAAAAACAGTAAAATAGGATAGGAGGTAAAAAAAGAGAGCAGCCTGAGGTTTCATACAGTGATGGAAACACATGCCATCTACCAAGGTGGTCCCAGACCAAGCCTCAACGGCATATGAGAGTCGAGGTTTTTGGTTCTTCCAATACAAGGTTTTTCTCCTAACACTCCATTTTTCCCCTTTCATCAAAAACCAACATTTTATTTGATTGCACTAACTTTGATCTTCTCAAGCCTGCTGCAAGACTTAAGTCATCATCAACAGGGATCCACATTCACAGTTGTCCGGTCGTCACAGACAACTAAAATACCGTCCGGACGAGTATAACAACTCCAAAGGTCATCCGTTGGCCAAGTGAAGTTTTAATAAAGGTCTTTTAATGAATAATAAAGAATGTACTTTTGTTCTGATCACTTTTTGTTTGAAGGAAACTTCCAGAAAATAAGGAATAAACATGCAGCATGTAACTTTGTAAGTTACATTTATGTGCGTTTTACCGTGACAGATATAGACCACTGTAAATTAGGTTCCCATGGTGCACATAATACTCCAGAGTCAAAATTCATAACTTCTGATGACCGTGTAAAATATAACGCAAATGCTCAGGTTACATGTACCGGTAACTTTATCAACCACTTTTGCTTGGCAGCCCAAAATTTGTCCGGGCAAGTTTATCACGAGACGCACTTGCCCAACTTATTATGACTAGAAAACCATTAATAACTTTTAATGTTAGCAGAAAATAGATTATAGCATGCAGACTTTTTTTGTAGCACCTTTAATGTAAGGCTGCAAGCAGACCACTGTAATAACTCTCACTTAATACATCTTTCATCCCCGATTCTGCATGAAACACTCTCATAAATCACCTTTGGCATAATTAGTCATATACTTGAATTCGACAATAAAAAGTTTAACCTGAAAAATCTTGAGTCCTAGGTCAATGAGAAAAACATCGTCATCATTTAATCGATCAAACTTGAACTTCACTTCTTCGACTTGCACATTGTCCTATGAAAAGTGAAAAATGTTATCCATTAATACGAAAAGTAGACACAACATACAGACGGAAATTGTTGGCTGACAGGCAGTCCAGAACCTTCACAGTATGATATAATAAATAATAATTATTATGATAAGGGATGTTGGGTTGGACCATGCAGACCACATACCTGGTAACTGACAGACCTTTTTCGGTTTAAAAAAACTTGAACCATGTTAGCCCATAAGAACATCTCCAAATAATACAATTTTCCTTCAATCACTATATAAATATTAAACTGGTTGGATTTTATGCACTTTGTATCAGAGCAGACATGAACTACAACTTTTAACATCTTTTATACTGAGCCCCCAATTAGCCATCTCCCTAGACAAAAGGTTTTATTGCCAATTTGGTTAGAGAAAATTAGGAGAAATACCAGTGGTTAAAATCTTAAAGTGAGAAATTTGCTTTCTTTATTGTTTTGACTGCACAAATAAATGTACATGTCACGTTCAGCTGCTGCAATGACCAACTCGAGTCACTTGACACACAAAAATTATAAAAAAAACAGGTTGAAAAATGTCTTTGAGCCATACTTTATATAGTGCAATAGGAAGATAAAAATTGGATTCCATTGATTTCATGAAATAAAGAATATGTTTACCTTTTCGCCAGACACGTGGAGAAGACGTGGCTTGTACGCCTTTTCTTCCACCTTATTGAAACCTGAATCTGCCCTAAAGAAAAAACTTACCTGATTAAAACAAATTATTTAAGAATATTGAAAGTGGCTTATCCATTATCAGATAAAGTTTTATACTGTCAGGGTTGCCATTTTCCTAAGATAACTTTGTGAGCAAACAACAAACTGGTCACATACTTTGTAGGCATAGGCTCTTGACTTCTATTTGGGCTTTGATGATGCACAAAACAACAATCTTGTGTCACCTCTCCAAATTCTTCGATTGTTCACTTCAGTTATTGATAAGTAAATGACAAGAAAACAACACTTCACTGAAAATTAGGCAACTGCACAGGACCACAGTTTGCCAACTCAAGGTCAACTCTTGGCCAAAACTTGGTTGACTGTTGCCCATTTGTCCAGCATGTGTCTCTTGGCCTTTTGCCGATAATTTTATTGTTTGCCAACTGTTCAGGCCATATACTACCCACTTGTGTGCCAACTGTCACTTGAGAGAACAGTTGTTCAACATTCTATCACAAGTCACCTACCCTCCTTTCCAATATGTAAAAACCTTGAAATAGGATTTAAAGCGATCTGACTCATATTTCATCACCTCACGATGCTGAACCGGTTTATCATCCAACTAAGGTATAAAAAGATAATAACTTGTATAATAAATATAGTTTAATTAATGCTAAAATATTCTCTCAATATTTGTACCTAAGCACAAGCAACAAGCACTACATAATTGTTTTCCTTCTGTGGGATAAGTTGATGTATAAGGTTCCTGCTATTTAATTTGTCGAGCGTTTATAACATGAGCCATTGGCTCAGGAGATTGGGCAACCACTTCCCACATTATCGACTATAAATAGTCACACAACGAAAACCATAGGATTCTGCTCATAATACTCACGTAAGTGTCTAGTTCAACTGTCTTATAAGCTGCTGTGCCATACTCATCTTGGGAGGAATATTCCCCAATCCAAAAGTGAAGATCATGATCAAGCTCCTAGGAAGATATGCTCAGTTACTCCATGATAAAAAAATGGTATTGGTTACTTTTGACGAATGAGCAGAGGTACCACATGCAGATGAATTAAAACTTATTTATTTTGTGGCTCCATGACTTTTAAGGTCGGAATAATGAATACCTCCATCATTAATAAGACATTTTAAATGACTTACATGCCCTTTAAAGAAAAAACCTTCACATATAATAACTATTTTATGAATTCTAAATTTAAGGATTAGGGAGGATTGGGTTCAGCTGGCAAGCTTAATTTAAGAGCGCATGCACCGTTATTGGGTAGAGATGGATTCAGCATTAATAAGACGGCATACGACCTGAAAGTTTTTTAGCTGCGTGGTTAGAAAGGTTGAACTTTTGTTTTGAACAAAATCTGAATTCAATACTACAGTTAAGTTATAATATTATAGCCGGAAGAACTGTATTAACTAAGTTTTGAAAAGGTTACATTTTTGGCGACAAAATCTATACTGGAGCAACATTTGACTGATGTGTGATATTTTCTTAATGGTTATCTGCCAGTTGACACTTGACCTGTCGTTGACTCAACAATCTAATGATAGACGGTTAATCTGTTTGATCATGGCTGTTGATTTGAGCAATTAACTGCATTATATTTTATTCACCATTGCAGAGGCCTGTTTTGGGAAAAAGTGTGTCCAAGGTGTTAGATACTGAAGACAATAACAAAACCTTCCTTGTGTTAGTGAATACCACCTACTCACACTCACTCACACTAATTTTCATACCTCACTCTTGGGGTCCTTCTTGTAAGTATACAGAATGATGTACGAGTCCCCACTATAAAATGAGCCATAGTGTTCTTTTGGCCAGTCCACTACCTGTGTTACAATGTAACAAGCATTGAGTGCAAGGATATAACACCTTCTCCTTCCATTATAATAAGGAACACTGACTGTATACCTATATATACAATGTACTACAGTGTAGTAGCAAAAAGTTTATTTGGGGATGCATCAATCAGGTGTTGATTCCTGAGTCCCAAAATCTATAGGCATTATCGAAGGTGAGGTCTGGCAAAAACTGTAAAATAACACACAACTGTTCTGTATTAGCATTTCACCGGAGAATAGCAGAATAGCTTTTGATCATGTCAACAAAAAAAGTTTAATCTAACCACACTGAAATCAAATCTCCTTTCCCTTGTGAGTTGCACTTTTTAAGCTTTTACGTTGTTCTCTCACGTTTACATCTAACACAATAACCATTTCCTCAAACATTCAGTGAACTACCAGCAAATTAGCTCCATGCATAGGACTAATGGATGTCAGCAATGAACAAAGCATAATGACTAATAACTGTGTGAACTGAACTGTGACAACACACTGGGGAGTCACTGGCAGGTTGCAGTTTGCCAGTGCTTTGACTCAATCTGAGAATACGATGATGCGTTGAGTATTGTCCATCAGTCACCCTGAATATTCATGTTAGATCAAATGTTTTGTAAATGCATTCTGACTGGTTGAACTTTCAGTTCAATTATGACAAAAGTAGGGAACATGCTGAATCAGTGGTGAACTTGCTTGACCACAGTAATTAATCATCGAATTTTCAGTATATGGTAGTTGTATTTCACAGTGACGTCATCCACTTCTAAAATCAAAATTGCAAGGTTTTCTGAATTTTTATACACAGGAGGTTGAAGATGACATAGAAATAATTTTTTTTCAAGTTTTCACTTCTGTTGTGTCTTTCATCTCAAAAACAATTTCTGAATTGTCACTTTGCGTGACACCATGATACAACACTACTTTGAAAAATAAAGTTTATTCCTGTGAATCACAGCAGTGTGAGCATTTCAAGCACAACAGGAGATGTATTCACACACATGTATTTTATCTCATGTGCAAAAAATAATCACTTTCATCCCTAAGTGACTGGCGCCTCCCGTGTCGGATACTAAACTATATTATGTAAGTTGCGTGAAACGCTACAATAAATAACTCAGAAACAAAGCACCACACAGACCTGAGAATTGGAGAAGTGGTTTATAAATTTGTTTCCTACAAGTTTGTGGTCTTTTCAAATATATTTTTTTGGTTGTGTGACAGTAAAAATGGATCCATAACAGAGAGGCGACCTCTTAATTGGCTAAAAAAGGTCTTACCACTTCATCACACTAAAATCTAATGCATTCGCTCTCATAGTTCCGGCATTGCAATTGGCTCAAACAGAAGTCCCAGGGGAACCTACCTTACCTACTACATTGCCTACAGCATTCCCATGCATGGCAATATTCTCTTGTTTCATCTGTCACATAGTCTTTCATGGTCTAGTGGTTTATAGCAATTGCCTCTGAATGAGGTGATACAGAGTTTGGATCCTACTTGGGCTGCCTTCTCTAAAATGTTTCTATACAAAGGCTAAGTTATAAGGGTTAAGCGTAACCTGAATTACCCGTAACATTTCAGGTCAAGCTCAAGATTAGTGAAAAAGAGGCTTCTTTTCGTTCTTGTTAGGGGTCCTGAAGCACTTAGTGTCTTCAGTCTGTGGTTTCCTGTTCCAAAAGCTTTCATTCTCAATGTATTTGTTCCTACGATATTGACAATAATATTGCACTTTGTTTAAAGCAAAAACCGCTCTGACTCATTCAACTTAATGGGAACTTTAACTTTTCTGACAAAAGTACATGCAGTCAATTTTGCTGAATGCAAAGGACACATTCAAAAGAATAATATTGTGCAGCATCACTCTGTAGGGTACATATAAGTAGCATTAACAAGGAGAATGATTTGTGGAAATCTTGACTGACAATGACAACAGATAATGACCTCAAGGGAAACAAAAGTGATTACATTTAGTGAACAAGCCCAGATTCAAGTTATTGGGAGTTGACTGTAATTTGCAGTAATGACGCCACAGGAAAGGAAAGAGAACTTTATTTAAGTGTCTAATCTTCTAGCGCTGTAGAGCTCTAAGCGGGGACACTGTAAATTGAAATTAACAAGTTAATGCAAATCAAATCAAATTTTGGTTTTTGACGAGAGGAGAAAACCGGAGTACCCAGAGAAAAACGTCTTGGTGCAGAGTAGAGAACCAACAAACTCAACCCACTTATGATGTTGAGTCTGGGAATTGAAGCCAGGCCACATTGGTGGGAGGCGAGTGCTTTCACCACTGCGTCACCCCTGCACCCCAGGACAGCATCATTGTTCGAATTGTAAAAATGTTGCGAGATGTTGTACCAATTTACTAATAAGGAGCCTGCAAGATTTGGTTCTTTTTGCAGTTACTGGAGCACAGATTACGTAAAACAACAGAAACAAAATAAAGACTAATCTCAAGTGACCAAAAATACATTGCTTTCCCGTACCTGCAGAAAGCCCCCAAAATTTGCAAGTTTATCGTTGGTAATCTTGCAATGATTTCTAAAGGACCTTGTATTAGATTCTGGAACAAGATTCTTGGAAGATCTTAGCCAAGATACTACAACAGTGCAAGTACGAGATCTTGTAACATTCTTAAAAAAGATTCTTAAGAGAAAATTATTGTAAGATCTTAGATAGAATCTTACAAGATTTTTACAAGATCTTATCTACGAACTTGTCTAAGATCTTATAAGATTCTTACAAGATTCTTAATTAAGTAACAAAGTAAGATCTTATCAAGAAGCAAATTACCGGTAAGAATCATAGCAAGATCTTAACAAGATTTCCACCATGGCCTACGCATGTGCAGGAAAATCAACATCCCAAAAAAACATTTAAAAAAAGAAGAGTCAGAGCCGAATCCTACACTTTGTTGAACAAAGTGATAAAGAGGATAAAACAAAGGCTCAATCTCGCAACACTTGCTTATCACTGAAGAACACAAAAAGGAAGTTATGACATCATTAAATGGCACATGTTACCTGACAGTGCAATTGTGTGGAGGTGTGGTATCATAACAAGCAGTGCTTTTCACTTTGTCTCTCTGTCAAAAAAACTGGTCAAAATCAAATCAGTTTGACACAAGGCCCTACGATCTGTTTTTGAGTGTAGCAACTACAGCAGAAACCTACATCGCAGATTTTTAGCACAAATATTTTTTTCCTCAACATGCCTAATTAATGCCTAAAGTTCAGGTGCACAATTGCTCCAATTAGCGCCTTCCAATGTTTCTACATTGTTAAAAAGAAGACAACTATATGTAACTATATACAATTTTGCACCTTTTTGACATTAATAGCAAACCAATTTCGGTTTCTCTTCTGGAAGCTGTCGCATTCTGATTTCAGTTTGACTGTCAATGCTCTGTACTTGGCAAATTTGATTTACAGTGTATTACCTTATTGGCTGCTACTTTGTAAGACACTCCATAGTTTGTAAGTATTGCAGTATTGACCGCTCCCCTTAGGGGCTTTTTAGGGCCAATGAAACACAATTAATGAAACGACAGAACAGAAAAACACCAAAAAAAGTTCAGAATCCCAACTGGCCAGAGGCAAGTGCAGCTGGGAAATTGAATGAGGGACTACCAGGATCAAATTCAACGAGTGGTCAGAGCAGGTCTTGAACCCAGGATCTCTGGAATTCAAGGCAAGTGCCCTAACCACTGGGCCACACTGCCTTGTTTCTGTCATTGCAGAGTTTCTTTTCCTCACTTTGTTCTATAAAGTAGCCCATGCAACATTTTTTTCAGTTGCATTGTTTTCACCATTTTTATCTTTGTGATCGAGTTCATTGTTTTCGTTTCCATCCAGTTTAGTATAGTGGTAAAGGAATTCAAAACTGTGGAGATTGATCGATTGTCGTTGCAGTTGCCACATCGTTGTCCACTCAACAATTTGGGTGGAAGAGAGAGGTTTCACAAGGCCACAAGAACCTCTCTGACTTAAAGTTCCCATAAAATCCTACTTTTTTGGGGTTGACCCACCCCGCTGACGGGAAGGTCAACAGGCTCATTAGGAGGAGGTGTGGTCCACTGGTTAGGGCTTTGGGTTTGCGTGCGGTTGCCCTGGGTTCAAAACATATCTAGCATGGAAAGCGAACAAATGGCCAAAGAGGATTGACAATGCCAAAGTTGAGGCAACAGAAGAAGCAAGTGGATTGAAAGTGGATGAACCTATGCATATAAACATGATTGTCTCTCTCTTTGAAGTGTAGTGAGCACAAGGAGGGGGTTTTTCCCGCAACACAATTCTTCCACTTCGAAAACACAAAGTTGATCCATTTATGTCTTTTTCATTTAGTTGGGCATGTTCTGCCATAGAAAGGAATCTTGTGCATAGTTATACCCTATTCATTACCACTCATGTTCCCACATCGCACTGCAATGCATCTTTCTGGAATTTTCAACAAGCGGGATGTTATATCATGACTTGTTGAGAATTGAGAGTGAAGATTTATGTCACATGTTCCTGAACATGTGACAACTCCTGCTAAACCCAAGAAGAGCTGAGAAGACACTAATGCGAATAGTGGACCAAAATGGTGGAAAATTTGACAGGTTGTAAAAAATTATCAAAAACTCCTGTTTTGTTCAAATCAATTTTTTTAAACAGAAATCCATTGAGTGATGTTTAGATTCATATCAGAAAATAATTAACAAAATTCGTTATGGGCACTTTAATCACTTAAATCTTGCTGAATGTGAAATTTTCAGATATTCACAGAAATGCAAGTAATTACATGTAGGTGCATGTGGATTTCAATGAGTGTGCCCTTGCTCTTTTCCTGAACTTCAACAACGCTTGTGTCTCAGAATACAGACAATTAACGTCACAAAGTGTCCCTCACATGCTGCTCTTCCTCAAGAACTGTACCGAGAGGATCACTTCACTCTTGTTTCTATAACCCACACTTCAAACATACATGCATTTCATTCATAGTGTCCTTTCACAGCAACACACGAGCCCAACAAATTGACCTGCTAGTGAATTTTAGATGCAACTTTACACCACAGTTGACTTTCAAGTGATGGTTTGAATGTAATGGCTGTGTGAAAACCTGGACCGACGTCAAACGAACAAGTGAAGTGTGAGGGTGCAAGGAGAAGAAGGAAGAGATTGCCCGCAATCAACCCCGCAAGGTTTTCGAAACTCCTGTTTGCCAGAGGAAAGGGAAAATATTGTTCCTGATTTTCTGATGAAAAGTAAAACATTTTCACTTGTCAGTCAAAATTTACTGCATGTAAAGACAAAAACAAAGCAGAAAGAGCTGATGATCTGTTTTCAAAAGACCTGGAAACTTCCTTGCAAGAGCTTAGATTTTCTCTAGAATTTTCCTTGCAAGAGCTTAGATTTTCTGGTGTTCCTAAAGAAAGATGCTGCTAAGCAGCTAATAAATGGAGGTGATATTCCGGTGGTCCTTCCCACAGGATTTGGTAAAAGATTCATATTTCAGCTTTTTCTAAAAATAAAGGAGAAGATGCTCAGCAAAATGTTCACACCTTTGAGAAGTATTACCAACGACCAGATTAAAGAAGCTGAAGGATTAGAGCTCATGGAAACGTCATTGGCAGCTAGCTTTCACATCGGCAGACGATGCGCTGAACAAGGCATTTCTTAAGGTAAGGAAAGGACATTCCAATAACTTCCACAAAAAGATTGTCGGCTATCATTGTCAACAAAATCACACACAGTAGAAACTCTGTTGATAAAACCAAATTTTTGTACAGTAGAAACATGGACAGGGAAACTACCACACCACCTGCTACACAGGCTAACCTGCTCCCAACTGAGTGGCCTCATAGCTCAGTTGGTAGAGTATTGACCCAGCATGGCAGCAGAGGTCATGGGTTCAAATCATGTTAAAGCAGCCTCCTGAATCTTTCAGGTGTCTATTAGAGAGAACCGCTTAAATAGTCCAGATGAGTGTGAGGATCACTTCACTCTTAAAGTATTAAAATGGGTAACAAGTTTTTGAATTAGCAAAACAAATCAGCAACATACTTTAAACTATTGAACAGAAATTATGTTTTTAGCAATGTGCCTAACTATCATGTATTACTTTCATATCAAATTTTGATGTGACTCCTTAAGGTTCCAAGGTAAGCGCTTTCCGAGCCAATGACTCAACACGCCGGTGCTTATCCCCAGTTTCCGTAGCATTAAGCCATTAGGAGTTTTTTTTTTAACTGCCCCCTGGATGGGATGCTGCAATCTTGGACAGAATAAAATGGAACAGCAAACCCCCCCCCCCCCCCCCAAATCAAGGATGAAGCCGCGCAAAAGCCAAAATGTGCCATTTTCCCATCTATTTGTCCAAGATTGTAGTCCATCGCAGGGTTACCCCCAGGATTTCGCCAGTCTGGATGAAGAAATGCACCATGGGAGTAAATTGTCTTGCCCAAGAACACAACACAATGTCCCGGCCAGGACCCGAACCTGAACCCGGACCACTCGATCTGGAGTCAAGCACAATAACCATGAGGCCACCGCCCCTCCCTAAAGCCTTTGTTATTTTATGGATTATTTTTCGCTTATAAATAACACCAAATAAGGAAATAACTTGGCTGGCAGTCCACTGAATAGATTATAGAGGTCAAATCTTTCGGACAACGAATATCGCCCGCATACTAACAAAATCATGAAAAGATGAAAAGAGATTAAGAACGTGTTATTCAACAAGCTACGTGATTAAATGCAGCCACGTTCAGTTAAAAGTGTTTTCATAAGCAATACCTAAATTTACGCGCATTTGAGCAACCAAAGAATGATGGTATTCTTGCCTTGAATTTCACAATTCTCCAGATTTTGATTCCCACTTTTTGTCCACAGCCCTTCCAAGCTTTCTCCGTCACTGCTGAGCTCTTCTTAACCTGGGGGGTGGGGGAAAATACGAAATGGGGAGATTGCACTTGTATATGTATACAACGCATGATCAACAAGCATTTAATCGTAACGTAATTCTCTTCGCATGAGGTATCATCGTTTGTACGACACAAGATATTGCCAAATGACATTTGCTAAACTGCCATTTTGTGAGCAATTTAGACGCAATTTGGACCATAAATACAGTGAACACAACACGATCGACATAATTAGGTAAATACTCGAAGTTTGCTGCGACCTCGAGACATCGCAAACTCCGGTCCAAGGCGGTCTTTTGGTCTCATGAAAATATAGGAACAGAAAGTTGTACAGTCAAACTGCACATAAATAAGTACAATTCATTACTTTGGCTTTGCTGACCTGCCACAAATGACCTGTTAAAGTTGTCGTATCTAAGCTTGTGAAACCGTCTACACTTCTACTTGTAGCCCGCGGCCAATTTTGGAACAAAACCTTACATTTCTCTCAGTATCCGAACCGAACAACGCCAAGTTTGTGTCCTTCCAGTCTCTCTTCTTTGGCTTCAAGAGTCCTGACATTTTACCTTCTTTTGCCTTCACAAACTAACTTAGCACTCCACTTAGGATAAATAAAGGAGTTCCAGCTTCAGGGTGTACCTTCAGGTGTTGTTTACGATCGGTCATTGGTCGATGCTAATAAGTAACTATATATATTTAAAACTTTAATTTAATGACGTCACTAGGTGCGCTTGTCTTTTTATGTCCAGGATTGCAGGATGCGGCGTAACTTTTCGACGCCGATAAAGTTTATTGTTGAACATACATGATAGAGCCGCGGAATAAAGCATGCTGATATTGTGTATCATCTCAGTTATGAATGCCACTTTCGGACCAACGAAAGGATCGGCCAAAGACACGAGTCAAATCAAGTCAATTTTTTCACTCACACAGAACATTTATATAAATAAGGATTAAGGGGCCGATTACATGAGCAGGGCTGGCCCGGTTAGGCGGGCTGGCTCGTTTAGCTGAGCTCCCGGCAAGTCTGAGAAATACACCAAAAATTTAGTTTGCGATTACACGGAAAAATCTCAGCCCGGTTAGCCGGGATCCCGGCATCGTCGATGCCGGGTTAGCCGGGCCAGCGATCTCTAACCACATTACTCCACTTAAGAGCAAAATGGCCCACGGAATAGTGCTTTTTTGGTTTAAATAAAGGATAAATAAGATGGCAAACCATAAGGCTTCTTTAAATTGTAGAATGGTGAATTTTAATAACAATTTAGCGAGCAAACGTCTCTCCACTTCTTCTTCTTCTTCTTGATGTCTTTTTTCACATATTCTAAATTTAGTCCAAGCCAGGCTGGCTCACACCGCTGAAAGACATCCCGGCAAACCTGACCAGCCCGGCTGGCCCGGCTCATGTAATCGGCCCCTAACTATAGATTAGTTACATATATTATGATGGAAACATTATAGTAATAAAAACAAAAAAGAATAAAAACTATTAACAATTATGACTTTCAGGAGTCATAATTCTATGTGAAATGTGTGGAGTTAGGACAGAGGGAGGGAAAACGGGAGGGGACTGGGGAGAGGAAAATATTTCTCTCTCCCTCTCGCCCCCTCGCTTCGCGCGCGGGCTTTCCCTTTCCCTTCCCCTTTCTAGCGCCTGCCACGCAGGCTAAGTTAGGACACCTGAGTAGTTCATTAAACTAATCGAGCATGTGACCCAAAAAATAAAATATGAGCAAAAGGAAAACAGAAACAAATAACCACTAAGAGTGGACTGTGAAGTGAAGAAGACTTCAGGGTTGAACTGAATTCCGAAGTAGCGGCGGTGTCAATCTCAGCAAGACAATTTGTCTGTTTTCTCAATTTTGTTTTTCCTTAGAAGTCTCTTTATTTTCATACAACGGGTTCCTTAAACAAGGGTAATTTACTTTTAAGTCAATTTGCATACTTTTTGATTTTGTTAATAGCTTTCAGTATGTAGTTTTTCAGATACAAATGAAGTCGACTGAGACGATTTTACTGTTTTCACTAAACAAGCTACAAGGTTTTAACTCGACAAAAATTCCCTTTTGCAGAGTTTCTGTAAAAACCAACTCAGGCCAACTATGATATCGTTTTCACCAGTACTGGTCAAGACGTTTTCTATCTAACATATTGTAGAATTGTACTGTCTGTCGCCTTGATATAAGATTCAACGCATCGAGCACCGACTCCAATTTGTTTCCATTTCTACATAATGACCGGGTCTTTTGAACCAGCAGACACGCCACCAATGATTATAAAATAATTAGGATAGTACGCAAACTTTTATCAACTTGCGCGCCCGTTTAAGCAATACCGATACCGCCGTGCGCGCCCGGTAGAGCAAATCGAGATTGAGTCTCCCTACAATATCAACCAATTTATACATTTATCATTTGTACGTGGGGACTTCAAGGGTTGCCTACACGGCTCTTAGGCGCTTACTACGATTTTAGAAAGCTTTCTTTTTATAAGAATCGTGCTCTTCTTTGGAGAAAGAGGACAAAACGGCAACTAAGTTAATTGGTAATTGTTTTGACCTGATAAGGGTACGTCTGTGTTGAGCCAGTATTGATTAAAATGTCCTCGAGACGAAAAAAAAAAACAATATGGCGCTTGCGTAGGAAGGCCCTATTAGTTCTTCGTTTCATTAGCGTGACGGATACCCTGGATTCCAAAGGTTTTTTTCCCGTTTTTTCTCTCTTTTATCGACGGAATGGCAAGTCGCGAAGCGGCGAGAAAGAATTGCGACTCTCTCTTCCGTCGCTGTAAGAGAAGAAAACCTCTGGAATCCAGGGTACGTGACGGAAAGACTGTGAAGATTTTAAAGAAAATGCAAGCTCTTGACAGATTTCATTCTCACATAATTTGTTCCAATCATGATAATCATCATTAATTAGTTCAGGCGTTCAAGTTGCTGCGTGATCGTCTCTAAAACAGTGAGGAGAAACACCTTTCAAACGACCTTCTGTATTTGGAACATTTTCCCTGTATTTTGACTACACAAACCTAGTACATTTTTTCAATTACTTAACATATTCCCTAGCTCAAGATAACCAGAACGACATTTTGATGACGATCAATTCCAAATGCATTCTGAAAGGTTTCGTCGTTTTGACAGGCAAACAGAAGACATTTATAACTTTCACAAATTGCCTTTTTTCCCTTGTAATCTTTGTACCATTACGCTAAAATAAAGCAACAACATCCGCACCAATTTAAGATCTTTAGGCCATACTAGTTGGTTCCCCTAACCAGCTACAAAGAAGTAAAAAATACGAGTAAGGCCGGTTTTGTCGGGCCGATAAATCGTACCGTGTAAATTGTGTAAAACGAGTAATTTTTCCTTAAAAGATTTTCCCGTTGTCCTTTTAGCATCCGCCATTTAGAACGCTTTAGTATTTATGCGCATTACCCACTCGCATATCCTTTGATTGACATGGCGGTTTCTCATTGACTGTCGGCCCGACTTCAAAAAATCTGTTGCACTGTAACAGATTCTTTGAATGGGACCAACCAATTTTCATTTCCATGAATCGGTCTATCATCGACTGTCCAAAATACACGCAGGATTTGCGCTCCGACGCCATCGGCCGGATCGGCCGACAAATCGTACCTTGTAAACCGGCCTTAAGGCTATGATATTACACTAATTCATACATACAAACATACCGAGTGACCACTCTCCATCGGGGGTTTTCAGAGCCAATTAAACAAAATCAACGAAACAACAGAACAGAGCAACTTTTTACTTTATAAGGAATCTCAACTGGCCGGAGACAAACCAGTTGGCTATTGAATTAGGGACAACCACGATTAAATACATACAGTGGTCAGAAAGGGTCATGAACCCAGAATGGCCAGATCTCAAGGCCAGTGGGCCTGATCAAACTGCTGTCGCGCCGAAATCTACTTTGCAAATGTGTTATACAAAACCAAGGAAATAGAATATCGAAAGCGTTTCCGCTCAAACAGCAGTTTCATCAGTACTATTGTTGATGCATAACTTTCTACTTTGAACGCTGAGTGTTACCACAAAAGGGGCATTCCTTTTCCCACTTCCGTCTTAGACGCCAAGCACACTTCAGGAAACGGACAGTTTAATAAACCCAGCATCAGTTTCAGGCTGAACTCGCGTTTGATTTGTAGCAGAAAATCTGTATAGGAAGATTTGGGCTCGTCTTTTTCAAACTCAAAGACATCGGAAAACGGAAGAAAATAAGGCTTCAATAACCTCTCATCAGCAAACTGCAGAAGACACTTGCATAACTTTGCAGCGATTTGAGCAATGTTCAATTGTGAATAGCTTTGCTCTGAACGACGCATTTCTTGGAAAACATAAAATGTACAATTTTTTAACATGTAGCTCTTTATCACCAAAGATGGCTTAACCGGGAATGCTTTCTTTTCGCTGAATTTCTTCAGCATTAAATAACGATTTGTTGGGAGCTTATCAATTTCAATCTCCGGACAGACAATTTCGCTTTTCATGATTTTCGCAAGAGCATAAGCTTGACGAAATTTCTCTGGCAATGATTTTGTTAGGGTTATCTCTGCAGGTGTGGCCGAGATTCGCAACATTCTTCGTTTGACAACCTCTGTTTCATCTCTGAGGGTGTTGCAAGTGTGACTTATGCTGTCGTTCAGCAAATGTCGTTTCTTGTCGAAGTCTTGTGCTCTTGTCTGAAGCATCAAGAAGCACCCCGCATCACGTCTGTCTTCATTCGCTAACGGGATTTCTTTGGCATTAATGTTGGGTGGCCACCATCCTCGCTTGTAAACAACCGGCACCAAATCAATACTCATCTTTAGTTGTTTGAATACCAATCCCATCCAATAAACACTGAAGTTAAACACTGGTTTACCATTAAGAACCTGTATTTTGTCCTCAAAATTGTAGTACAAATGTCCAGAAAGCCACATACTTGTTTCATTGAGAGCTCGTCTTAAGAATCTGGACAAGTGCTGCAGGAAGGGTAACGCTAAAAAGTACCCATCCGCATCGGAAAAGGGTAGATAATCCGATAAAACAGGAGTTTCTGTGAATCTAAGACAAGCATATCCAGTTTCCAGACACTGCTCAGTCATCACAATGTTTGTCTTATCAACCAACTGATCCAGACATAGAGCGAAATCGAATTCATCTGGGCAACCGACTTTCGTTCCTTCAGCAGAACTACCGGTAGGAAAAACTGACATTTTAAACCTTGCGTCATACTCGGTAATTTTGGCGCACAATTTCTCAAGAAGGGAATTGACTTCTGCTGTAACCATTTCCACTTCTTCAGCAACCACTAAAGGTCTCCGGTAATACGTCGGCATAAGGTGATCAATCAACCCACAGGAGTTTTCATGAAAGCCGAAGAATCTTTGCACGTCTTGCGAAGATGTGATTCTGGATAAGGGAATCACTCTTGGCATGTCCAAAAGAATCCGTTCAAATGATTTATTCCTGGGGTCCTCCAAGGTGGAACTATCCTCCTCCTCATCCAGTATGAGATGACAACGAAAGCTACAATGGCGTATGGCAGTGTGCAATGGTCTGTCTTGCAAGTTGTCAATGGCATTTCTGTCAGCACCATGTTCAAGCAGCAACTCCACCTGCTCCGGGTAATTGTGGTAAGCAGCAAAATGAAGAGGAGTAGCGCCATACATATCTTTGGTGTTAACGTCCGAATCGGCCTCCTGTATCAGCTTTTTGAGCAGATCTGGCATTGGCCTGTGTTTCATGATAGAAACAAGAGGACTACGGCCCCATCTATCCTTCTTGTTGAAGTCCATTCCATATTTTGAAAAAACGTCAAAAACGTGTTTAAGAAACAAAACGAAGCCAGGAGATTCATTGTAAATGTTTTCGGCATTAACATCAGCACCACCTTGAATGAGTAATTCGATTATCCCAGAGTAAAAGACGCCAGTTGATACCCCTGCAATTCTATGTAATGCTGTATTCCCGAGATTATCAGCTGTGTTAGCGGACAATCCAAATGACAATACTTTCTGAACAAAATCTTCCGAAATGTTAGCATCGTCTATCATGTTACTCCATGGAGTTCTGCCAAGAACATCTTTTCCGGCTAACAAATCTTTCAGCACAGGTAAGTTGGCCTCAGCAATTTCATCTAATATCTCTGAAACGTCTTCAAAAATTTCTGATTTTGCATAAACATGCAAAAAATTTTCACCCATTTGGTTCTTCACTCTCAAATCTATTTCGGGAAAGTTTTGAAGTATGAATCTCAGCAAAGGAGTATTGTCCTTTCTTGTTGCGGCCAAGTGAAGAATACTATGCCCATTGCTTGTCTGACAGTTTAAGTTTACTCCAGTCTTTACGAACAGTTGCAGTGCCTCCTTCAAGTCAGAACTCACATCTTCAACGTCGTCCTCAAAATCGCTAGAAACATCTAAACTTGAAGCTTCACTATAAGTTATCAAGCTATGAAGAGCGCTGTATCCATTCCGATCCACAATATTGATGTCGGCACTAGGCACAGCTGTCAAAGTTTGTAGGGTTTCGAAACTATCCGTGATAGCAGCATAGTGAATAGGCGTTTGGCCCCAAATATTTTGCTTGTTAACACTTCCACCTTTTGCCAACAGCAAAAAAATCAAGTCTACTTTTTCTCGAGATGTGCTCATGGCGGCTAGATGCAGTGGTGTTTCACCTTTTGCATTTATGTCGTTAACATCTATAGCTTGTGATTCCTGCAAGCATGTATCAACATCACTGCACAGAACTGCCCTGTGTAGATGGTTATTTCCCCTCGATGGAAGATCTCTGACAACTTCGCCTTTATCTGGTATTTTACTGATATGCTCGTGATGCAAACGAATGTTCTGCAGCAGGTTGAGCTGACCATGAAGCATCGCCATAGGGTGTTGTGCTGTTCAATCAAGCCACATAGAGGGTGAAATAGTTCAACAGTCTGAAAAATAAAAGGAAATTTCAAGCTGTTGGTTGGCTCCAGAAATTCTCAGTTGAAATGGAACCTTTTACAAAATCTGGTGGCAGCTTTTCTGAATAATGTACCTTTACTTTGCAATAATAATAATAATGATTATTATTTTATACATATAGAGTTCACTCCTTGCTTTCTGAGCAAATACAGGATGCTTCGAGAATTAGTGGGCCCATTTTTGCATTTCTCTTATTGTTTAATTAATAGCAAAACGTTCTGTTGGCAAGGCGAATTGGGACGCTATGCAGCTGTTTAAACGTACTGATTTCATTTGATTGATATGAACTGCAGGTCTATTATATTTTAAGGTTATAGTACATTGTTTCTCATGGATGTTCATTTATGTCCATTTCTTTCTGAGCTTTCTTTCTGAGCCTCTGGAAAGTACAAATATACGTTTATATGATAATGATTTTCTTCCTCAAAGCTCTGGGGAGATTCGTTTTGAATTGAGTGTCATAAAACAAATACCAAAGTAATTACTTCCACCAATCACAGCAGCTGTAAACAGCGCAATGTTTTGCGGTTCACACAGTGATTTCGACGCGGTTTCGAGACGGTTTACACTCTATTCTGAATTCACCATTACAGCATTACAGCATGTTGAGTGATTATTAAATTACAACTGATCATTTGCCCGTGCAAACTAGGGAAAAAACACAACAAATTCGATTACACTGAAAGGAAGACCTAAAGATAAACTAGAAGAACAAAGCAACTTACATTCTGCGCGGAATAAACGACGGCTTGCTCTATAAGACGAAAACGATTACAAAGACAGAGCCAAACTGAAACTGAAACCTCACTCACGTCACATGACCAAAATGTTTACTCCAATATGTAAGGGAACACGAAGCGTCAAATAAAGATTAACTGAAACAAAGTCACGTCCAAGTTTGTCCGTTTGGCAAACTAAACTCAATGAACCACCCCGAATTCGTCTAGCCATTCCGTGTAACTTTTTCAAAGTGCGGGAAAATTCGCGTGTGCAAGTTGCAATAGGTTTTGGTATTCTTTTTCACTGGTTGATAAATGGCCCAAGATTTTCAACAAAAGCGTAGCAATTGCAATTACGCGTGCAATTACTTTCAACGGTCATTTGAAAACTGCTCTGATGAGTCATAATTAGGAAAATGGGCATAAAGTTTCTTGAGGAGCTAAACAACACGAAGAACCTTTTGAGGGAATGAGAAAATGTGACTTTTATTGACAACCTAAAAAAGGAGGAATCAATCAATTTTCTTTACTTAAAGAATAAACACAAGTGTTTTTTTAAAGAGCGCGCTTATAATTTTTGACGTAGGGCTACTTTTAGCATACAGTATGGGAAAGAAATCTTTTTAAAAACGTTCTTACCATTTAAGGACGTTCGCGCCCATTGCTACTGCGCATCCTTACAGCGCACGCAAATTCACATGGCAAGTCATGCATCGAGAGCGCGCTCGCAAAGTACTGTAATGAACAATGATAGGGCAGATGGCCATTGTTATAGCTTTGCTTGGATTTAACGATCTTGGATATTCGGTGACCCATACTTTTCTTTTCAGAAACAGATTCAACAAAAAATCAATGTAGGAAGTTAAAAAAATTCAAGATTTCTGTCCTCGGGACATGGAATCCTGCCACCTTGCGGGTGCAAGGCGCATGAAACTATGGTCGGTAAATGCGAACTTGTTCTTTAAGGAACCTCAACAGTTAACTAAATTCGCGTGATGGGTCCACTTAAATAAAGTTTGATAGATAACATTTCACTTCAAAGATGTAATTGCAATATTTTTGGGCTTACAGACACTGTGGCCTTATTCGCTAAAGAAGCCGGATTTTTTCAGATTTAGGGTGTCCTTCCGGGCAAGTTCTCTCCAAAACGAAGTCGGTGTCCCCCTATCTTTTTTACATTTCTGACATCACTAACTCATCATCTTTCAATGGTAAAATTAGCAGAAAAAAATCTATGTTAGAAAATTTTCGCGCGAACGTCCTTAAGCACTGAAACAAAACAATTGTTTTGACAACCATTATGGCGCTGGTCGGAAATTTAGTACAAAAGAGGTGACGTCTGTAATCATAAAAGGATCACAAATCGCACAGGGAAGAGGAAGCTAAGATCTCCTTCAGTTGGAAACTTGACAAAAATGAATTAAAACATAAGGGCTAAAGGTTGTGCAACAGCCATTGACCATTGTTCATCTACGATTATCAGTGCACTTAAGCGTTTTACTAGCATTTCTTAAATGAGGCTTAAATTGCATTTATAATATATTTGTTTTTATATCTAATATAAAATATGTTTTTATATTTATGAGCTTTTAGACAGGTGGACAGGCAGATCCACATCAAGACTCTAGTCTTGCGTTTTGTACGTACAAGTTTGAGTCTATGGGCACTTATTATCCGTATTAACAATGAGACTGTTTAGGAAATTGATCTCAGGGCGGTTCGTGTGGAAAGAGTAGGATAAATAAAACGTGCCCATGCCGAATGAATCCGTCGAAAAACCAAGCAAGGAACTTGAGTACGTACAAGTGATCTGGAGCTTCCACATTTTAGATCTCTCAGGGATCTCTCGGGGAGGTCGGCATGTCTTGCTTCCTGTACGTCCATCAGCGAATGATTCACACTATTCGATACACTATGATACAGGATACATAAACGAATTACAAGCAATGCCCAGCCGCTGACTCAACCACTAGAGTATACCGCAGAGAACCGTAATCTTGCCAAAACGATGGATAGCGCTCATCCGCTGGATAACTCACTATGATGAACCCAAGCCGACCATATCATCTGTTGTCGACCTTGAAGCGCACTATTCATCTGCCTTTCGGCAAAATCTTCAAAACTTGCTTGTTTCCCTATTCAATTCTAGTGGGACGTCTCGAAAGAACTTGACTTCGATAAATAATGTGAATTTTTCATTTTCACTGTATGTTCTTCCTCAACCTACAATCGACAGCTTCATTCGCGCTCCATCACTTACGCAACACATCCTCCGGGCGCCTTGTTCCTTTGAAAGAGGAATTTTTGTACCAAGGCAAATGAAAAAACAAGGAAAATGAATTAAATAAGTTAAGTTTCCTTTATTGTAATGTGGACTGCCTTAGCTTGATGATGCCATCACCATTCTCAAGTATTATATCCAGGATAACAAAGTCAGATCCATTTTACAGTTTACATTTTCTCAGAGTTATATACTTGAGTGTGGTGATAATAGCAGAGGGTGCAAGGTGTGGATAACTAGCTGCAGTCCTCGCGAATTGTGGAAATTCTAGCTTTCGGATTCCGGCTTTTAGTGCTGCCGTGTGATGACCTGGTAAGGGTCTTGTCGTTCCTGGATGTTATCGAGCAAGGACAAACCGAAAGAAAGTTGCTGACATATTGGTTACAGAAATTAGGAGGATAAAAGAGCGCTATCCGTACTTTGAACTTGAGATTGAACAAGATGCAATTCGCAAAGCCATTGTTAACCAAGCAAGCAAGAAACTAAACAAATTTCGTAGTTTGAGATACCGTATAATGTGATTAGCTTGATACCCTAACCCTAAAACAAAAGACTTCACAATTGAAACAAACAGGTTACGAGAGCTGCTACGTTACCACTCTGTTTTCGGCTTGGGTATTTAGCCAATCAAATTATACGTTACGAGAGCTGCTACACTACTGTTGGATACAGTATGGAGCGTTTTCTTGGTTTTTATTCAAGGCAATTCTTGGTTTGGAGGGGGTGGGGTGGGTAGCGGCGTCTATTTGACACGGGCCGTTTTATCTGTGTCCCTGGGAAGGATCAAATTCGCAGAACCCTTTTTGCGCGTGCAAAAAAGGGGTTATAATATCAAAGTGTTTCTCTTTCAGCAGCAGCTCACTCTCTTGCTGTTCGCAAGCAATGAACATTGGAATTTTGTGGTCAAGTACTCTCCTTCTCCTAGGGAAGGGAGGGAAGTAGGAAAGACCCTGGGAATGGTCGATTCAACCAACCAAAACTATAAAGGTCAAAAACGCGGAAACGCTTGCTACCCAGGCTACTATGAATGATTCAGTCTCAAAAATCGCACCCAGGACAGATAAAAAGTGAAGAGGCGATTGCAACTTCGACACACCTTTATTTTTATGCCTCGAAATTATAACAAAGCGACGACATCGCGGTAACCGAATCACACTAGACTGGGTCATCCTAATTAATCAGCCATACAGTATAAGAATTTGGAAAGGCATCAATATGCTTCTGTGCTTTCCTGGTGTACATTCATCTCTGGTGACTCCCTAAAAAACAAATTTTCAAATTTAAGTTTGTTCATTTCTTTTTTGAGGAATTGCTGAAAGCTGTTTTTGAACAGAGCCTTTGTAGTCTGAAGAACAAAATCATTCAAGTGTGGTTCTACTTTGCCCGACCGTGATTTTCAGAGTCACGTAATGTTTTAAGAACTACTAAATTTACACCTTCAGAACTCAACAACCAAGATGTGCCAACATGGTGGACCAACGAGTCAGAAATTACTGGCCTTCGCTTTCCCTTCGTTCGTATCAGTAAAACCAGGGCATTGTGACGTCATCTTTTTTAACAAAAGGGTCCACTTTTGCTGACAGGGGTATTAAAACGACGATTAAACAAACAACAAGCAATTTTAATTTTTCTTCATCTCTCTCTCTTTTGACTTCGAATTCAGTTAGCATTTTAAATTGAAAACATTCAGTACGGCAAGACCAATCAAAGCACAGTCCCTAATAGTATTCGATTCAAAGTAATTTTTAATCATTGAAAAGTTTAAAACCCGAATTGTTTAATAATAGAGCTACTTTAAACTTACACGAATCTTCAATCAGAAGAGAAGTGACTTGGAAAAAAAAAGGAAGGTTGGAGAAACCGTCTCGTAAATACTTACTTTGAAAGTCTCCACTTAGAACAAATTGTCGAACTCTTTTGACCTTTGCCCTTCTTGCACCACAGTCACTGGGATGAAGGGATGTTTGGTTTTACACAAGTAAGCCTGAGAAGAAAATGATAGCTTTTAGCTTAGAATCTTTGGTTTTTAATAACGCGACTACAGATTGGTTAAAAGCTATTTGTACTCTCCCGACTAATTCCGAAGCTAAATTAAAACAAAATTGTGATTTTTCTGCCCTTACCACTAGCTACCACTAACTTTTTAGTTGACCGCTTGTCTTTGTTTTGAATGGATTAAAGAGCACCGAGGACGCATAACACAAACATTATTTTCTCCATTTTAAAAATATTCTTGAGGAGGAGTGGAATTTCTCTTGAAAAATGATTCGACTACGATATGACAGCCTTTTACGAAAACGACTGATATCGATTACTTTAACAATAAAGATTGGTAAAGTATAAACCGACGCTTTTTTAAACGGAAAACTACCGTTAAAACGATCACGACACATTCCGGTGTACACGAAAAAGGTAATAATATTTTTTCATGCTAATCACAAAAATTACAATTTCTTCGATCGTGATTGATTTTAAAAATTCCAGTTTTCCACTAATTCACTTGCCAAGCTGCTATCGGACAGTTCAATAAGACAATCACATTTAAAGTTGTAAGTTTCACTCAACCAATAACATTCAAAGTTGCAGTTTAAATCAACCAATCACAACCTTGATTTCAATCACCACAGAAGCAGTGGACAGACTCCAAAATTAGGGCTTCCTTTCTTTCAGAGCGACATTAAACAATTTACGACAGTCTTTTAATGCAAAATTTCCCTTTCTTTCATAACTTTGCTCTTCTTCTTTTCACGGGAGTTGTAATTTTTATGATAAACTGGTAAGAGCACTTGGTGTCGTCCAATAGATCAATTTCGATCTATTAAAATTCAGTCCTAAACAAACGACATCATCTCGAGGCTCTGCGGAATAAATATAAGGATTTGTATGAGTTTATCCCCTTAAGCCTCGAGATGATGCCTTTTGTTTAGGACTGAATTATATTGGTCTATTCCATCTGTAATCATATTCGTGATAAACAATTCGGACTCCCGGTGCGAGGTCGTCCGATTTTGTTATCACTGGTATGATTACAGACCGAATTGGACGAGACGAAGTCCTATTACCATTGCTTATCAAGATCACGCTTCAATGAAAAGTAAATTTCCTACAATAAGGAAAGGAACGTCATTCTTTTCTTTTATCTTTCCGTAAAGGTTGCGTGAAAGGACGGCATGAAATATAAAAGATATCTAAGGAATTTTACTAACAAGAGTAAACTTTCATAGAAGACTGAAAATCGCCAATTCACTAAGAACAAAAGTTTACGACCAGGATCAAACTCCTAAGGTCAATAATAATGCCACAAAATTTCCTTACAATAGGAGACCATGTTGAATTTACGACCTGTCCAAAAAGGAAAAAAAAGTGCACAAATAGCACGTAATACTTACATGAGCATATTCCATTCCCTTGCGTCTTTCATCGATGCTGGCCTTCTTTCCAACAAAAACAACACATTTCTTACCACTGTCGCATATATACACTGCAAGAAAAGAAATGAAGTACCTACTAATTGCAGGACAGACATCATCTCGCACCCAGAGTCCTCAGGCTGTTTTGGTCAGCGGGTTGTCGCCAGGAGAGACTCTGGGATTCGAATATTTAGATTAGCTGTTGCGTTACAACTGCAGAAGCCAAGTGAAGCTATGATCCTCGGAGTTATGAACGCAAGTTTTGCAATTGTGTAGAGATATATGATCCATTTCATATATCATTTCACTAAATTCAGAAGCGCCGGCCCAAAAACAGCCCCAGATTTTGTGTCCTGGCGACAACTCGCTGACCAAAGAGCCTGAGGACTCTGGGAACGAGATTGGAGAATTATTTAATGGAATTATGGCTGCCGCAATGAGTGAGCCTGAAGCGAACGAACGAGACAGCTCTCTAATCGGGAGGATACATTTTTCTTCGAAACGCACGGAATTGTGGTTATGCGCGCGAATGGAGGAATTAAGATGGGCGGTTCTCTCTTCTGTGAGCAATTAGAACAGAAGACAGCAGCCACGTTTCCAATTCGAGGTAACTTAACTTGTAAAAGTCTTGTTTTTAGTCTCCGGGTTCATTTTCGCCTCCTTGACGCTTCTCTTATCCGTTATAAATGTTATCGCAGCTTCGCGAAATACAAATAGGAATAGCTTAAAGTAAAGTGATGAATTGTCAGGATTCCGGCAGTTAGACTTTATATGAGTATTCCGATTGCAAAACAGGCCTTACGATGACTGTGGCGTCTACAAAGGCAATTGCATGTGGTATACCTCGAAGGTCTCCCATCCACACACCAACTCCGCCCCACAGGGCTTAACTTCCGTGATCTTTTGTCGTGAAAGTTAAAGGACGGGCAAGGAAGTGTTAATTAATTTCAAAAAGCTGCTTTGTATGCATTGTAATGCTGTAATTCCCTGTTGAGATCATGTTGAGTTCAATTCCATCTCCAGAGAGCCACGCCCATAAGTTCTACTATATAAAGCAGTTGTATTTTCAGTCCCTTTGCTTGTGTAATGATTTTAGTGTGTGTGTAATGAATGGATTTGTGTATTTGTGTTTTAAGTTTCGTTTAGTATACACTACATTAGTGATTGATGTAAGAAAACTATGGGACATAACAGCGAGTCTTACACCAGGAAATACCCATATAGTCACACTGAAAGTGGAGGGAGGTCTGGGAACAGATGAAGTGAAAAAAAAAAAAAACAGGAAAAGAAAAGCTACCCACCCACTTTGCCCCACAAACAACACAACTACATTTATGAACATCAAAGGTGCGTTCCTTGGGATGATCCGAAAAAGGATCAGTGATCCAAGATCACTCAGATCATGGTGCATCAAAGGAACCGATGAATCCATGACCAGAGTGAATTTATCGGTTCTTTTGATGCACCATGATCCGAGTGATCTTGGATCACTGATCCTTTTTCAGCTCATCCCAAAGGAACGCATCCCAAAACAACAGTAAATGTTGTGTACTAACCGTCATCAGAACCCAACACACCCTTGGAGAATATACCCAGATCAGTAAAAGTCAAGTGGCCACTTTCATCACTCAGTTTGAAGATGGTTTTCTTGAAGTCATCATCTGGTTCATCGTCCTGTTGAAACGGCATAAACAATATTAAAAGTCTAAGTTTGTCCGACCGAAAAAAAAAATGTAATCATTAGATACTAATTAGCACGGCCCAGTTGTTCAAGAGCCGATTAATGCTAATCCCAGATTAAAATTAACCAAGGAGTTTATTTCTCTACTCCCAAATGTTCTTCAACGCTAATATTCGGCAAAACTTTACACTAGAAGAAATCAATCTTGAAAAACAAAAGTAAGCAAACGAAACTTTCACCAGTAAGTTGAAAACATGAAACAAATTGTCAACCAAGATGAAGTTAATCCGCTTTCGAACAACCGGGCCCGCATTAAAACTTTAAATTAACCATCCCGTTTTGGGAACGTCTTTACCACTTCCAACGTAAAAAGATGAAGGTTTAGACGACCAACCATTCACTAATACAAGAATTCAGATTCAAACAGCAGGCTGCAGCTTCTCCTTGTCACAAACGTGAAACAGCAAACGCGCGAAACGGTGGGCTGCTACCTTTCAACAATACGTAAAAATTATTTTATTCAAACTCGTTGTTCTCTTTTGAAATGTTTCTTGATACCTGTAGCTAACAGGCAAGAATTGAACTTATATCAAACGAGTTTTTTCCATTTTTTTGGCAAAACGCAAATTATAGTCCGACGTTGGCAGTTTGCCGTAAACGTGATGCTTTATTTCTCTAATCGCTGCGTTTACAGCGAACGGCGAACGCCAGGCTGAAATCTGCGCTTGCCAAAAGTACGAAAAATGTGTTTGATTTTGGCTCTTTTTTCCCCTGTTTTCTACAGTTATTGAGCACGTTCTCAAGAGAGAGAAAGAGATTAATCACCGCGTTTACGTGAAATGTCAAAAACGGGAAAAAGTCTTGCAGTGATGGGTACGGTATATCCCTTTGCTGTCGAAGCGATGGCCGGACGAAAAGGCGAACTGTCGGTCGATGACTGTTCAAGAAACTTCACCAAGGCACGCGCAGAACGAATTTTTTCTTGAGGAAATTCGAGTGATGTAGTACCGCAGAAGAAATGATTGCTTTCTCCAAGAGCATAAATCAGCAGTTAACGGCCTTATCTGATATCGGTCCAGTTGGACAGGACGAGGATCAACCCGCTGCGTTGTCGCCAACAGCAGATAGCGCATAGTAAACGCGCGGGTTTTGAACGAAAAAAGCCTACCAGTCAGAGGAGAATTGT